>NW_004955403.1:28290260-28412974 GCF_000276665.1 Chinchilla lanigera
GTTTGTTTGTTTGTTTGTTTTTTCTCTGGTACCGGGAACCGAACTCATGACCTTGCGCTTGCCAGGCAGGCGCTTTGCCGCTGAGCTAAATCCCCAGCCTCCGTATTAGATATTATAAGTAATCAAGAAATCATTTACGTATGTGGGAGGATTATGTAGGTGCTATGCCAGTACTAAACCTTGTTACATAAGGTATGTGAGTATGTGGATTTGGATAACCCTGGGTGATAGAATTGTATGATGAACCCACGATAATTCTTCTGGTGTTTTCCGCTCCTTCACTTTAGATTCTCATCCACTTACAAGTGTCATGTATTTTACCTCCTTTATTTGACATTTATCTTCGTAAAAGCCAGTGACTTCAAATTTCTCTATCTTGAGCCTCACAGGGCTTTGCACATAAAACTTAATAGACACTTATCGAGTAAATAAATTGCTGTGTTAAAAAATTTTGACATCCTAAAAAATTGTAAATTTTGAAATAATAATTATGATTTATTTCTTCAAGTTTTTATTAAAATATATTCTTAAAATCTGTGGTCACAGTTAGAACACATTTATCTCAGTTGAAACTGTTCTGTGGTTTCTCAGTGTTTCTCCATGATAGAAAAATCATACTGATGGTGCTCCATGTATGATGTGCCTTTTAACCCTGAATGTATAATGTACATTCTATTTACACTACTATTATGGATTTAAATGGATTTGCAAGTCACAGTGACTCAGTCACAATAGGAATTAATATTAAAAATAGCTTTTAAGATAATAATGCCCTTTTATGTTTCATTAAATTTATCAAGCTAAATATATTCAATAGAATTTGGATTAAAATGATTTTAGCCTGAAAGAATATTTTCAACGTATGACCATAACTGTTTATTGAAAATTAATGAGTCTTTGTATTATGCCAATTTTTGTAAAATGACTTGAATAAAAATTGAATTTTTCAGGATGCTGTTTATATCTCTGAAATAAATTTATATATATATATATATTTACATATATATATAAAATTTGAATAACCTTGTGGTCATAACAGATGTACTCTCACTCTTGAACTAAAGACTTAAAATATGACATATTTTGACTTATGTAATTATTGTGAAATAATTTTTTGCTGTAATAGATATTGAACCCAAGGGTGCTCTACCATTAAGCTACATCCAGGACCAGGTTTAATTTTTTTTTTATTTTGAGACAAGTTCTCATTAAAGTGCTCAGGTAGGACTCCAATTTGGGATCTTTCTGCTTCAGCCTCCCAAAGGCTGAAATTACAGGTGTGTGTCACCACTCCTGGATTGACATCCCTTTAATATTTCTTAGTTATAGTCATGTTTGAACTTTGATATTATACTCTTGATCACTTGGACCTCCAGATTATTTCTGTGCTTCTAGATCTATGGAAATTCAAGTAAAACTTGCTTTCATAATTGAGAGCTAGTTAAAGACTACCAGTTCATGTATTTTTCATAAAATATCTAGAATCATATAAACTTTGAAACACTGATCTCTTCCAGCTCATTCTATAACGTTATGTATGAGATTTCTTTATTGTCTCTTTATAGTCATTGTCTACTTTGCTACCATAGATAGTTTTGAGCATTCAGTTAATTTTTAATTTTCTTCTTATCAAACCAAGGTTCTGTGTATTCCTGAATGGATCAGTAAGTAACTACTTTACCTTATTATGGTTCTGCTTGATAAAAAAGACATAGAGAATTGTGAAAAAATAATACAGCTCCAATATAGGTCTAATTTACATTTTTACTGGGGAGCAAGAAAGGACTTCTGATCAATGCTGAAATGCCTTCATAAGCAATGACATGATATCAGGAAAAACAGCAAACATGTACAGAAAGCTACTACATTCAAAATACACGTTCAGTCATGAAAAGGGCTTTCTCTTACATGCCAGGAATGAGTTCTAGTGTGGTGCTGCACAAGTTAACTGTACTTAGTAATAATAATTAGTAAAAATAAGTTATTGTAATTATTATTTCAAAGTGGTAGAGAAGATTTTGAATGTTCTAACCACAAATAAAGCATAAATGTCTTAGCAGTGGCTATGCTAATTACCCTGATCTCAAAATCACAAAACATGCTTGTGTGAAAGCAGCACATTGGATCCTATTAATAGGTACAATTACTATTTGTCAAGTAAGAAAGCTACCTTTGCCATGTAGGTAGCATACAATTGAAATATACATGAGAGGAAATGAAAAGCTATGTCCCCTTTGTCTCAGTTGGAACAGGATTCTGTATCCGGACACAATTGGTGATAACTGTCCCAACATACTTAAGAGAAGTGTTTGAAACACTCTCCAGAATGGCTACAGAATTAGATCAATGATCTAATTGATCAGCATTGATGAGATATAGATATAAAACCTATGTCTTGTTTTTCAACCTTTAACCCTTCATCTACCCAAAGTTTATATAGAAAGAAAGATACAGACTCTGTATTGAAAAGATTCTCTAGAATGTTATATATCTTTTTCTGCACTTTAACTTTTAAAAATTAATTTCCCAATGACCCTGATGTGGAGAACTCAGAGTTTCATGTGCAAGTGCACAAATTAAACTCTGGTTTCAACAACTTTAAGGAAGGGCAGCTGAGAAGAAACAGAAACAGTGGATTAGATCAGAAGCAAGAAACACTGTTCCATAGAGTGAACTTGTGTGGTGCCACTGAACTCAAGAACACTGAAAATAGAATAAAATAAATTGTGTCAAAGACTATTCTGACAATGGCAACAGGCTGACTGCACCAAATGCAAATAGAACAAAGTCAATGTGGTCAGCTGGAGCAACACTGATCTTGTCACGAAAGGTTGCAAAAGGAATTTTCCAATGTGACATTTTAAGAATAACACACAAAGTAGTCCCTTAGGACAAGGAGATATATTTGAGCTTCAAGAATAAGCTAGAAGGGCACCAGTACAAGATATCAGATATATTAATCACTTATGATGTTGGCCTTGTATTTTAAAACTGTGTCTCTGGATTTGACTATGAAAAGACTGAGAAAGAGAAGACAGAAAACGTGACCATGAAACCTTTCTTTCGTAGGTTTCTGAACCTTTGTCAAGTGCAAGTTGTGGTCAGTGGAGAAGCATGAAATTGAAGACTTACATTTTAACTTAAATAAGACTGAAATTTTCAATGTCTGAAAATCAACCTAGAAATAACTGCAATGCACACAAATGCCATAGGATCGGCCACAAATATTGTTCTAGCAGAAAAGGGAGATCTGTGTTTCAGACGGTGGTGTAATGGAAACATTTCATGGCTTCACTTCTAGAAACTTGAGCACGGTGAATAAATGCATACATAAAATATGTCATAAATACAATTAAAATATCCTAAGTAATAGTTCCTTTCTTGTCTTACCAACTAAATGTCTATCGGGGCCATCTGGACGGTCCAGATTTGCTAGTAATATTGAGTCAGTTTATTTACATTCTGGGGGATAAGGCTATGTTCCATCAGATGGTGTGAAATTTCTACAGCTGGTATGACTCTGCACAGCCATGCCCCCAAGATGTTTCAGCTGAGAACACCTCAGGGAATGGATTTGAGCTACTTTTTAAAACGTTTATCCAAAGAAATCTGTGAATAGTTCTCAAAATTTTCCTACTACTGGACTTTCCTCTGGGCTGAATCCTCATGCTTCCTCCTTTTTTCTGTTTTCTCTCCTCGGGAATCTCTATTAAAATTCTCTAAGGGAACTGTTGTAAATCAATTAAAGGTAGTCAGAAAATTCAATCGCACACTTGTGGATGTAATAGTTTTCACATGGTTTCCTATAAAGATGTATCAATAACTTAATCACAGTTGTTGTCTGTAATAACCTTAGAACTATTTGTTTCAAATACTCACAGTATATAGTAACTACTCGAAATAATATCGTACTTACTCAGTGGGGTGAATATCAACCGACAAATTTAAATTGGGTTGAGGAAGCACTTGTAAATAATATCTGGTTTGCTTCATTTTAACCTAGGAAAATCAATTTTTCTACTTCAATGAGATTTTTATTCAAATTTTCCCAGACATAATTTAGTGTTATTTTCTCAAGGGCTAAGAAAATTTATTATTTTTAAAACACTGAAATATATTGCACCTGTCACCTATTTCTACATTTGCAAATGCTTGCTGTATTTCAAGGCGGAAAATGTTGGGAATAAACTTCTCATAATGTAAGCTAAATTAAATGGTGGAAATAAAAATTAGCTTCCAATGAATTAATCTAGAGTAATTCTTTTACCTGGTGCCTTCACTGACTCACGGTCCAGGCCTGCGTGTAATACCATTTGCATCTTCAGGACCGTATTATTAAGTGTGGCTATGTTACAACGACAACCCAGAAATAAGGACCAAGTCTTGATCATAAATGTGAAATACCACCATTTGATACAACAGTATTTTCTTCTACCCACATAGTAATGCTCCACTTGGAACATAACTTAATGGGCCCTTATTACTTGAGCATTTCCATCCAATCTCTAACCAGTGATTTAGCTAAAGCAAAAGTTCATACACATTTGAAGTTTATTATCTCCTCTTGCAGAGACAGTTTTGAATTAAAAGTTTAAAAGGCAGGACCAGGAGTGGTGGTACGTCAGTAATCCCAGCCCTCAGGAGGCTGACACAGGAGGATTGCTGTGATTTCAAGGCCATCATGGGCTACAAAGTGATTTCAAAGCCAGCCTGAACTGCATAACAAAATAGGGTTATAATTATTATCTTAATATGTTTAATTTAGTTTCAGTTGCAACATAAAAGTAGCTAAAATTTAGCAAATGCTAACTATATGCCACAGAAATATCTCATTATCTTTAAAGCATATTTAAGAGATAATTGCCTGTGGGATTTTCTTTAACTTCTTTTCAGAAATAGTTGATACGTGGGGCAATTTCTAAGGCTTTTTCCCACAAAGCTCTTAATTATATTAGGAGAAAGGCACACATGATTTTTACTCATATTGTAGTAAATATTTATAAGTGACAGCAAATGTCAAATGGACAGAAAAGGGGAAAGTGACATCTAGATGCATTAGGGATGCTTTATACACTGTTTTAGCTGAACCTTAAAAAATGTATGAAACTGAAAAATACCAAAGTACAAAGATTTTTTAAACAGAAATAACATTTCAAGTACAACTGACGGAAGTGACCAGAAAATGTTTGCAAATAAAATGTAAATACACTGTACAGGAAAATGCTATTCATTTTGAAGACTTCTGAGAACTAAGGTTCTACTTTCAAGGCAGGGAGTGGTGCACCTTCGTGCCATGGTGTGTGGGAAGCACTTTGTGTTGCTTCATTGAGAGCCACTGGAGACATCAGGGGTGTTCCTATGAAAGATGTGTACAGACTGGCATAACAAATTCATTGTGCTAAATATTGCCTCATAAGTGGAGTTTATTATTCTAGACAGGAGACAAAGGTAACCTGGCATTGGCTACTTTAAGGAGCGAGCAAATGTTCTGTTAATTGATACTTATACATTTGCCAAAGTTTTCAAAATACCTAGCATGGTGATGAATTATATTATTGTGACTTCTATCATAAAGCCTTATTCCTTTCTTTACTACAAAATAAAACAATGCTATAATCACTCAGATGATTTGGGAAAGATATCATCTTTAAATTCATTATTTCATTCATGGTTTGTGTTACAGATAGTTAGCATCCTTATCAAGGAATGACTCATATTATCATTGTCCAGGAAAGCCAGGTAGTTGATTTGAATATACTAGAACACCTTAGTGCTACCATGTTTTAAGGCATGTGAATAATCACAATGTCTTGTTACATGCTAAAAACTTTTTAAAATAATAACACTTTACATAACAAAATTTATAGTGCAATTATATGATTTCTGTGAGAGTACAGAATCTGGCTAAGGTAGGAAAGACTCAGTATTCTTCAAATTTATTTTGCACTAGCATATGTCTGTGATATATAGTAACTACATTCATTTTTGGAAACTGGTACTAGACACATCAACTCTTGATTATTTTTATTTCCCTCCTCCTCCACTTTCTCTCTCCCCATTCCAGAAATCCCCTTCCTGTCCCCAAAATTTCTACCACTACGTTTTCTACAATCTCTCCTTTATTTCACTGTTTACTTATATTTTGGGTTCCTCATGTAACAGAACTCATGCAATCATACCCTTCAATATCTACTTTATTTTACATAGTATTATGGTCTCAAGAGCCATCCATTGTCCTACAAATGACTCAAATACAGCATTCTTTAGAAAACTTAAAGAAAAATACATAATCTGGTAAATGTGCATATATATATATATATAGGTAGCAAGAAAATATAGACACGGTTGTTCATAATTAAAACACACATCACGGGGAATTATCTTCAACATTGTTTCCTGTAAGATGTCCTTTGCCTCACTTGCACCTAAAGTGCAACCAAAATACTTCAAAACTTGAACGCGCAGAATATACAATTAATGAGGATTGTCATAATTAAAGTGACATTCAGAAATACAATAACACAGTATTAATTAATTAATTTTTAATTATTTTATGGAAAAAAGTAAACCAAAATTTCATAGATCATAACTTCAGAAACTGTGTAAGGGATGATGATTTTCTCTGAAGGGAGAGAAAATGTTCTTTCACAAAAGAGTACATGAATTGAGCAGGACACACTAGATGGGTTTTTAATTTAGAGGAATGAAATATTGAAGCGAAAATTTTGCTGTTGCAACTATTGACTGGAATGAGCTGTGCTTTTAAAAATTAAAGTGTGAAACAGCCAAAACATTTAAGAAGGATATATTTTATAATCAATGTTTCATTTTTAAAGGTTGTGAAGGGAGGCATGAGGTCATAAATATTCTCCACCATTTGGCAGCAAATTTGTATTGTTGTATAAATTATTAACATACACATTGTTACTAAATTAATTATATAGCAATATATCTGTGAAAAAATTAAGATCCCAAATATAAGGCTATTACAGATTACTAAAGTTCAATCGGAGCATCTCAGTTTTCTTGAGGTAAAACAATTTACCTTTCAATTTATTCTATAGGAAAGTGAGGTAAAATTTATGATTTTCAGTTATAAGAGTTAAATATAAAATCTACTTCTAAGAAAAAATAAACTGAAACTTCTGTTTATGAGAAAGTTTATGTTTAAGATCTCATTGTTAGAATCATCTATATTTTCCAGAATATGAAAAAATTATAATTTTGATTGCTAAAATTTCAATTTATATCAGAAAATTGGCAGGAAATTTTATTGCTGGTGGTGGCAATATTGTTTACAGCAACAGATATTGTAGTTACCCACTTAAAACTGTATTTTATTTGCTTTTCTAGATTTTTGTATGTTTGTGGGGTTTTTCTGGTACCTGGAATCAACAGGACCTTGTGCTTGCCAGGGAGGCTCTTGTGCCCTTGAGCTATATCCCCAGCCCCTTAATTGCTTTCCAATTAAGTACAAAGGGCTTTTCAAGTAAGTACAAGGGTTTCTTCCTCTGTGGATCATAAACAAATTCCAGAAATGAATGGAGAGGGGGCAACAAGACCTATACTCACATACAAAAGTAAACTCACACTATTATGGGTCAGAAGCCAGGTAGAAGCTCCTGATCAACACCCTCAATTTTTGCATTCGCTGAGTAATGACAAATACTGTGCTTCCACATCGGAGTCTAGTTTTATTTCTGCAAGTCTTTTCTTACGGACAGACCAAGCCGATCTGATTTGTAGCTGATGTGTTTAATCTAATCATATTTATTGTGACTTTCCAATATTTCTACCATTCGAATTGAAGTTTTCTTTTTATAATTTCACATCTTTAGTTTTTCTTTCTGTTTGTTTTCTAATTATTACTGTACTTTACAGTATTCATGTTCACCTCATTAACAAAAGTTTAGCATGGTCTACCCTCATTAATTGAAGACTGACATTAGTAGTCTGAGTATTAGTTTACTTTTAATCACAAAATTAGTTAATATTTTGTGAAACAGTTGTTAAATTTGCCAATGTCCTATAAATTTTTAAATAAACCATATATCTAAATTATCATTCCATTTATTCTATGAATGCTTTACTTGCTAAGCCATTTTTTTCTCTCTCTCTTTTTTTTTTTTTTTTGTACCAGGAATCAAACTCAGAACCGCACACTTGCCAGGCAGGCACTGTACCACTGATCGAAATCCCCGGCTCCTAAGCCATGTTTTCAAATAGATCTTTCAGAAAATACCTTTGATGGTTTTGCTCACTTAGGGTTGGCCTGAAAACACATTTACTTTACTATTACTCTTAAATGATACGTTAGGAAAGATATTTCCTGTGGATTTTTCTTTTCCTATAGATCTGTGAATTTATTATAGCCTATATTCTGACATCTATTTTAACCGCTAAGAAACTAGTTTCAATCTCACTGTCATTTATTTATAGAAAATCTGTATTTTCTCAGCACTTTAAAGGCTTCAGTTTTGGCTATCTGTATTTCATGCCACGGTACCTAAGTGGATTCTTGTAAAGCTGGCTGGCTTTATAAGTACTGGCTCAGTATTTTCTTCAATCTAAAATAAAACAAAACTAAAAACATTAGTAGTAGTCTTTTAGGTATTTTCCTGTATCATCTGTTTTATTTTTACATTCAGAAAACTTGTTTACTTACCATGAATCAATTTTTTTTTTTTTTTTTTTGTAACAGGAATTGAACTCATGACTTCAGGCTTGCCAGGCAAGCGCTTATGCAGCTGAGCTATATCCCTGGTCCGCACTTACCATGGAATATCATATACTTTTCAAATTGGTTCTATTTTCTACCCATCTACTCTTATTTAATATTATTTAATTATGTCCCATAAATTCCTTTCATTTTATAGATAGTGTTTATTACTTTGGGGCCCCAGACACATTTTCAAATCCTCTTCAGGCTGTTCTGATGCTTCTCTTTAATGCTTTCATTATTGATGTATTTAGTATTATACTATTAGCTGTCATCATGTGAAGAGATTTTTATAGGACAGTTTTGAGTAGTTTTCTCAACTCACTTTTTTCCTACCCCTCACCATAGTCTTTTTATGGTGATTACATAATAAATTCCATATGGTTACCCTAGATCAGAATGCAAATCCAGATCTGTATTAGCAGTCTGGTGTATCTGCAATCAAGTAATAGTGAGAAATAGGTAATACTGGAGAATTATTAGGAGATATTCGAAACAGAAGCTCTTAGCTAATAATTTCAGTCATAATCTCATGGAAAGTTTGGACATCTCTATCTTTTTTCCTTTTGTAAGATGTAGCCCAAGCCCAAACATCTTTCCTATGTGTGCCTCTTGCTACCAATCCCTGGATTTAAGACAGGAATACGCATCATTTACGCACATGACAAGAGTAATTTTGAACTTTACATGAGCATAACTCTCAGCCATAGAATTCTGACTGCTTCAGAATGCTGAAGCATGAGGGCTCTGGCCAGGCAGATCTTTCCAAGTATATCTCTCTAATACTTTTAGGGTTTATCTACCAATGCCATGGTTTTACAGCTTCGGTGGGGAAGGGTGGAGAAATTATTACCTAAAGTAGTACTATTTTTAAGAACAGAAACAAAGCTAGCTCTTTTCAATATTTATGAGTGATTCAAATCATCTTCATATATTTTACATCTTCTACTGTAAGCATTTCCTAGCACAATGCTTTAGTTGATTATATGCTTTATGATATTGTAGTGGTCCCAATGATTTACATGCTGCCAGAGAAATTTCATTATACATAAAAATACATTCAAGACAGGGTCACAAAAATTTATACTTGCAACTGCTTCTTGAAAGATCACACATAGAAGTTTCAAAAAGAGAATATTTTCGTATGTTTTAAGACTATTATTCCCATACATGCACAGACACATTCATATGCACACAAACCCACAGAGAACTGACATCTTTTTTAAGAAAATGAATGTTTCTATCCAAAATTTTGATCTTTAGAATTTAAAGTATCTTTTATTTATTTTTTATACAAAGAACACTATAAAATAAGTTGAGAGATAGAAAAAAATATAAGATTGTTCCTTATGTTTATTTCCAACTTCTTTGTGTATGCAATTCATGTTGTAAGTAAACTATTTAGGTTCATATTACCTTACTGTTATTTAAAAGAAGAACTTATCTATTTTGTATTAAATTTAATTACATCTTTGCTTAATTTTGTATTGATTTTTAGTTTTTATGTCACTCGTAGTTTTGCCAAAATGATGATTTAATCTCTATTCTATTTCCTTCGGCCTTTACAACAGTTTTCCTACCTAATTTAATCTTCTACTCTGAGAAAGAAATTAAAGTATGATAGAAATATTTCCCTTTATCTTACTTTAAAAGAAGGTCTCTTCTCTTCTGTGAAATATAACATAGCAAATTATTTCTTTGACATAGGTGGTTTCCCTATTGTTGAGTGTTTTTTTTCAACATTAACAGTTTTCAAATAGAAGTGGACAATAAAAGAGGACTTTGAATACAAAGAAATAGAATTCACAATATATTAAGAATTATGATGTATAAAATAATAATGCTTATACATTTATATGCCAAATAATGTTTCAAATTCTTAAAATATATTCCTCCATTAAATCTTTTAGAAAATTCTCTGAAGTGGTAACAGATATTACCCATACAAAAGACAAGAAAATGGAGATACACAGAGATTGAGTGTCTTACTCTAAGTAATAGAGCTGATATGTATTAACCTGACTTGTGTCCTTGAGACCCATTAGGGTTTTTACCTTCCGAACATTCACATTTATTCATAAAATTTTCTGATGAATTATTTATAGTTCATTTAAAAAGTTATTTTATTTTTTTAAAGGTGCATTTAGAAACTAGTAACTATTTCATTATAGAATTACTATATCTAAATTCAAACATAGAAAATGTTAAAATTCATCACACTATGTTCTTTCAGGAAGGAGAATAATTTCAAATTATGAAACAATGTAGATTTAATTTCTTTTTTAAGTATAATTAAAGTTGCTAAAATTCTCACAGCCTGATCTACCTTTGCATTTTTTGATACATTAGTTCCTGTACAATTTCTCCAGGGTCTGGTCCACTGTTGGTTCATAATAAGTGTATTTTGGCAGTGGACAAGTAAATCCCTTTAGGGAAATGAACGGAAGAGAAAGTTAAAAATTAAAAAGAGAGTCTGATGATTCTCAAAACATTTCCAAGTAGTTCATGCCAGAACTGCCTCCCCAGCATGCTTGTCTCTCCCGACATATGAAGCCATTCCTTCAGCTTGCTGACATTTCCAATACTTTAATTGGGACACCATCTCCTTATTATAGTTTGCTTCAGGGATCCAATAGTACCAATGGAACATTTTAAATGGAATCGCCCTCAGGCCAGTTCCTTCAATGTGCCCAAATGATAACTGATGAATATGCTTGTCTTAATTCTTTCTTTTAAATTGTTCCTTTTCTCTTTTGCTCCTCATTGTAAATTTCAATTTATTTCCTGCATCTTTCCACTACAAAGGTTTTAGGCGTTACACTACTTCACTTTGTTAAACATTATACTCTAATAAAAAAGGAAATTTCATAAAACTACAAATTAAGTTTGTATTTAATTTCATAAAAATACAAAAGTAATACCACGTAGATATGTTACTCATTGTTTTGTCAACATAAATCAGATGAGAGTCACAGGATTTATGACGGAGTGGAACACAGACATTTTAGTATCTGAAAAGTGATTACGCTGTAATGAACTTACTAGGATTTTGTGATATAAGAAAACCAAATCTTGTCTAAAAAATCAGTAAAAGAAGGGGGGAAAAAAAAAAACAATAGATCATGGATGACATAAGCACAGTGGGAATATTGTTATGTCCACTTTGAAATCTGGAAGGTCAAAAACTTAAATCTAGTTTACAAGAAAAACATACATTTGAATACCTTAATAACACTTTTTCTAAGAAATTTACTATTCTGAACAAAGCCAGAATAAAGTTGATATATGGGAACAAAACCAGGAAAGAAAAACATTTTAGCATTTTCAGGAATACTACAGTTCATAGCATAAAAGTATATTTTAGGAAACACAAAAAATGTTCATATCAGCACTGATAACATCACTCAAAATAAATCATATGTTATAAACAGAAGAATAGATAGATTTTCTTTCATATTCTCACAGGTATTAATCAACAATAACTATGGGCATATATAACATGAATAAATATGAGTAACAAACTACTATATGAAAAAAGAAATTGAAGATAACATTGCAGAATTTGTTTAATAAAGTTCAAAGCAAGCAAATAAACAATATTTTTTGAAAATAAAAAGTATATCCAGGAAAATTACTTTTAAAAAAAGCAATGGGAAAGCGCCTGCCTGGCAAGCGCAAGGTCGTGAGTTCGGTTCCCGGTACCGCAGAAAAACCAAAAAAAAAAAAAAAAAAAAAAAAAAAAAAAGCAATGGGTTGTGAGGAACACAGAATTGAAGATGGCGAGTGTGGTAGTGAGGTCAGGAGGTCAAAAGCCAGGAAGACCACATCAGGTCTTAATAGAGTTAAGTTAAAAAAGGAGCCATGTGCTGTTCAATGATGATAACCAGTCAAAAACCAAGGATTTGAATGAAATTAATTCATGCACCTGAAAAAAAAGGGAAAAATTATTGACAAATTTAAAGAGAAAAATTTCCAACTATGTTTGACACAGAATTCATTCAGTTTCTACAGATGGCAATCTGAACTTAAGTCAACCATGGAGTTCTTTAAAACCAGAACTGAACTATCAGCTTCAGAAATAAAAGATGCCTAAGAAAGCGTTTGTTCACACTGTTCCTTTTCAAGATAAAAAGCTGGAAGTGGGAGGATGGAGACAAAGTACGTTTTGTCATGCTTCCAAAATTCACATAAGATACAGTACAATAGCAAAAGGGAATATTAAAGATTTGCATGAAAATATTATGGATTCCTGCTTCATTAGTTGGAATTTTCCTAAGAATGGTTTCATGAGGGGAGGATTTGCTTTGTTACAAGTCTCAAAGTTCATGCCACAGAATTGGAGCTTCTTTTCAGTTTAAAAAATGTTAAAAGATTCTTAAATAATAAAATTTTAGCCACAGCATTGCAAGTAGTATGTAGTTAATGACAATACTTACTGAAGATTGCTAATCATCAAAATTGATAATCAAGATGAATGCAGAACAAACACTCTATGAACTATTATTGTAGTCAACTTGAAATGTTGCACGGGAAAAGAATTGAAGGGACAAGAACTCTCTCCCTTGCTCTTTCCCTTTCCAGAAAAGAGAAATTAAAACAAAGTTTAACTTAGGAGAAAGATCTTCAACGGGGAAAAGACTCCAAACACATACACAGATAAATATACATTAAGGTACAATTACGTTTAAAAGCCCTTCATTTTGGTGATGGGAAAGGAGGGTCTGAATTCTACCTTCATCAAGGAGAATATATATTTTATACTCCAATAATGAAAATGTGTGCTTGGTTTTGTGTGTATATAAAGATACACATACACAGAGAAGAGAAGCAGATACACATACACAGAGAAGAGAAGCACAGAAGTTTAAAAATAGCTTTGTGTTGAGAACAGAGAACAATTTCAATGATTTCAATTAGGAAACATTTTAGAGCAAGTCTATACGTCTACTTCTGACAGAGGGCCAGACCTTGAGTATCTGTCAATGACAGAGTACTTCAGAATGTGAAGAATATAAAAGGAAGATGCACAAAAATGAGGAATCGATCACAGTAGTTGTGACCAAGAAGAATAAACGATATCAAATATTTGTTCCCTGAATGCTGTTTTGACTTGAAAGTCTGAGATTTAGATAATATTTGAAATAGTTAAAGAAACAGATGACAAGGAGGGGAGGTTTACCCATTAATACTTACGAAATATAGATTAAAGAAGAAACAGACATTTCAAATAAAACAAAAACAGAACCAATAAATCCATTCATAGCTGTAATAACATTTCAAAATGAGGTCTGTTCTCATCTGTTGTCCTTGATGAAGAACTGACCTAGTGACTCACTCCCAGCTCTGTGATTCCACGTGAGTAGTATAATGTTTAATGAGCACACACTCACTTATTTTAGCATTAATAACAGGCACTAGTAAAAATAAGCATCAATGAAAATAATTATCAAAATAAACTTTCAAACATTGCTACAAAAGTCTTTGCATGAAATAAATGATCTAATCTTATAACTGTATTGCTGATATCTGATGATGTATTGAAATGAAGTTAATGATTACAATTTTTTATGTTCTGATTGATTGTGCATGCTTGTGTCTGGTGGTCTGAGCAACTGATTTGAAGGTAACAATATGCAATGGAATTATAATGGTGAACTCCTACCATCTTGTCTAGTGAAACTCTCTATTATCCCCACTGTTTTATCAAAGAATTATTTTCTTATTCCCTATAACAGTTTGAGCAATCTTTCATTCTTACATTGGGTAATGTGAGCCATGTAGTTGAGGATAGCGATATGTAATGTAACAACCACTGATGATTCATATTATTTTGTCTTGAGACTGTATCACTTTGAATGTTCTTGCTTTGATTTGTATATGTTTGTGATACTGGTATGCTGCTACTGTTCTATTTCTTTGTTTGTTTCTCGTTTACTACTCTCTTTAAAATTTAAAAAAAAAACATGCAGTTATTTCAAATCAATATTATTACCAAAGATTGTTTAGAAATTGTATTAAGAAATGACATGATTTTGAATACAAAACATTCCTGCAAACACTGAAATTATTTTAGAAGTCTAATGTAAAGATTAAGCAACAGGTCATAAAATATTTAACAATAAACTGATTCTTTTTACATTTGCCTAGCTCTTTCTTGATTTTTGTGGGTGGATTTTGTTGAAGACAAGGAGCAACGTATTCTCCCCATTTATTATTCAGCATTTGTTAAATTAATGAAAGAATGATTGTGCTATTAAATAAGTTAATAAGTGATCATGTTACTACACTGAATGTGATATACTGTATATCTGCTCTCAACATACTAAGACTACACTAAAATTTGACACTTTCTGTTTAATATTTATGGCTTCCTCTGCCACATCTCTATTAGTTTAAAAAGCTTTTTCTTCCTTGAAATACTGGATCAAGGAAATATTCTCTCTGCTCTTTTATTGACTATTATTTGTTTTTGCATATTATAGTATAACTTTGAACTGTGATTAGTTGTATATATGTTGTATTACACTGTAATGAATTTATACACACTAGGTATTGCATTCACATATTCTATCAGTTTTCAAAGTAAAATTTTTTAATGGCTAGCGTGTGTGTGTGTCTATGTGAGCATATACACACATATACATGAATATATACATACATATAAGCTTAACTCATATTCAAATGCATTCATATTAATTTTATTATATAGACACAACACAGAACAAAACATATTTAACTACTGATGTCCGTATTGTATTAGGTGAATCTTGAGTTCCTTTTAGCTCAAAACATATAATTATAAAGAAAAATCACATGCATCAATGGTTTTCCAACACTGTTAATTATTAATAAAATACTTTCAAAGTATGTATTTGCAAGTCACTTTTCTGGAGATGGTGAGATAGTTAAGTTTGAAGTACAGTAGTCTTCAATCTTTTGATCTTTGAAACTTACAGATTCTGTAGTAATGCCTAATAGCGATGATCCCTAACTCCTGTCATATATGCATGATGCACTATGTGTATCTACAAAAATTTGTTGGCTTATTAATTTTGTATGTAATATTTTACAGTTCTTTCATATTATAAATACAAATATAAAGTTTTTCTCTTCTTAATTTCTTATTTTGTAGGATGTGTATGTATGGATATAAGTAAGTTAATCAGTAAAAAAATGCTTTCTTGTGAAGAAAAAATGAATTATATTCTACTGCATTTTTCATCTCATTAATGGTGCTATCAAAATTTCTGAGACTGAGTGCCGTGGTATATTCTGAGTCTGAATTCAGAAATGTAGCCAAATTTGAAAAATTTAGATAGGTGCCCAAGGATGATAGGGAAGTTCATGAGTATAAATATGGAGATAATTATTTCTACAACCTTATATGCATTTCTGCATGTACAATTTGAACAATGTTATACAGTAACATTGTACAACCTTAGGAGTTACCTTTCAGAGATTCTCTTCAAATTATTAGCACGTTTCATCATAAAAGTTAGCATATAATGTCACAACATATAAGTATATTTAAAGTGTTTCCTGAGCTTCCTTGGACCAAGACAATTTTCCTACTAGGGCATGATTGTGTAGCTGATACATGTGGATCTTTATAAAATATGAATGCTATTTTCCAAAGTTTATGTGTTATTCTTAATAAATAAGATTATTTTTCACCACTGTAGCTACCAGATGGTGGCTCACTGTCAAATTTGCTAAAGTCTAGAGTCAAATACATGCATTCTGGTCCAATATTCCCAAGGCTGATCTCTTTTTTCATCTTTTCATTTTCTAATTTCCATCCCATGAAGGTGGAAATCACTACCCTAACAAAATGTAATTGTGGTTTTCAGCAGTGAAGAGTTTGCCTCAGGTTAAGACTGTCTATAAACTGACAGAAAAAATACACCAAATTTCCCTTTTATCCCATCGCAACATTTGTACATATTCTCTCATGAGATGTCTTACTATCACTTTCCATGAAATCCTGTTTCTCTGCTTCTGAATACTAGTGTTATCTAATGCATTCTTCAAACCTTTTCCATTATTTTGCACTCAACCCATGTCTTGCTAAAAGAATATTCTTCAGTTTAGTGTAAAAACTAAGAATCATAGCTGAAAACCTCCTGGAGGGCAGGGTAGCAAGTTAGGGAAGCAAAATTGGGACAACTAATTCTTAATATAAATAGAATCTGCAAACCAAACAGAATGCAATGTTCTTGTGTCTTTCCATCTTGGTTATTCTACAGATATATTTGATTTTTATTAGTTCTGGAATTTTAAATTCATTATAAATCAACCTATATGTAGGTCTTATAATTAGTAACTACTTGGTCCTTCTGCCCACCTTTTATGTTCTGTTTTCCACTTTGCTTGTCAATTTTCAGGTTTTCAAATTTCATACAGAAATATAGTGTGTAGAGCTCACAAACTGTGCTTCTTTCTCTAGAGGTTCTACTCTGCCTGCAAGGCAGAATGCCTTCATTTCACCCTGCTGCAGTCCAGGAATACAATACAAAGTTCAAAAGAGAAAGAACAATTATTGAAGAAAATATATTTTTTGAACATCTTGACTTATAAATATCTAATCTACATAGAAACTGTTAGTAACTCAAAAGAAATAAAATTAGGGATTGTTTTTGTCCCTACCAATAGATTTGATAGCCATTAAGTAGAATAATCTATTTCTGAATACTTCATTATTAAATTTATCGGGCTTCTTAAAAAAATTCTTTCTCCCACATTGATTACCTTCTGTCTTGATGCATGAATTCTTAGATTTTTAATTAATCGCCCCTGTAATTAGTTTAAGATCATCCATTCTGCTATAACTGTTATTACTGTTATTCCCTGGTTACTCTTATACATAACTTAAACATCCCTGACAAGGCACGCTATTTGCCAGGAGAAAGTTTATGCTGGTTTTCATTGCTGCCTTCTCCTACTGCCCTCATAGAATTTCCATTAGAGATTTAGAAAGTCACATGGACTTTACATTTCTCACAATTTGGAAATATGGAAGTGAGGGACGAGCCAGGTGTCTCCAGCTAACCGTGGTCCTGCCTTGCACACCAGGCTCCTGCTCTCTTCCGCTTTCTTCCCCCATCAGGGCCCATGTGCGGGCAGTGTGTGCACCTGTCAGCCTGGCTCTTCTGGTGGGAGACGGCAATTTTTCTGGTGTTTCCTGATTTTTCCCCAGGCAACTTTCTGTTTCAGAAATACACTAGGACTACAATTCCTCAAGTTTTTCTCTTACACCACTACAGGTTTTCTCCTCAAACTTTTATTCTCTTCTCTGTGAATTATGTGTCTAACTAATACTGCTGACATTCTGGCAACACACATTTCTTCTCCAGTCCTGCACCAGAAGGTGGGAGGCAACTATCATTTTCTCATGTTCATCTTGAACTCTTTTAATCTTGTGTCATTATGTTAATATGATTCATACAAAGCAACACATAATGCATGAAAGCCTTGTTAAGCAAACCGTTATTGCAACCTTTATCACATTCTGTTATCATTTTAACTAAAATTGTCATACAATGCAATTTGATTTCAATTAAATACAATGGAAATTGATCGTAACAGTATTAATGACAATAATATGTAACTGACTATACAAAAATAATTCCCATATTGAAGTAAAGGTTATGCTATTCATAAATATCTTGAGTTAAGCCATTAAAAGAGATGGTTATGCAATGTTAAATGTCTGAATTGAGAATAATTCTATTCTGCCTGACAGCAGATCTGCCACAAGTCACTTTGCATATCTCTCACCACTCAATTTACTAGCTTTTATGTGTTTAAAATATACCACATGACCTGCAATGATATTTCCAGAATAATGTCCTATAATTTGAATTATTTTCTACTTTTACGGTTTCCTTAATTGTTATTCTAAAACAAGTTCAACACATTCATTCATGACTTCATAGGAACTTCAAGCAGTAATTGGATATATTTTAGGACTACATGTATGTTTTATTGACCTATTTGAATTTAATATAATAAATCACTATATTACAAGCTACTTTAGGCTTCAGAAAGTTTGGAACGCTGCAAAAATTTAAATTCCAGGCTTGCTTTTGCAAAATATCACATATTTTCACCTTTTCTCACAAATATGTTAGAGTGTGATGTTTAGACTTGCTATTATGACTGGTGTTCGTGCTTCTACCACTAGTGTTACCAGTATACACACCTATGTGCTTTTCCATTTTACACAAAGTTGTTTCCCTTCAGCATTTAAACTGTAGAACAGAATATAAGAATCACTTTTCATTTGGAATCTTATAAAGAGACGTTAAATTCAAGCTGTAAAATATAAATCAGGACGCTTTCTTTTTCTTTGGCATTAAAACAAAAGTTAGGGAGGAAAACCAGCTTTTTGATTTACACAGAATTTGGGGAAAAATAAGAACCAGCAATGCTTGTATCAGGGGAGGACAAAGACTTTTTTTTTGACATTCTTATTTGAGGAGTACAAAAGCGTGGGAGAAAAATAAGAATTGTTAGAATGATTGGCTTGGTTTTCATTTGTTTTTGAAACTTATTTACAACATTTTCATTTTTCAGCTTCTGAGTTCTGCCTTTATCATTCAGTGAAGATTATAATCTTGCTACAGGTAATGAGATCTACAGGTCAATTCTGAGTTTAATATCAATATGCTACTTGGTAATATGCTGTTACAATAGAAGTATGGTCATTTTATTTTCACACTGAATAAAATGAAGTTCACTTTTGGCATATGAATAGGATTATTTATGTCAAAATTATTCACAAAAGTAAAATAATTTTTCCCTCAAGTAATTTTTAGAAATAAGACACTGAAAAACAGAATGCTGTAGAGCAATCTTTCATTCTTACATCGGGTAATCTGAGCAATGTAGTTGAGGATAGCGATATGTAATGTAACAACCACTGATGATTCCTATTATTTTGTCTTGAGGCTGTATCACTTTGTTTTTCTTTTTTTTTTTTTTTTTTTTTTTGGTTTTTCTCCGGTACCGGGAACCGAACTCACGACCTTGCGCTTGCCAGGCAGGCGCTTTTGCCGCTGAGCTAAATCCCCAGCCCCCTGTATCACTTTGAATGTTCTTACTTTGACTTGTTTATATTTGTGATGCTGGTATGCTGCTACTGTTCTATTGCTTTCTTTCTCATTTACTACTCTCTTTAAAATAAAAAAAACAAAAAAATGGTATGGTGATCTTATGAATGATGACAATCTCCTAATAAACTAATACTTTTGCTGTAGTTTTTCTTTTGCTCAAGTGAGACTATTACAATAGGGTTCATGTAATCATGTATACGAGATGAAAATAGTACATAAATGCCAAACAACTAGCTGGTTATTAAGTGCATAGCCACAAATACAGATTAGAAAATAGATCTACCAGATTTTTTAAAAAAAAACATACATTCACAATTATTTAATTTAAAAATAGTAAATGGAACTACTTATTTTTTCCTACTGTCTTTGTAGTCTTTTTCTCTAGACAGAAAGAAATTTTCCACTCAAAATAGCTCATAAAATTTCTTGTCTCTGTAATCAAGTTAAAACTAGAGGAAATGACTTGCCTCCATCAGCAGGATACCATTTTATTAAATTCAATCAAATGTTCTATTTACACACGTCTATCCTCAATAAAATCCAATTTTATTATTTGAAACCTATAATCTTCAGTGAAATTGAATAAGTGTATTTCACCAAAGTTGAAGTGCTCTGTTATATTAATCAGCTAGACAAGATTTTATAAAAGGGTGGGGAGGGGTGGAGTACAGATGGCTTTGGTGATGGTCTGTGCTATGTTAAACAGCCTCAGTCCTCTATTTAAAGTTAAGCAATTATAAATGTTACGTCAAAGTTTTGATTAGGTAAATATCACACCCTGCAGTGAAAATATTCCCATTTTAATCTAATTTTTATGGTTCATGGGAAGAATTTTGTCTTGAATATAGTAAGACAGTACTAGCATTTTAGTATATTTAAAGTGTACAAATACATAGATTTAGCTTACAGAATAGGCCTCATCTTCTTGGAAATTCTAAGAAAAGACAAGCAGAATATATAATACCACATAATTTATAAAGGAGGCCATGCCTAACTGCAATGCTTCTGAATAGCCTTAAGTAAATTATGCCATGAGATGAGTAAGTCTCAGCCGATTAACCCCTACAAGCATCACTTCACAGCAGCAGCCGACTCTGCACAGCTCTCCTTCCTGCTCTCAATTAGTCTCCTGAAAGTCTCTGTGGACTTACGCTGACAAAGCCTGCTGGGACTGTTTCTACTTTATCAATAGAGCAGAGCAAACCACACTGGATTATGAGTCAGATGTCCTGTTTATAGCCCTGGATTCAGACTTAACTACCTGTGCAACTTTGGGCATGTGATTTACAGCCTAGGAACATCAGCAAGTATGTTACCACTTTCCATTCCTCACCTGAAGGGCAGGGCTGACTTTCTATCCCCCAATGGGGCTGACTGTGACCTGCTTCACATATTCCATATTACACAGTGGCCCAGGGAGCAAGTTCCAATCACTTTAACAGAGCATCTGACTTTTTTGGTATTAACATTTTGACCTATTGCAATCCAAAAACTGGATAATTTCTAAAATTATCACCATTTCTAGCATCCTAGAAGTCTACATGCCATAAAGACAAGATGTATTCCTGGTATTAATATTTATAGTGGCTCCAAGTTCCTCACATGCTGAATGTCTTCAGGAGTTGTGGTAAAAAATACAGTCACTGCTGCTGGCACATGTCATCTGGTGGAAACACAGGCTCATGAAAAGCATTACAGTGGGTCCTCATCTGTCCTATTCACCAGGTGATGTGCAACGTCGGGCTCTCCCCAAAAGTCAAAATGACCCAGAATTTCAATCAAGGCAGTCACAAGAGTCTAGCTAAAGATACTCACATGAGAAGACTTCCAGAACACTTGAGCAAGTCACAACACTGATGGAATGTGTTTGAATCACACGGAGTCCATTTTTTTACTCTTTCTATTAGTACATTTGCTATGCAAATGTTTACATTAATTGTGGGGAGTTGGCACATGTATATAACGTATCTTACTACTGTTCTGAAGGCGTTTCTCTTCCCCTCCATCCACCTCTTGATTCCCTTCCCATTTGAGAAGCTCTAACTTCTTATTTTCTAATATATATATGACACACTGGAAGATAAAATAAGTAGAACTCTGGAAGTCATAGTCCTAGATGAGTACTTTTGCAATAGAACACCTGAAAAACTCTATTGACATAAATATATATACATCAATAGAGCATATATATATATATATATGTATATATAGTATGTTGCTATTTATTTATATTTTCTACTTCTGATATAAGAAAAACAATGCTGTATTTAATCTGGTGTGTCTGATTTCTTTCACTTAACATTACGATCTCAAGGTACACTCACTTTCCTACAAATGACTCAACTTTTACCTTATGGAAGACAGACTAGTACTTCATTGTGTATAAATATCACATTTTCTTTATTCATTCATCTGTTGATGAACACATAGTCTTTATAAGATTTAGCTATAGGAACGGTGCTTCTATAAACATGGCTATGCGTGTGTCACTGTCAAATGGTATCTTTCACTCTTTTGGGAGGACAGCTAGAGAAAGGAATAGGAAGGTCAAATCAAATTTCTAGTTTTAGTTTTTTTGTGTAATCTCCATACTGACTTCCACAATCACTGTACTAGTTTAAATTCCCACTAATAGTCTAGAAGGGTTCCATTGCACCCCTGGCCTCACTAGAATTTGTTATAACTGTACTTTTTGAACATGTCTATTTGTTTTGGGATATGAAACTCAGTATTGTTTTAATTTGCATTTCTCTAAAGACCATAAAGTCAAACATTTCTTCATTTCTAGTACTTCAGTGAATTGTCTATTCATTTAAGTTGCTGACTTTTATTTTGTCTTTTATTTTTTTGGGGGGGTCTAATTTTTTGAGTTCTTTATGTATTCTAGACATCAGTGTTCAGTCTAAGAAATACCTGGCAATTGTTTTCCAATTCTGTCAATTGTAATTTTATTCTATTAGTTATTTCTTTTGCTATGCAGACAATTTTTAATTTGATATGATACCAACTTTTGATATCTGGCACTATTTCCTGTGCAACTGGTGTTTTATTCAGAACCTAGGTCTATGACTTCTAGAGTTTTACTTATTTTATTTTCCAGCATGCTAATTGTTTCCATTTTAACCTTTAATTCACTGATCCATTTTGATTTTTTTTTAGGGCACGGTGAGAGATACAGGTCTAGATTCAATCTGCTACACATGCAGAGGCAATTTTCCCAGCATCATTTTGAGGGGTATTAACAGTAATGTGTCTTTTACTGTAACAATTATTTTAAACTCCAAACATTCATTATATTTTTATCTATCTATCTATTCACATACAGTTTGGAATAATCTTCAGTAGTTATAAATTTAAAATGCAAAGTTAATTCAATTCAAAATGAATCATAGATTGATAATGTTTACCAAACATAGATAATTTTAAAAATAATGATGTAATAAGGTTTGATACCTTGGGCTCTGTAAAGTATATTCTGAACTATTACTCTTAGCAGTAGATTCATATAAATGCTATTCTGACTATATTCAATCCCTTTAAGCATTTATTTATCTGCCTGTCAACTACCTTTAAAATAGTGGGAAAATGACATATAAAACTACTCTTACCAGGACTGGGGATTTAGCTCAGGGGCAAAGCGCCTGCCTGACAAGTGCAAAGTCGTGAGTTCGATTCCTGGTACCGGACCAAAAACAAAAAAACAAACAAACAAACAAACAAAGAACTACTCTTACCTACCACACACAATTGGCAAAACATACCACAGATTTCTGCACAATGTTTGTTGCATCTAAATTTAAAAGTTTTACTGAGAAGCACCATGATAGTGTGCACAGAGCAACGAACTTTGAATTAAAAGATGAAGATTCAGCTCCTGTAGACTGAGTGAAGTAACAGACTTAAAGTAGCTTTTTCAATAAAAAAAAGTCTATAAATGCTTCTCGCTGTATGTACAAGTGAGCTTTTCATCATGAGGACGCAATACTTGACACAGCAACCTAAAGGTGTGGTGTTTATTTCTGTCTCAGAGGTTTTCTTCCTTTATTAGCTGGTTACAAGGAAAAACATCATGGCGGAAGGGCGTGGCACCTTAAAGCTGCTTCCAGCAGGCGGCCAGAAATCAGACAGAAAGGGAAGGGCAAGAATGAAGCCCACAGCTTACTTCCTTCAGCCAGGCTGCATCTCCTAGTAGTTCGCGTGCTGTGAGCTCCTCCGTGAGTTAGCCCATTAATGTTTAGGTCCCTCAGAACTCAGTCATCTCCCACACAGCTCTTGCTCTGCTAAAGTGGACAGTCAGTGCTATGCAGTATGTAGAATTATTTAAAGTACAGGTAAGAATTTATAAAGCAAACAAAAACCCACTTCTACATACAAAATGAAAGGAATCTATTCAGAACTTTCCACTGCTTCTTTTTTGCCTTTAACTCCTACAAGGCCTGTATTCGCCTTTAAAGCAAAACACAGAGTCATTTACAAAGAGGGGTATTAGGAAAACTCCAACAGAACATTTGTTTCATCAGGGAGAAAAGAAAGTTATATTATAAAATTGTGATTATGTGTAATAGATGCTCCCAGCTGAAGGTATGTGTGCAATAAGCTGACAAATTAAAGCACAAAATCTTAAGGGTATTTTGTTTTAGTTAGTCAGTAGACTTAGCAAATGATAAGAATGAGTCATAAATGATGACTACAAAAAGGGGAAATAATATATTGTTTTGAAAATAATTACATTTTAGTTATATAATAGTTATCCATTATTACAGGCACAAATTATGACAGGATATTTTTAAATCTTTTTAATATGTTTTAATATGAGGTTATTAATCTTACTATTGAGACTGTATTACAATTGGATCATTATATTCTCAGAAATTATTTTATCAAAATAAAATATACACGCTGTTAATAAAACTTTTATAAGCTTATGAGTGGATTCATGCATTATGAAAAAAGTAAAATATATGTAGTACTAATATTTTAAGACTACCTCTTCAGTTAAATATTATTTTAAACTCCACACATATACATGAAAATAGGGAAAAATACTTTGACCATTCTTTTTGAGAAAATCATATCTTCATAGCAATTCCCATACACTTTAGAAAATACCAAAATACTCTAACATGAATAAGGGGAAATTTTGTGAAAAACGATGAACTCCAGCTGCCGAAACATGCAATATATGAGTATTTCTGTTAATATCATTTTGTCTATGTACCTTTGAAAATAGAGTTTAAACTTTTCTCTTTCTCAAATACTTGGACAATATTTTATTTTAAAAAGTTTATGTGCAGAGTTCACTATACATTCAATATAACTGTGTTTTATGTATGCTGTCTCATTTGCCCTTCTCTAAATTTAATGATTAGAATGTGACTCAGTATCTCATTTAAAAGAATACAGGTAGATATAATGAGTGAATTGCCCAATGTCACAGACTCATCAGGCATTCATATTGGATTAAATATCATCTTTCCTCCATAACCTCTTTCCTTATTTCCTCTTCTTCTTTTCTTTCTTCACTTAATAATCCCTTATAGGTCAGGCATAGTGGCACATGCCTGTAATCCCAACACTCGGGAAGCTGAGACACGTGGATCATTGCAAATTCGAGGCCAGCCTGGGCTACAATGTGTGTTCAAGGCCAGCCTGAACTGCATAGCGAGACTCTGTCTCAAAAAGACAAAAAAAAAAAAAAAAAAAATCCCTTTTATATTTGGCCCCTGTGTCAGGCATCATGAAATGCATAGAGAAATGAAAATCTCTGGAAAAGTGCTTCCTACTACTCTTTGATGAATGAAATACGGCTCCCAATGCAGGATTTAGGATCCTGATTGCTCAATAAATTGCAGTTTTAAACAAACAAAAGAAACCATTTTAACAAATAGATTAAAAGAGAAATCATATACCACATTAAAGATAACACAAATTAAACTATTGGATACATACTTAAATATAGTGGGGCAGATATGTTTCCTTGATTAACAGGGGAGCTTTAAAATAAAAATAATTGGGATGTGAGGGTGTGTGGCTCAGTAGTTGAGCACTTGCCTAGCATGTGGAAACTATGAGTTTCCTCCCAAATGCCACAGAGAAAAACAACAGAACAGCAACAGAAATGGATTTAATTTGTCATATTACTTATTTTATTGACATTTTCCTATATTGAGGAAATAGTCCAGCATTACAATATATGAACACACGTATATTATATTCAAGTTTTCAAACTAACAATTCTGTTTTCAACTTGAGTTCTTTAATTTACAATATGGCCTTTGTGAATAAAGAAGGCCTATAAAATTCAATAGCACACCTTCCTGAACAAATTTATTTAAAATGATATTATCCACTATTTGTCCCATTTTATATTGCAAGTTTCCACTGAGTGCTAATAAATGCTTGCCATTGAAGAGGTTTGCACTTAACATCTGTCACCAGCACCTAACACCTGCACCTACAGGGGACTGTCAGGGAGATTGTTATTCTCCTTTGTAACACCCTGAATCTGTCTCACATCATTTGCATACAGATAGTTACAGGCATTCATCATTTCATTATGCTGACGACTTCACTATTTGATGTGTAATGTCTCTTTAATGAGCCTCAAAAAATACAATATTCCTTGATTTATGACTGCTTAACTGAAAAATTATACAAATTGGCAAAAACCTTCATAATGCATTTTCATATTTCTCCACATTACACTTATATTTAACAGTGACTCATGAGTTAAGATCATGCTTCTTTGACAAAAGACATGTTCAGAATTTGACTTACCATGTTTTAGTACCACTTCGCTTTATATGCATATTTTCACCTGCATAATACAACTGTGCTGACACTAAAAAAATAGCAAATTAAAATTGATTATTTTCCCCCAAGAAAGACTGTGTATTGGAGAACCAACTTCCAATATTACTGCAAGTTCACTAAGAGTTCTAAATTTTCATTATTCCCTATTTAAAAGAAAATGTTAAGAAACTTGATCCCAGAGAAAGCTCTATCTAGCAAAAAAGAAGTAATTAGGACCGACGAAAGTACACAAAAGTAAACTTGAGATAGGGGCAGAAGCTCTCAGAGAGGAAGAAGTTGCCTTTATTTGCCCAGTCAGGGCCCAGAAAGGAATCCGGAGCCAGTTTCCAATTCTAAAAGCTGCACAATTCAAGGCAATGAAAAGTGTCCTATTTATTAGTTAAAAGCCATTTCTGCAAGGAAGTTGGTGATTTCCCAAACACAACCTCCAAAAAGGTACGTTTTTCCTGTGTTGCCAGCTTTTGCAAAATTTGGGAGTTTCCAAATGTAGGATGGATCCCAGTTAAGAACAAGTGATGCTGGTGTACCACAGGGCTCATAAACCAGAATGAATGAGGCACACAGAAATAGAAGTGGCATCCTTAGGTGTGATATTACCACCCCTTACGTGTAGCTTCTATTCAATACATCAGAGATTATTCGTACTTTCAAATTCTAAAAGAGAAAACCAGGCTAAATTAAAACAGAATCATCAGAGCAAGGGTGATTTAAGTTAAATAAAAGTTAGCTCAAGACTGTTGTCATTTAGAAAAAAGTGATGGGACTGAATATAGAAACCATAACCAAAGACCTAGGATGCACATAGATACTCTGTGAGAGAATGGCCACTTGTAGAATGTACTGAAGAAAATTAGTTCTAATACTTTAAGCTTACCTAGTTTCCTAGCTTGACTAGAACTTTTGGACATATTCTAGACTCCTTTTAGCTATATCTAAATGCGTGAGTAACCTACAGAGAAAGAACACTAACTGAAGTTTCAGTGGGGAGTAATGTGGTTCCAATTCTTCAAGAATTCTTGAGCAGAACTCTAGAAAGTACGTAAATCAAATCAGGATCATACAAAGAACTTTTCAGTGACTACTTAAAGAATGAGCTTGTATGCATTCAACTTTTTGTAGTAAGATTTATAATAACCACGCATCTTGTCAGCTCTAGAATGGTTGATTTCTGTTTTAATTGTATGCATTAAGTTAATGTTTCTCTTGTCTGAGACTTCGCTGGTGGGAATGTGATGGTTTTACTACTTTTTATAAATCAAAGCTGCTTTAGGGAGGTTTTCCTTGATGAGTTAAAGGATCATATGAGACTGTCACTTTCTGCGCTACAGAAAAAGTATCTATTTCAAGTTTTACATTTGAGTACTACTAGAATGCCACCTAAGCTACAGAAAACAAGATGTACAACCCAGAGTATGTCTAAGATGATTACAAACAGATATTTAACAGATATATATATATATGCATATATATATATAACTATTGCACAGATATATATATAATTTTAGGATAAAATTTGTCATATTTCCAAACTGTTTGGAATTGACCAGATGTTTAAATATTAAAATTCTCCAAAATTCTGCCTTTAACCTTTATTTTTGTTTTACTTAAGAGAAAGAGTAATTGTGAAAATCCCTGAGAAATAACCTATCATTTCTGTAAGCACCATATTTAAAAATTCACCCTTATTGTAGTCTTCTATAATATGCCTATCTCTAAGCATGGACACTACAGAAGGTCACCTGTTTAACTTAATTAAAAATAATAGTAAATCTATGGTAAATGCTTACAGTAATATATTGTAAGACCTAATGCTCATTATAACCCTCTTACACTGATATTCTGTTTGTCTACATTTTTGAGATGTGGAAGTTGATGCTTTAGGAAACTAAGTGATATTTCCAAAGACAATCAAGCAGTGCAGCTGGCCCTGAAGCCAGTGCATACCTGCATCTCATAGTTTTATCTTTCTGGGATTGGTGCTTTTCATTTATAGGTTTTTCCCATGCATCTTCACCTTCTATTTTTTGCTTGGTACTACGTTCCATGTCTCTCTCACTAAACAAGAAACACCTTCAATTAACAAAACAGTCAACAAACAGAAAGAAATCCTTAAGTCTATTATTTTCCTGGCTACCGTCACAGCTCACTCCTTCCTTTTAATTGAACTGATTATTTCTGTTCCTTCTCTGGTGACTCTGATTTATCACTATCTAACCTTAGCACCCCAAAGCCCTGCCCTTTCTAAAGAGGGGAAACATAGGTCCCAAAGCTCAGCGAGTATTGATCTTAATTGTTCTCTCTTGAAGTGAGCTCATCATCATCATTTCTTTTTCCTTAAAGCTCCCTTGAAATTGTACTTTACCAACCCTCCTTTCTCGGCTGCTATCAGGTTCTGCTGCACTAGGGTGCAACACCTTTACTCTCTCATTACAACCATGTTCCCGAGTTCAATTATTGCAGTTGCAATTATTTCCAAACTGCTTTTACCTTGTAGTTCTACAGGCACACACTCATGATTCTCAAGGCAAGGCATCTTTTGGACTTCTTCCTCCTATGTTACTTATTTCAAACTGAAGGATCATTCTTCAAATCAAAATGGAAAAATACATGGGAGATTTATCCTCTCCTGTCACTCTGTCACTAACACCCTTATACAGTAATGTGTCTTGTTCTCCTGGTATATATACCTCAAAATGCACCTCTTTATTTCTATCTGATTCTTTGCTATATCATCAACCACTTTTATTATGTGTAGTTTATTTTTGGAGACAATGAGCTGATGTAATCTACAGCACTCATGCGTCCACTCATGTTTTCCCTTGCAGTGTAAATAAATGCCTTTCAACCTTAGTGTTTCGGGGGCTGGGGATGTAGCTCAGCAGCACGGTGCCTGCCTGAAAAGCACAAGGTCGTGAATTCGATTCCGGGTACTGGAAAAATAAATAAATAAATAAACTTTAGTGTCTCAACTCCACCCCATACCCTAGGATCACTCTGTTTAGATATCCCTCAAGTGGTCGCTCATCACAAGGACCTAGTGCCTCTTTACAGCTTCCTCTAAATGTTTTTATGCCTATCTCTAGACTCCAGGTATTATAAAATAGAAATAGAATGGTAAAGTACATGGATACTAGACTCAGTTTTGCCACTGATCAGTAGACAGATTCACACATGGACAAAATAGAAAATGATCACAGTATATACATCATAGCATAGTTGTGAATTGTGAGGATAAAGCAAACTATTTTCAGCAAGCTTAGTAATATGGTTACAATAGTATTTTTATATATATATATATTTTTTTTTCTTCCTCTAGACTCTTCAATAGACACTCCTCTCTTCTAAGGTGGAGATTTATCTCAGCATCACTAGCACTTCCAATCAAACCAAGCAAGATTCTCTATAAAATTTAATTGCTTTAAGGCTCTTTCTGTAGACCAGCTTTACAAGTAAAATAGCCAGTTTCATTGGATTTTACTCTGTAATTTAAATTCAAGAGGAAGTGGACAAGTAAAATGACAAACAAGTAGAAAGGCTCTATACTGAAACCTATATGTGACTTTCCAGGACGGATCAGTAGGCAATGACAAGCTGGCGGGCTTTGCAAGAGAAAACCACTCCCTCCACAGGAGACCTGTCGCTGCAGTCTCTGCAGGAAGCTGCTCTTAAGGACTCAGGTCCCCGGGCCAGCCGTACTCATGCACATTTACATTCTGGAGTTAGGGTCACACTCAAAGGCCTCTTCATGTGGAACCTTAACAGAGGCCCTGTGCTGAGACCATCTTCGAGGGTGCAGAAAACTGTGGTGAATACAATTTTCAGCAGGCTGACTCAGTACTGTTCTACCCCTACCCTAACCACCCTCCCCTTCCATAAAGCAATAAGAGACTTTTACTCAGGGATCCCTCCTCAATGAGATCACCATCACATCTGCATTCGTCCATCTGACATTCAGCCAACACTGTTCCCTGAGGGAAAATGGAACAGGGAAGGCATTCTTTCTCTAGCTTAGTCTTTTGCTTTCATTTCCCAGTAAGTAGCTTAAATCTCATCTGTCACTTTCTCTTTAGGACATTGATCCCAGGCGACCACTCAGACACCTAGCAGCTCAACTCTCTCCAGATAATGTCAGCTTCTGACATTCAAGTGAGATTGGTGAGATGGAGCAACACTGCAGATATAAAATATCCTGGAAAACAAAATTTTGCTTCACACATTCTACAAGATAGCATTATCTTTTTAATGGTTTCTTGATTTACAACTAGGTTAGAAAATACCTTAAGAATTCTACAATACAATTTCTTCATTTAAAAATGAACCTATCATGGGCATGGAAGTCTATGAGGACATAGCAAGGTGCAATGATAAGATTATATTGACTCCTCATCCAAAAATCAAACTTCCACAGAGATATGTGTTGTGTAGGGTTGAGTCCAGAAATACACCAATTCAGACAAGATTATTTTCTTTGTTCCCTTTCAGGAGTTAGGCTCTGCAATGCTACTTGATCACGCATGATGGGATAACCCAAACCCAAGAAGCTAAGGAAAATCTGAGTGAAGATATGTAAATATATGTTTCTCTTATGCAAATATCAAACAATAACTTCAACTTTCCAAATGAATTTATTTCACAGAGAAGGCTAAAGACTTGTAGATTTAAAGAGTCCAAGAGTAGATATATTAGCCAATTGAATTTAATATTGTGTATTGATAAGTTTTGATAGAAGATTTGGAAGAAGGAGGAGATACAAATAGAAAAGGAGATCATGTTTTCACCAACTGCATGAACCCCTCAGAATAAAATAATATGCACTTTCCCAAAACAATAGCAAGCATGTTCGAAAGAGCTGGGGCTTCGTGAGGTAAGGCAGGAGTATGATTCACCATCTTATAGCAAACTCAACTGTATGGGATGAAAAGGGCCATTAGTCTTCCAAATCCTAGTAAAGCACTTTCCACCAAGTGCTTTGCAAGTCGCCCCACAAGCCTAACTTCATAGTTGAAAGTAAATTTGAAATAAAGGACAATAAATCAAAAATTCAACTTCAAGCACAATTTTTGAGACTTGTCTTTGCATTTTTTGTTTGTTTGTTTTGTTTTTTTTGTTGTTTTTTTTTCCAGTCGAACTCATGACCTTGTGCTTGCCAGGCAGGCGCTGTGCTGCTGAGCTAAATTCCTAGCCCCTGTCTTTGTATTTTAGACACTTGAATATTACTTTTCCATTGCAATTATTTGATAAGCTTCCGTTTCCTCTGGCTTCATATACCAAATAGTAATAATTAAAAATATACACTGAAGGATCAGTTAAAACTCACTCCTTAATAACAAACTCATTTCGTAGATGAGCTGCTCTCTAAGTACATGTCTTCTACAATAAGAGATGGAAGAACCAAAGAAACACAGTGACAAAATGCCTAAGTAAGAACAAGACCATTAAATAGTTGCCTTAAACAGCACGAAAGGTCTCAATGAGAATTACAAAGAAACACTTAGTTATTGTTTATACTTCATTGTGTTGTTTATTTAAATAAAGTTTATAAATGATGGAATTTTTCTTTTAAATTATTGTTGCTATCATGCATATAAAAGATAACATTTATCATCCACACATGCACTTGGATAAACATTTCAAATGTCTTTTAACATTAGACACAACAATAATAGTTACTAATCCAAAAATTGTGACTTATCATTTTGTAGACTATTCATTTGTGCAATATAATTCTAGAAATTTAATATTTTTTTCTTTAGAAAAAACACTGAAGAACTACATATGCTACATGCTAAACAGAGCAAATAGGAATTTGCACAGAGCTAATGTCCAGGAAATGCTAAATACCTGCACTTAGGGTAAAAAAAAAAAAAAAAAAATCTGCTTTTATTATGCAAACTTCACAATGAAATATCTTATATATTAATACCACTAGAGGGCTTGATACATTTTGCTTAAAGAAAGAATTTCTTAATCCAGAATATCCTGGTATAAATGCAGTTCTACCCGCATCTTTCCAGTCTTACTTATTAAAACATTCACTCATGTGTAAATTAGTAAGAAGACATAATAGAGGGATCTGATCAAAGGAAAATTTTAAAGCTTGAACAATTGATTAAATAAGTGCATTAAGCAAACTGTCTGGTTGCAAATATTACCTAGTCTAAAAGTCACTGAAAATTATTTATGCAAACCTGTATTTAATAACATAATTCTAGGAAAGAGCCTCAGATCTTTTAGATCAATAGTTTTAAAGTTTCTTCATATATATATGTATACATATATATATATATATATCTCCACAATATTATTTACAAAAATTTTACTTCATTGAAATATTCTCTATATTTCAAAGGACTAGTTACCTTTATGGAAATTTCTCTGATTCTAATCTGGTCAAATTTTCTTAAGGAATGTATATTAATAATTACTGTTATTCAATTCATTTCTGAGCAGAATAAAGACATTTAATAAGTTAGATTTTACCATGACTGCTAATTTTGCTTTAAGTTTCATTATTCAGTCATATTGGGAATATATATATTATGAAACAATTAAAAGTAGAAATTTTGATACTCAGCTAAAGAAAAAATCCTCATAACTGATATTTGAACTTTTACTTACCCATTGAACCTACGAATTAGATCCATTGCACCAGGTCCTGAGTGTAGGTGGTTTATTACTACAAATAGAATTTTCAAAACTTTACCTTCAAAGTCCAACTTACTGCTACCTTATGTGAAGTAAAATACCTCTACATTTATGATTATTTAATGAAATTTACATTTTTCCCTTTATAAGAACTTTTTGAAACCACTTCTTCAAACCTTATATTGTTTTCAGGAAAATAACATATCCTATGGCACTGGATAGTTAGAAATATCATTTACTGTATGACTTTTTTGGTTTAAAACACAATGAAACATAATTATATTTGACTACAGCCTTGGGTGACATTCAAATTACGCAGCCCTGAGTTGAGCAGATGCTGATCAACTCACAGTGCCCTGCTGGGGAGCTCAAGTTGGGGATCAGCTAAGATGTCAACACAAGATCAAAAGCCTAAAGTGGTTGTATAGAGGTTTTACTATGAAATAGTTAAAAAAAAAATTCTCTGTATTATATTTGTATTTATAGTTCACAGGATCAAAGTCATTGTGATCTAATAAATGGAATGGGCCACAAATAGTAAAACTGCTCTAAAAGTCAACCTTTTAACCCATCATAATAGCACTTTGAATTAGAGTAGAGGTCTCTGGAATGTTAAGCGGATTCTATTCACTAAAATTTGTTCAATAATTGCTGATATTGCTATAGACAAAAAACCATAAAATATAGCCAGCTCACAGTATAAAGCTTGTCATTCTATACCTCTAATCCTGTAACACATATTGCATTTCATATTGACATTGACTATTATACTTCATAGTATAGCTTTACAATTATTCTACTTTTCATTAAGAAACAGGAACATTCATAAGTGTACTCTGATCAAAATCACTGTGACAACAACCAATTTACATCTTGTCCATCACTTGTGATTATTCTGAATATTTATCCTATAATTAAACAATTCCACACCCAAGACAGTCTTTTCTCCACGTTATTACTGTTCCTCCAGCTAGGGTTTGTTGCATATATAATTGTGCCCATGACCGTTACTGCACAACCTCCTTTATTCTTAAATTGTGTAAAAGTGTACAATATAAAACATTTTCGAGACCCCCTCAAAGTAAACCTTCTAATTTTCTTAGAAAATACTTACAGTTACAAACTATTTGCTGCCCTAATGCTTCATTCAGAATAAATGTCACATGAGAAGAATATCCACGGGTTCATTGTATCTCCTTTCTTTAGTTCATACGATTGCTGCACTCAATTCTGAAAAATAAAAAATTGGAAGGGTTACACTCTCCAATAGAATGATATAATTTCTATGAGATGCATAAATAATAAGAAAATACTAGACTATGTTTGACCACATGTCTCTCAGTACTGAATGAATTCATCATGAAGAATTTTTAAAGTTAAATTTACATACTTTAAAAAATCATTGTTAATTATATCATGCATTAAACAAGTCAGATATAACCTTTTACTTCATGTATAAGATAAAATGAATCTTCACATAATCCATGGGAATTTGACCTGGTATATTCTTACAGTTGTTTTTAGGATAATAAAAAAATAAGAATAAGAATATGTTTCTCTTTAAAGTTATCATAAAACCAACTCCACAATATTTTGATGAGCTAATAAATTAATTTTTAGTACCCAAGAATCCATAGGGTAAGTCACTTTATTTTTCTCTATCCAGTAAATTATGTATACCCATACTGTTTCACAAAAAAAGCATATGTTTAAACATTGTGGGATTCATTAAAGTTATGCAAAGAAAATATTAATTTTTGTATTGTGCTACCTATTGAGTATTTATATATTTGTAGTTATCTTCAGATGCATTGATCACCCATCTTCAGAGGGAGAAGAATATGCCTTTCTGCTTTACTTAGCTATCAGCTGAAATCAGACCATCAACACTGATGGCAGGATTTCCAGCGGAGATCCTCTTTAGGCTGCTAACCTGTGTTACAGTGTCTTACTGGGAATCAGCTTAATATTTAGTAATAAAACTAAAAAAAATAAGATGTATTTGTTTCATTAAAATGTAAAAATCATTTTATGTTCAAATGTTATAACACCCTCACTACCACCTCCCAAAATCAACATTTAGCAGACTCATTTTACATTAGCCCTGCAGAATGGCACAGAGTTTAATGACAGCAGAAGTTAACCAATGAGTTGATCTCATTCACTGTGAGAATAAATAACTTGACAAAAGGCTCACCTCTACAAAATAAAATCTGTACCTCTCCATGTAGGTACACACTATATAGCAGGTAGTTGAAATATTGACTGTTTACAGCCCACTCTCTGATTGCTCTGTATATCCATTCCAATCGTATTACTCTAGCTTTTCATGCATGATTTTGTTTGTTTTTTCTTTGTGATAATGTGATTATCAATTCTTCCTGGGAAGAATTTCAGAAATGAATGCATGCACTAATAATGCTACATGAGATTTACACGTGGAAAGAAGAAGATTCAAGAATTTAATTCAGAAGTATTTTCTTCTACTATAATTTTAATTGTCTTTTTGTCCATTTGTTTGCTATGTCCTCTATGACTTCCGCTGATGTATTACAGTTCTGTTCTCCTCTCTTTACATCTTTCATACCCTACTAGCCACTCAAAACATATTTTATCCTATCTCAGGCAATTATTGCATATTCTTAGAAGCTACTTTTTAAATTTTAGTGTGATTTTCACTGTATTATTTGTCAACATTTTTCTACTACATATCCCTTAAGAGTGATATTTGTTTGATCTTTTTTATTTATACAAAAAAATAACAAAATACAACAACAAAGGCAAAAACAAAACAACACAAAAACAATTAAAACAATTTCAAAACAAGATGATAGGAATTAACAATGCATGTTATATTGCATATTGCTATCGTCAATGAAGTTGCTCAGATTAGCAGATGTAAGAATGCAAGACTGATCAAACAATTAAAAAGAATAACAACTAATTTTAAAAAAAAAAACACTTTAGAAATGATACAGAGCTTCACTGAACAATATGGCAGGAATTAAACAATGGCTGTTATACTGCATATTGTTGTCTTCAAATTAGTTGTTCAGATACCAGATATAAGCATGAAAATTTGGTCAAAATTTTAAGCATTAACTGTTCATTTGAATAACCCAATAGACATCAGCAGTACAATTCTGCCAGCTATCCCTGTATTCACATCTATGTATTTTCCCCTCCCTTCTTTCTTTCTTTTCTCCTTTCCCTCATCCCAATTGTTCCTTTGCTTTGAGCAATGCATTTCCATTTCACAATTATCTACTGTACCTTTTGGGTTTTATTTACTCTTTCAGGTTCTTACACTAGGGAGACAATACAATGTTTACACATGTAGCTCTGATTTATTTCACTTATGGGTATGGTCACCATTTATCTATAAAAGCCTCAAGTTTATCTTTTTTATAGCTGAGTGATACTCCACTGTATAAAAATACCACAGATTCAATGCTTGATCTTCATTTATTTCTCTCACATTATAAGCTCGTTTCTGAAAACTCAAAATTTTCCTTAGGCTTTCAACTTTTTACACATTTTATGTTAACTTATGAGACTATATATGGTCAAAACTTCCTTTTTCTATTCCATTCTATCATTTAGGACATATGTTTCTCATCTCTCTTATACTTACATTCCCACCTATTCCTGCTGGTGAATGTGAGGTTTCTACACAGAGATATACACGGTGTTACTCTTCAGTTCTTGGACTGGAAATCTTTTCAATTCTTGGAACTCATCATTCGCTGAAGTTGTCCATAAGAATTTGGATTTCAATTCAATGCTCTTTTAAGAACAGTCTTTAAAAATTTTACTTATTTTACTTATTAAGTCTATCTTATCATTTTTTCGGTATGTATTTTTCATGAATGCACAGACAGTGTCAACCCCTTTAAATCAAAATCACTAAAAAGTACTGAATATTTGTGTGACTGACTGAATGAATACACTGACCTTCACTGTGTCTAATGTTGATGGTCCATGGTTCTCCCCTTATTGGATCATGAAATTCATACAGTTTAACTAACAAGGTTTGTATTTACGGAGATTCTTCTTGCTTAGTGACTACAGGTATTTGTTATGGGTCTTGCTTTTTAGTTTCCTTTACTTTGGCACTCTATTTACAGGCTAGTCTGCACCTTACAGATGGGCAAATTCATTGACATCACAGTTAGATCTATCCAAAGATTCATTCTCAGAATAACTGGAAATCAGTGAATGTATTATCACAAATGCTAATATGGGTTGTTAGAAAAAGAATACTACCGCTATTTGAGGCAGCAGAGCTAGATAGAATCTAATGCAGAGTCAGAGAGGAATTGGGACCTCAAGGAAATCAGCATCAAAAAAGAAGGCCATGCAATGGCCAGGATTACATGCCACCTTATATAAACAGCAACATGAGATTACACTATACCACCTGATCTAATAAGTCTACAGAGGAATCAAATGCCCAAGTGAGTGAACAGAGCATTTCACCCCCTCTATCCCCAAAATGACTGTTCTTTTCAGGTACCCATATTATGTGACTTGCTTCCCTTGGGTCAATCTTAGCTAAGTGGCTACACATGTGATCCTACACTGGTTGTACTTTCACCCACATGGGATCCGCATTGTTACTTTCCCTCTGCAAATTACGCCTGACAAAGGACTGCAGTAGCCACCCAGTTTTCAAGGACTCTCCTGGAAATCCAGGAGCTACTCTTCTTCCTCTTACTTCTATGAAATGCCCCCTAAATGCTTCCTTTAGTTTACTCCTTCATTCCTCGATTTTGAGGCACTACAAACCCGGGCCCTTTGACATTTAACATGTAGGGAGTTACATTTTTCCTACACCATTATTATCCCACAAGTGGTGAAAATCACAATCAACTCTTGAGTAATTTTGGAGTGATTTGTCATTGTGATAGCTCAATTCAACTTTGAATGGTTATTCAATGTCTTATCAGTTTACACTTAAATTCAACATCCACCAGAGGCACTTGTTGTAAAAGCACCATCCCAATTTTATTTCAGTATTTGATATCTCTTTTCTTGTCAATGACAAAAATGATGTAATCTACTTAGTTACCTTCTGGACAATATAAAATTATAAACCTGGGAATAAGGGGACAGAGAGGTAGATGATAACCCTTCCACTCACCATGCATTTCTGTTGCATCCTTTCATACTAACCAGTGCTATGTACACATAACTAACACATATCTTTAGCTTGGGGAAAGCAATAAGTGAAAGTGAGGCCTATTTCACTCCTGATTAGCAGCCCTACCCTCAGAATACTTTTTGGTTCTTGATGTCTAACTTACTCTACCAGAGGAATGACAGGCAGTGGGATCCAAGTGCTCCAGAATTCCTATGCCACCTACAATCAAAATACTTTTTATACTTTTTCAATTTCTAGCTAAGAAAAAAATGAGGATCCTGTTAGAATGTGATTTGCCCACATACGGCACCTTTAGAATATCTGGCTCTAAGACAATAAAACAAACAAATATTAAAACCATCAAAAACAAAACAATGAGCTCTAAATGCTATAAGTTATAAACCATACATGTTTATAATAGGGAATAAACAACTATGTTTTAATGAGGACAAATTTAACATCTAGTAATAAAAGGTTTTAAAATACTATTACTCTATTGTAACATAAAAACTATTTTCATTACAAATGTTATAACACTTTTCTTTGTACCTCCCAAAGTCAGAATTTAATGGATTCCTTTCAAATGAATGCTAAAGACTGTCATACATCAAAGCAGTCATGTTCTTTCCTATATTTTGCAGATATTAATCAGGCCTTTTCAAAAATACTTTAGCACTAGCCATACATTTTCAATCTTTCCTCTATTTGACTCTTTCAAACAAATTACCCATTTCAAGATAATTTCTGTTGACTGGTCAAGAGTTTCTTACTTATTATTTGTAAATTAATTAAGGTAGTGTTTTGTTTATGAAACCCCATGGACAAACTTAGCCTAATGTGAACAAATAATTTTTGTGTTAAATTTTTAAAAGTTAATATACATACCTATTATTTAAGGTACAATATACATTAAATAATAATATTTACAGTTAATATTTAGCAATTTGAAATTTTGAAAAAATTCAAAGGATCTTAATAAAACTGTAAAATTAGAATGCAAATGTCAATATGCTAAATGCCAGATTTCTGAGGCAAATATGCATAAGAAATAAAGAAGACATATATGTCTTTTAAAGCATAAACTTTGCTGACAGATACCTTGAATTTAATTTTCCACAAACACGAGGAATCACACATACATGAGAGTTACATAAAACCCTTGATTTTCCAAGAGTACATACTAAGAAAGACTTAAAACAAAACATGAATTGTAAAAATATAAAAGGATGCTTACACTGAAGAGTTTAATTCAATATTCATGTAAGATGATTCAATTTACTTATATGTTAATACTTCTAAAATAAAATGAAAAATGACTCTCCAATGAGAATTCATGTTTGAGGCAGGAAAATATTTATAAGCTGTCAGATTTATTCTTTCAAACAACTCATGTTGATAGAATATACTGAGTCTGTGTATGGAGACAAAGTAGAAAGTTGGGCTTAGATTGGATTCTGAAAAAAATAAAGTTATAACTTCATCTCATATAAACTGTTTTGTCATTTCTCTTACATAAAAATCTTTGCAGAAGATATTTCAAATGGAAATTAATTACATTTAATTTTATGTAAAGGTATTTTAAATATTTAGATTCTTGTTTATGTATACATATAATTTCATGATATTTCTTTTGTCTATTAAAGAAATTTGATTCTTTAAAAATTCACTTTGTTAATCAGTGATGCAGAGTATGCAGATGAAGATGCAGAGGAGAAACATAAAAATATCTGACTATTTCTGCAGGGTCAAATCAAACTAATATGCTAAGAAATTGGAAGAATGAACAAATTATAACCTCAAGAAGTATGTCACTTGCTTATTAAGACATTATAAAGTCAATTGTGACTTAAGATTCATGTGTATTTTTCTCTGAGATCTCCCATGTGAGATGTTAATTTTAATATCTAAGATTAAATCTAATTTTTTTCACGTCATCAATTGAGACAGAAAAAGTAAACCTTTTTGAGTGGGAAGAAAATTTGACATTTACAGTTTAATAATAGGAACACAGATTTGTTTTTGAACATTCAGCCTGAAAAGATACAACACCTACAAGATTAAGAATGAGATGATAAAGGGCAACTGCATATTTGTCTGAAATGATAAAGCTGTCAAAAGTTGAACTGGTTGAGGATGAATTATTCTCCATCAAGAGATTCCCAAACGATAGTGGTTCCTACTTAAGACTTACAGAATCCCCCGAAGGAAGGTAACCTTTATCTGTACCGTGTTTACAGTTTTGAACCCTTTTGTGCGCTTTCTTTTTCTTCTCTATTCAGGAATGAGGGAGAAAAGCAGGTCAATGAAATTTTGTGGAACTTGGCGTTACTTTTCTATTTTCATGCAGCTTCACATCATTTATCTTTCACCTTCTGCCAAATTTTCTAGATGTTTACCGATAGTTATTTATAAATTTTTATGATTTCAAATAATTGTGCCCCCAAACAGTCTGAAAAATGAAGACCTGTAAACATTTGTTCATACAGTGTTTAATATTTTCCATTAGAGAGCTTTATAAAGTGTACTGTGATTTAAACTGTTTTTCTGACGTTCTGAAGTGTTTATCTTTAGAATCAAATAATAGCTTCCTTTTACTTTTATTCTATGATATAGAAACTTATCTTGTAGGCATATTTTCACTCAGATTATGTGTGACTTTTACAGTGAAAACATTCTTTACACTAAAAGTTTAAAAACCAAAAGTACATCATAGATGGGGATATAGCTCAGCGGCACAGCCTGGCAAGTGTGGGGTTGTGAGTTAGATTCCAGGTACCAGAGGCGGGGCGGGAGGACATCATAAAAGGACTAAAGTTTATCATTTTTATCAGTTCTTCACATAAAAATTTACATTTTAAATATTCTTTGCCCATTAAAGCATGAGATGGTAAGATGGCATGTATTTGTCTAGTTCATTTACACGCACAATGCAATTCTCCTATTCACTATCTTACCTTTCAGTATAATAATACCAATTAGATGCTGCTATTTACTTTGAGTATTCAGAGACATTATTGTAATTTTCAACCTAAGAATACTTTTATTCAATTAAAGAAAGTTATTCCTTTAGTTAAAATAAACATCGTTTTTGAAAAGTTTTTAGGTATTGCTGCTGATCATTATTTTTAATTGCACAGATAATGCTGGCATTGCACTCTAAATCTGTGTATCATATAAAGTATGGCAGGCCATTTTTTAGTTTAAACAATTTATTTAGATTAATTTGGTTTTTACTAATTTCCTTGTTTCTCAAATGATGGTGATATTTTAAGAATGAAATGACATGAAAGAGCAAAACATTTATATTTCTGGCTTCTTCAGGTACCAAAACAAAACACTGCCAGGCCATCACCTCAGTGCTCCTTTCCCATCGTTTTGCTCTTGATGTTTTCCCCCACTCACAATGTGATCTTTTCTAAAAGCACTGAATAAAAACTCCAGAAATAAGCAAGCAATGCTTCCAGAAATTCCAGAAATAAGCAAGGCTTCATGTGTCTCTGAAGCATTACTTAATCACATAAAGTCCTGCTGTGTCCCACCTGGGGGCAGGCTTGCCATTTTGTGCACATCCTCTTTACCACACCAGCCTGTTAGTACCTTCACAACTGTGCTGTGCATCATGACATTAACGAATGTGGTATTACAGGACCTGTGTTCCAGTACCCCTTGGTTTACTTAATAATATTCTAAAAGCCTAAGATACTAGCAATTCAGATGTGCTGAAGAAAAGCCATGCAGTGCTTCCTATAAGTGAAAAGGAATGTACCCATAGAAAAAACATCATATATACAGTGTTTGGTGTGATCTACTGTTTCAAACATCCTGAGGCTTTGAAATGTTCCCCTGTAAGGAGGTATCGAGTATGTATACAAAGATATAAAAGTCAAGAAAATATACTTCAAGGACTTTGTAATCCCATTGACAAAAGCAGAGGAAGCACACAGAGACGTGAACAAGCTGGGTTCTCCCTTGACCCGAGCTAAACTGGGCCATAGACCCCAACTACCTGTCAAAATGTTATCTGAATTGTTACATCTGGCGGTCACTTCAGAGTCCTCACTTAATGTGACACACCGGCAGCATCTGAACCACTGGGTAAGTTCTTCTTCCTCTGCGAATGGTTTTGCACTTGACCAACATTCCCTGTTAGTTCCTGTCATGTTACTCTCGCCACTCCATTTATTCTCCTTCCTCGGTCCCTTCGAATCTCCAGATTTAAGACTGAACTCAGAGGGCTCAGTAGCACAGCCCACAGCATGGTTGTCCCCTTATTACCCTCACAATCTAGGACTGTGTCATCCAATACAGCAACACAACCTGTGTGCTACTATACAATGTATAAGGCTATTTCAATGTGAGCTTATATTAATTTAAATTGAACAAAATTAAAATACACAGGTGCTCAGGCCAAACTTTGTTTACCCTTGTCTTTCTTTCACCCAAAACACACAAATAATCAGCAATCAATGTGGGTTCTACCTGAAAAATATCATTATGAAGAATGGGTAATGCTTTTCAATAGCATACTTAATGGAAAAAGAAGTCTATTCATTACATTACTATTTGTAATGGGAAAGTGGAAAATAACCCAAAAGTTCAACAGGGGAGGTGTTATATACATCCTAGAACATTCTTATAACAATCAGGTAACTACAAAGTAGAATGATAAACATCTCCATAAACTACTGAGGAGTAATCTCTGGGATATTTTGTTATATGATAAATTAAAGTGTGTCCAGGATGCAAACATTTATCTAAATGTCTGTACATACTGTAATAGAGTATATTAATAGTATAGAAATAATATAACATACATTATATAGTGTGATATTTCATATAATGGTCAGAGATGTTGACCATTTTTTCATCTAGTTATTGGCCATCTGTACTTCTAAGAAGTGTGTATTTTCAGGGCTGGGGATTTAGCTCAGCGGCAAAGCGCCTGCCTGGCAAGCACAAGGTTGTGAGTTCGGTTCCCGGGACCGGAGAAAAACCAAAAAAAAAAAAAAAAAAAAGTGTGCATTTTCAGTTTCCATTTTTTATTGAGTCTTTTTTTAAAGGGTCTAGGCATTTCATCACCTCCAAAACCATTATGCTGGTATCAACCAGTATTACATTTTGCCCAGATTATTGCCCTAAAATCTCTTAAGGATGTTAGAAACTGCTTCCTTCTTCCTACATCTGTTCTTAAGCCACAGTGACCCTTCAGAGTAGGGTGGATGATGACAAGCTTTTGCTAAGTTCATCTTATGACTTCTTGTCTCTCTTACCTGCATCGACACTGTCCCTCTTACCATTCCACAGTCTTACTGTGCCAAAACCACAGCAAACGGGGTTCTGCCTCCACAGGGCTTGTGCCCATGCTTTTTGCTTTTTCTTGAATCCGATCACTACCACTCTCCTTGCTGCTGTTCTCCTGGCATCTGCATCAGCTTGCTTTCCCATAACCCTTGATTAAGTCTTCCTTTGTTTCCAGGTTCAGATCACACTATATATGTATGTTTTGTCTCCATCACACACCTCATTCTGATGTATACATTTTCCAGTTTCCATTTTTTCATTCGTACGTATTTTCAGTACATAATGATAATTTTCCTCATGGGAGTCAGTAAATCTACATAAAACATCTTAATTCTTTTTTTCTATCCACTTGCCCTCCCTCCACAACCCCTCCAACTTTTGGAGGTCCTCTTCACTTTTGCAAAAGATCTACTGCCCTTTTCCCTACTGTCTTTGTTTGTTTGTTTTTACTTCTGGTACTAGGAATCGAACTCACGACCTTGCACTTGCTAGGCAAGTGCTGTGTCACTGAGCTAAATCTCCAGTCCCTTCCCTACTGTCTTTCATCTTGATTTGTATTTACATTTAGAGCACCCTTATATAAATGAAACCATGCGATATTTAACCTTGAGTGCCTGACTTATTTCATTTAAATTTATGATGTTAACAACGTGTGTCTTTTTTTCACAAATGGCTCAGGTTTATTCTTCTGTAGAAGAGACTAAATTGCGTATCAATACCACACTGAAAAAATTATTAGTGCATGTTCCCAGTACCTAGTGCTTACATTCATTACATGGAATAATGAAGCTGGACCCATACCTCTTATCACAGACTGACCTAAAATAGAAATGGATCAAAGATACAAATGTTAAAACAGAAAAAAATGTGCTTGAAGATAACATAGGTAAAATATTTGAAGACAGCCTTAGGCAACTCAAATTGCACAAGAATAACATCAAAAATCAACAAGCGGGATCACACAGTATCAAATTTAAAACTTCTTCACAACAAAGAAAACAATCACAATAAAGAGACAGCATACAGAATGAGACAAAAATGTGGCCAGAAAAATAACATCTAGTACATATAAAGAACTCAAAAAATTAGACCCCTTAAAATAAAAGACTCAATAAAAAAACGGAAACTGAAAACAAACACACACTTCTCAGAAGTAGAAATGGCCAATAAATACATGAAAAATGTTCAGCATCTCTGACCACTAGAAAAAGGTGATAAATATAACACTGAGTTTCCATTTTATTCCAGGGAGAATGGCCACCACCAAGAAACTGAATGATTTGCACCCTGAGTAAAGTCATTTCTTCCTCTTTTCCTGACTTTTACTCTGATAAATTTCCATATCTATTCCCTTATATTCCAGAGTTAATCAAATTAATAATCTTACTTTACAAAATATAATCACTTCCTTTTATGATTTGCCATTTCATTCTATAATATATAGCATGGACATCATTCCAGTTTATTACACTTTTGTCTACAAAATTCATTTTAATAACCCAATGATTGTATTTTGTAGGCATATTCTATCATATAATAGTAAATTTTAATCTATTTAAATGTATTAAAACAGAAATGCAATAAACACACTTGTGTATGTATCTTTGAACATATACATATGGTACAGTATTTTACTCATTTAAAATCCAAGTGGTAGAACTGATATGACAAGTGGTATACACACTTCCAGTTTGAACAAGCATAAATGTGAACATTCCCAGGCAGTAATCTTAAGTTCAATATCATTGTGAGTCAAAGGGGTGGGGCTGTAGCTCAGTGACAGAGTGCTTGCCTAGCATGTACAATGTCCTGAGTTCAACCTCTAGTACACAATAAAATAATAATAATAATATCATTATGAGTCATTCTTTTTATTTAATGTCATTGAGATAGAATATTTTAGATAATTTTCCCTCTCCCACTTTTTAAAGCTTCTTACCCATGCTTTATTCCTCAGCTCATTTTTATAATGAGGAGTTGGACATGTTTTACATTGCTTTGCGTAAAAGGTTTGTACCTTTGGTCTATTAACAATCTTTATACACACTCATAGGTAGTGATATGTGTACATGGGGTGATCAAAATACACGATGAATATTTAACCTAAAAATTTTTACAGTGAAATACACATTACCATTAACCTTTCTCATAATACTGCCTCTCGCTTTGAACATATTCCATCTTTCTCGCCAGTTTCTGAAGCAACTCTGGGAGTCCATTTTCATGACTGTCTTTATGAATTATCACAGTGAATGCTGCTGCTGGGTGCATTCCAATGGACAGACAGGCTCGTAAAAACATTGCAGTGTGTCCTCACCCGCACTGTTCCCTGGACTTGGCACCAAGCAACTTCTGGCTCTTCCCCAAAGTCAAAATGACCATGAAAGGTAAATGTTTTGAATCAATTTAGCAATCAAGGCAGCCAGGACAAGGCATCTAAAATCAGGAAAGAGGACTTCCAAAACTGCTTCAGAAACTTCAAAGAATGATGCCCTAAGTGTGTTCAAGTGGAGGGGAATATTTTGAGAGGGATTAACAGCAATGACTTTTTCTGTAATATATGTTTATAATTTAAACATTTACCATGTTTCTCAATCAAACTTCATCTATGTATGTAATCATGTGTACATATCTTCGTATGTGAATATATATGTATAATTTCACTTGCTTTTCAAATTTATTTATATATACTAACCTATCTGCTATTCAGAAGTTTGAAATTTTAATTAGAGTCATTATTTTCAGGTTGATAACTTCTGCATTTTTGCTCTAAGCATTGTGTTTTCTTTGAATACTTGCCTAATTTGTTTTTATGTATATGCATACACTCTATAAATAATATAAACATGCCATAAAATTAACTATACAAGCACTGTGTAATGAAATTACTCTTTGGGTACTCAACCTTGTTTGCTTATTTACCTACCCTCCTCCCCACGATGAATAACCAGTTGATTTTAAAGATATATTGAACACAAACCAAATCTCCCTAAATGCTGCAGTCAGCTTATTATTTGCTCTATGGGTTTTCTTTTCTACTAACTTGCCTCTTTACACCTTAGACTCTTTTAATTCCTTAAATACTTACTGTTATCAACCACAGGTTCTTAGTTGAAATACAGATACTGAGACTATTATAATCACAAGCAATGTTGACAGAAGGCTCTGCATGCATTTTCCTTAGATTTTTTAAATATTCTTTTTAGGAATAATTTTTCTAACAATTTTGAAATTATTGATCTCCACGTGTATGTTACTAATTTTAGTAAATTCCCAAATTTAAAAATAAGACTTAGATTTAAAATATATTAGCTAAGAAGTATTGAAACTTTAAAAAATTATTTAGACAAAATAATCTCCATCCATGGAAACATTCTGTACTTCCAGCAAATTAATGGAAAGGGGTTGCCCTTTTATAAAAAAAAAAAATTAAATTACCTGTTAGCTAAACAATTTATTATCTCATTAAATTCTAAAGTACCTCTATTGGTTTCATATTTTGGTGCCATTGGCCCATCAAAATGTTTTATTTTTATTGAATTCATGTCTTCTCCTTGTCATTGATAATGAAATTTAGCTTGAGAATATTTAACTTTGTTACTTGATAGGTAAAAAATACAGAAGCAGAAAAAATTAATAAATATATATTATATACTTGTAAGTATAAAAAAGGTCTTTCATTAAGAAAATTTAGAAAATAAAGCTTAAAAACAGTGTTACAGTTGCTAGAGACAGGTAGAAAATACTGTGATTTTTCACCCAGGCATATTCACTATTTGGCAATAGAATCAATAATTTCTTATGCTTAACAAAGTAGAGCAGGCTGGGGATTTAGTTCAGTGGCATAATGCCTGCCTGGCAAGCACAAGGTCGTGAGTTTGATTCCCGGTACCAGTAAAAAAGCCAAAAAAATAAAACAAACAAACAAAAAAAACCCCACCAAAGTGGCGCATAGACTTTATGTTTGCAGAAGCATTCATTTACACTAGAACATTTCTTCTTCACATATTTAGACTGTCACACATAACCATACATGCATGTATGCATATATTTATGCATACAAATAAAAAACTATATATATTATTAAAATGAATTGTTTTGTTTTGTGTGTGATCCCTCTTCTGTTTGCATGGTGAAGTGAAATCACCAATGTTATAGTAGAGGAGGCAGTGATTTAGGGAGCTGATTAAATTCTGAGGGTGGAACTCTCTGGATTGGAATTAATTAGCAGATAATAGAGGCCCCATAGGCCCATCTCCTGTGCCATGTGAAGACAAGGCAGAGAGTGCCATGTTTGAATCCTGCGACAGGTCTTTAAAAGGAGCAAAGTCCCCTGGTATGCTTACCTTAGACTTCTCAGTGTTGAAAACTGTGAAAACCAATTTTTATTGTTTATAAGTTACTGAGTCCATAGTACTTTGTAACAGTATCCTGTTTGGACTCAGACAAATTATAAAACCCTAGAGTTTCAAAGAAATATATTGTATTACAGTAGTCCTTCCTTGTCTATGGGAAAGACTTTCCTAGGCTCAAGTGGAAGCCAGACACCATACAGGGTAGCAAACCTTCAATAGATTATAACAGATAGATAGATAGATAGACAGATGGATAGACAGATGGGATAAAGTATAAGCAATGTTGGCTACAGTAAGAAAATAACAACACTAATAATAAAATTGAACAATTATAACATTATACTATAAAGAAAGTTATATGAATATAATCTCTTAAAATTTACTAGATTATGCTCATCCTGCTCATGCTGATATGAAATGATATAATTATGCAGGCACTGCAGTTTTGGGTCAGGCCACCATGGAAGCCTTATTTGAACACAAGCATTCCAACACTGCTATATTCCATTGATACACATGAAGGCTGCTAAAAGACTAAAGGAGCAGAAGCATATGAAAAGGAATAATTCACTTCTGGAAGAGGCAGAGCAGAAAAGTACAAGACTCCAGTATGCTACTTAAATGGTACGCAGTTTAAAACCTCTGAGGCAGGTGGAGCACAGCAGCACAAGCCTGTAATGCCAGCACTGTGGAAGGCTGAGGGCAAGTTTAAGCACAGCACAGGCAACCGAACAACCTAATGAGATCTGTCTCCAAACAAAATGAAACAAACAAAACAACAACAAAAGCAGTACTCTAGGCAGGGAATGCAGCTCATTATGCAGAATTTGAGTTGCATCCCCAGTACTGAAAAAGAAAAACAAAATTATCAATTGGCTGATACTGGAACTTTCTGTTTATCCTTTTCAGACTGTGGCTAAATGGAGGGAAATGAAATTGTAGAAAGTGAAACTATAGGTAAGAAAGGCATACTGTCTTACACATCCATAAAAGAGTTTCATTGCAAGTGTCAGGAAAAACAGATATACAAGTCTTTCACTTAATATAATTAATCAAAATCCAATGACAAGAGAAAACAGTATCCTCGGTTTGTGGATATTAACTCAAGCAACAAATAATTGTATCATTAATGTCAGGACACATTCATATTCATTTTTGATTCCAAAATCAAAAGTCATAGTAAAACAAATATGAACAGAACATGCACTGTAACCATCTTTTATGTTTCTCAATTGAAGTTTTTCTTTTCCATTCTATAAAGCATTGAATAAACATACAGAAAAATTTTGTTCCCATAAGGACGATGATGAACACACACTAATGTAAAATAATATGTGGTTGGTAATGTCTACGGATCAAACCCAGGGATGTATGCATAATAGGCAAGCATGCTACCAGTGGGCCACATACCCCGGCACACAACAAGTATTCTTAATTTACTGCTCTTCATTGTGCTATTCCTTTGTCTTGGCAGTGGGAAGGAACTCGGGTCAAAGCCAGGCCCTATGAATGCTAGCAAGCTATATTCCTACCACAGCACTTCCTGTATCTGAATATTGTGTTTATTTTTTATTTTTTCTGGTTTTGAAAGTTGATAGGTTTATTTGCTTTTGTAGCTGCTAGTTCATCACTTTTCATTCACAAATATCAAATGCCCTGGCTATACATAAAGAGTTTAAAAATGAACTATCCCATTTTGTAATGGAGTCTAGGGAGGAATTTGAGTTCTTAAAACAGTTCCATTGATTCATTTTGACCTAGAAAGAAAACAACTCTAAATACATAAAATGCTATACTGATTTAAAGCATTTGAAAATCTCTCAAAATATTCAATAACCCTAAATATTGAAAATATTAAGTTAAATGTGAATGAAAAGGTTATTCACATTATAATTAAAACATAAAATAACTATAAATAGGATAATAAAGGGACATGAAAATTAAGTAATTAAGGTAATGAACGTATGGCAATTTTTCCATTAAAATTTATTTTAATACAATCTCTCAAGATTGTTACATGAATACAATCTCTCAAGATTTCTTACTGTATCATACTCATCCTGCTCATGCTGATATGAAATGATACAATTATGCAGGCACTGCAGTTTTGGGTCAGGCCGCCATGGAAGCCTTATTTGAACACAAGCATTCCAACACTGCTATATTCCATTGATACACATGAAGGCTGCTAAAAGACTAAAGGAGCAGAAGCATATGAAAAGGAATAATTCACTTCTGGAAGAGGCAGAGCAGAAAAGTACAAGACTCCAGTATGCAACTTAAATAATTTATTTATTATTCGTTTATTTATGATGAGGATCAAACCCAAGATCTTACAAATGCTAAGCAAGTGCTCTACCACTGAGCTATAGCCCAACCCCTCTTTCTGTCCTATTTATTATTTTCAATGGTATGTCTTCTTTTGTACAACAACAGACATGGAAAATATCCGTTTTGTCCATCAACAGATGAATACATAAAAAAGTGTATTTATACACAATGGTGCACTACTCTCCTATAAAGGATAAACTTGAATCATTTGTAGAAAAATGAATGCACTTTAAGACCACGATATTCAGTGGAAAAAAATCAACATGTGTGCTTAAATACTCCCTGGCTTCTCTTACATGAAAAAACAAAATGTAAATAAAGAGCTCATTTATGTGAGAAAATGAACAAGTAAAGGAAATCCAAAAGTGTACAATATATATTATGAATTGGGACAAATTGTTCAAGAGACAGACTGACTGGGGAAAGGGGAAAGGAAGAATGGTAAAAAGGAAAAAAATACATATACACACAAAATAGTTAAGATAGTTACACAGCTAATTTCTCTCAGTTCATTAAAAAAAAAGTTTTGTGCTAATAATGTATAGATAAGATATCATGTCTGTATCTTCTACTCTGAATAACTACTAAAAAAGAGGATACACTAGCCTGTTTTGAAACTCAGTTTCATTGTTATGTTTATCTTTTTTCTCTTTAAAATTAAAAAAAGAGCACACTAAGAGATAGGTAACAGGAAGTGTGGAAACAGACCACTTTCCAATGGGAGGTGAACTTAGGTGAAAGGACAGGAGAGGGAGGAGAGGAAGGGGTGAACACAGAACTAAGATGTGCTATGTATTTACATCAACTCCTCATAAGAGAGTGTCATCATTTTGAAATGCAAATATGTACTAATAAAAAAGAAAAATTCAAAACAAGGAAAACAAAGGACAAACAATTTTATGTACGGGAAACAAAATGGTAGAATCCAATTACATCAGCAATAATATTTGTTGTGAACGTAATCAAATGGCAAGATAGAAAACTTAGCAATTGTGTTTTTAAGAGTTTTAAGACTACGGCTGACCTTGGGTAAATGAAGCCCAGGAAATCCCTGGAGACTACTATAATGCATCGAATGGAGACTATTATGTTATAATGTGAGTCTCAGACACCAGCGCTGGTGGGTGAGTTCTACGTGCAGTCCAAGAGGGGATACAGCATACAAGCAGTGGTGGCCAGTGAGATGATGGCTAAGGAAAATCATGAAGCAAAAGCTAGGAGAAGGGCCGTGGATTCACAACCACACAGGGCAATCCATGAAAAACGTGTCAGCACAACTCAGACCTAAGATTGTGAATGACTATCAGGTGTCAAGTAAATTGATATTGGAATGTAGGACTCAGGGATAGTAATGCTGAAGGACCGGACATCCTAATACTTAGCTAATAAGGGAGAAGGGAGATTTGCCTCAGCAGTCTTCCAAATTTTCATTCTTTTTCACCTAAGCAGGTGCATGTAGTGTCAAAGGGAAGTTCCACATGCTAGGTGAACTCAAAATAAAGTAAGATTTATTTAGAAGGAGGCAGCTTTAAATATGAATGTCAAAGGACACCTCAAATTCTAATAGAAAGAGGTATACAGAAAGGATACCATTTGTGGCCAAAAAAAATATTAGCATGGATAACTACATAAAAATTCCTAGTTTGAGTGATCAATGACAAAATAGTTTGAATTGGAGTAAGGAAACATTTCAAAAAGGAAAAAATGAATTTTTTTTCTCAAAAAATGTTGTGATCTTTTGACTTACTCTTGTCGCACACTACACCTATGTATCTGAATGATTAAAATTGCCATGAAAGTGTATTACTTTTAAATCTTCATTTTTTTCAAATCATATTGTGGAACTAGATTATATTGAAATTGTCAAATTAAATACCTTAATTTTGAAAATATCTCTTTAGAACTAAATTCACAACACACTTTGGCATTTGATTTGTACTTCTGTGAACTTCATAATACCTCCAGATCTACAATTTGCAGACACACACAACCAAGCATGAGTGTGCACACACTCACGCAGAGGCACACACAGTATATCCATGAAGTACAACCCAAGAACCTACCAAAAGGAAGTCCTACTATACTAATATAAGTTCACAGACATGCGCAGACACACATGCAAAGGAACTTGAGAAACAGCAACTAATAGAATTTTTAGGTCAGATGTTTATGCCTTTTTTATAGCCAGATGTATTTTAAGCTTCTGCACACCTAATTAAACCTATAAGGCAGGCTTAATTAAGACTATTTGAATTCATTCCATCCTGCTAGTTTTACATCTCTCCCTAAGATCAAAGCAGCAGTGACAATTCTGTACCCACAAGGAAGATATGTATGGATTTATATGCATATGTAATATAAGTATTGAATTGATGTGTGTATTTCAAATGAAGTCTTCACCCTAAGTGAGCCTTCTATATTTCTGGAAATTGCTGTGTGAACATTTGGTGCAAAACTTAGAATTACTAAAGAGTTTGAAATGTTTTTTAATACCTTTCATAATTACTACAAACAGGGAAAAATAAATATGACGAAGTATTTCTTTTACTTAAAATATACTGAGCTTTTGTTCTTAAAAATTCTCTTATTCTAATAAAACTATATTTGATTTATAATATTAAGATATAATTTTTCATATTAGTTCATCTTATACTATGCTAATTCAAGTTTTAAGATTATAACTCTAAATGCAAGTTACTATTTCCTAAGATTGGATTTCATTCTGCACCTAAAATTCTGCTCATAAATTTTATCAGTAAGGAAAACTGTAGTATTAATAAGTCATTTTATCATTACTTCTTTGTTTTTATTCCTCAAAATAAAGTGTAAACTGTCCATTTTCCACATTCCTCATACCTAGAAATTCAACCTTCTCACAGTGAAATATTTCAAGATATATTTGATGCACTTCCCAAGCTGGACTAGAAAGATACTAAAATTGCTTGGTATCAAACTATCCTCAAGCATTATTACATACTTATAATACATATAACATCTTTAAGTAAAGGAAATTCATTATGACTTTAATGCTCCCAGGTGTATTATCATGAGTTTCCTTTGGAATACCATAAATTGTAAATTGATATTGACCACAATTTCTCTAATCGAAGGCCAGTTATCTTCATACTTTAATGTTTCTTAAATTCGGATCCATGCTATAGTAGATTTCAAAAGAAACCTACCAGCCATTTCTGTTTCTTTTCTCAGAATCAGTAAGGTTAAATCAATCACACCCTTTACAGATATTGACATCTTAAAGTTGAGGAAAATGTATAAGCCGTGGATTTTGTACTGGCTGATGCTAGCGAAAGTGCTAAGGAGTACGTTTTTCCTAGTAGCCTTATTTATTTCCTTGAATGTGTTGCATAAGTTATTTTACTAGGAATTATTATGTTTCTAAAACCTGACTCTTATCAACTACAGTTACTAAAACGTTATTTAACGAACTACATGCTATGGTGACTATTATCTTAGTTCGAAATATCCACATACATCGAAAAGCTTTGCCTAACAAACTGCTCTAGGTATATGCAGTTTTAATGAAATGTAAAGCTTATATTCTATATTCCTTATTTTAAGTACTTGTATTCAAAGCTATTAATATTTATATTTTATACTTTCAAAATTTTACTTGGTGTATAAAGATTAGCTGTTAACATGTTCAATATTATTTATAATTTTTAATATATCACACTCACCAAATTATTTCAGAAAGAAAAATAGTATATTAATAGGGATATGTGAGTTGTGGGGTAGAATCAATTGAAAGAATAATGAAAGAAAAGAGAATCATAAGTATATTTGAAAAGCATACTGAAAATATATGTAGTTGAGTAAACACATAATACCACCTATCAAACTGGGCGTGGTGGTTCATGCCTGTAATCCCAGCACTCAGGAGGCTGCAGCAGGAGGATTGCTGTGAATTCCAGGCCAGCCTCAGCTACAAAGTGAGTTAAAGTCCACCCTGAAGTAAAAAGTGAAACCCTGTCTCAAAAACACACACACACACAGAAATAAAAATACATCGTATCAGTGCTTACAATCTAAACTATCAAAAAAAATTACTAAAATACTTACAATGTTGCTTAATATTAAATACTAAAACAGTCCTTCATTTAGAATGCTTTTCATATTTACTATTTAATGATATTTAAAACATATTGACTTGGTTTACCAATAATTTGAAAGGGTCAGCTGTGCTGGATCACAATTAATTGTTAATTACACTCAAAGTAGTTTTGTTCTTATCATATACTCTTTAGTCCTTTGTCCTTGTCAGGGCATTGGAAGCATGTGAACAGAGTCTGCTCAATAACCCAGTTTTTCTGTATGACATCACCAATTCACAAAGGAGGGAAATCAACACTAATTTAAAACCTTCCTAAAAGTAATATCAGAGTTTGGTACACTACTTTGAAAATTACTTTTTTGTGGGGGGGGTGTGTACAGTAATGTACTGAATAACTCAACATCCCGATCTGCTCGGGCTTGCTGTATTTCTTCTGGAAATACAAAAAGCAAAACCCTCCTGTTCAGTACCACTTTACTCCTCTAATCAATGTTGCATTACTAACAATAGTAACATAAGGTCACAATCACAACCTCCTTCAAATTTCTGCTCCCCTTGATCTTACAAAAGAGACTCTGTGAGGCCTTTGTTGTGATTATGTTTCATCAAGTTTCTTTATCAGTAAAAATATTAGAGACAGAATTTAAAAACATAAGTGCTTCAATATCTCCATCCTATTAGCTGAACTATATTTAATGCTAAAATTTTCTGAAAAAAATGAATATGTTTTGTAACCCTGGAATTATCAAAAGTTATATTCACAAAACTGCCTTGGTACCATAACGTCCAATAGAGCGCTACACAGTCTATTCAAGGATTATACAATGGAAACAAATGATGTGATATGAATTTTTTGAACTGATTGAGTTAAAATGAAAGCTTGAGTAAATTTAGGATGAAATTATTTGTTCAGTACAAAATATGGGAACCACTGGTGGAAAAAACAATATAAAGAAAATGATTAAAATAAAATCTCAGCAAGGCCTGTGCAATAGGGAGAAATTAGTTACAATATTATAACATTAAAAATAAATTACATGATCATAACATTCAAAACAAATAATGGGATAAACCCTATGGAATTATGGTTATTTTTTACAATAAACAAATGCTTATTGGATAGTAAATTTATTGAAGCAATATTCTCACTGACTAGTTACTTACAGTGTTAAATAAAACATATAGTAGTACTATTCTCTAGGTTTTTACTCTCCTGGGAAGTTTAAGGAAAAGCAAAATATGTGTACACACAACCCCAGTATGAAGCATGTATTAAAGAGTAGTTTACCATACTTGTTGACTGCGGGTGCAAACAATTAGCTATAAAAATCCTCATAATTACATCCCCTTCTATTTTGTTTGAAGCCCTAATCATACACTACTCCTCAGGGCCAGGACTACTCACATCAGTGTACATTCTATTTTATTTTTTCAAGCTTCTTTAAAAGTAAAAATGTTATACTAAAGATAGTACTAAAAACATGAAAACTCAACACAAATATATATATAAGCCTTTGAGTTACACAATTTAACAAAATGTATGTGAGCCTTTGGATTCTACAATTTAAAGTCCAAAATCACATCTTTCTGAAAAATTTTTATATATCTTCTTGCAAAAGAAAACTCTGCTATTTAAGCACCTCTAAATAATTCACAAATACTTATGCCAGAAAATTCATAACTATTAATTTTAACCAAATTCTTAATTCTCAGGAAGTTACACATGAAAGACAAGTTCAGTAGTAACCAAACAATAATTTCCACACTTTTGCCCATAAATACTAGCATAAATCTAATATAATCTTGACTTTGGAAGTTTGGAAATATAATGAAATGAAGATGAAATATGATCATTCCTGAGAGAGCAGGTAATGAAACATGGCATAAGGCACATGCTGATGATCACAGAAGAAAAGCTAACTGCATGCTTAACAAGTGAAATTTGTCAGCAAATTTGTATTATGGTAGGCATTCGACTAATTCTACACTGATAAGGTACAGAACTTGCAAAAGGACATTCAGTTGACAAGACCACCTTTATATCATAAATGTAAACTACACGATGCTCATCAGTAACAGAGATGGCTAGCAGCAGCCCTAACAGTGGCCCTTCAGCTGGGTCACCATGGAAAGGAAATGGCCTGCGATGCTTTTATTTCCTCGCAGCCATGGACAATATTGGGTTGAGTGAGGGGGCAGCACTGCGGAAGCATTTGGAGTGCAGTAGTCCCCTTGTTCAGTCTCAGTCTTTGTCTGTATCAGGAGTAACTTTACAGATATACATAAATCAGAGTACAACGGGGAGCCCTTGTTCATGAAGCTCGTTGAGAGCTCCTGGGGTGACACGCACTTGCTCCAACTCAGACTGCTTCTGTCTGATAGAGAGATTTATTTCCTGACAGCTGACAGAGTGCCCTGCCATATCTGCCAGTCCCTGGTGTGGCTGTATCAGTAGCTCCAAGAAAAAGTTCTCTGAACTCAAAAGCTCTGAGTCTTGCTTTTAGGGAAAAAAGACTATTTTAGAACTTTGAAAGATCTTATTGATCTAAAGATCTTATTTGAAAGGTGGCTTATTCTCTCATTTTAAAAAATTCCAATCACTCCCCCATACCGCCTTTAAGCATAAAACTTCCTTCATAGCTGTATCCTTTATATCTTTCTAGCCTACTGTTTTCTTTTGTGCCAGAATCTGTCCCGGTGGAATAAAGCTCATTTGAAACTAAGCAGACCAGTCAGAGTGATAATTCTAAGAAGATCTTCCAGTATGGTTTGAAAGAACTTATCAAAACCAGACTTCTATTACTTGGACAACAGATCTTCAGTTACACAAGTAGCATTCACTGGAAATATCCATTCTCATTCCTTCAGTGTGATATATTAACAAATACACCAAAGGACAAAACAAATGTCTTAAAATATTTTAAAATGCATTTAACATGATATTTTTAATTTTCTACCTTACGTAAATGTAATCCTCATGATTACCACCTCTAAATATTATATGCAATAGTTTTAGTAGGATTAGAAACATTTGTAGTCATATTACTCTAAAGAAGCTTTAAGTAAAGGACTTGATTCTATTTTGTGCAACTGACTTGAAGATTTTAAAATTTTAACTTCTTTACCAATCCCAGTGATAGGTAAATGCCCCATTCATTTTCTCTCTTTCTGTTTTCTTCTGGTGCTGCAGGTGAACACAAGGCCTCACCCATGTTAGGGAACTGCTCTATCGCTAAGCTAGTAGATATTCAATGCAAAATACCTATTTTTAAATTTTACATATTATTTTGCCCAGTCCACTAGTTATCTTAAGTGCAATATATGTATTATGGTAATCATTAAAATGAAGCTTTATTTTTTATAATTACATTTTAAAGATGTTTATATTCCTCTTTAAAAAAAATAAGTACATATATATGTAAATATTTCAGATCAACAAGTCAAAGTTTTGTAAAAATTACATTTGTACCAAACATGTATATATAGTTATTTCTTGTCATTAATTCCTAAGGAATATAAAATAACTACTTAGATAGCATTTACATTGCATTAAGTATTGCACATAATCTAGAGATAATTATGATGATGTAAAGTGCACAGGAGAATGCATGAGTTCTACATAAATACTATTCTGTTTTACATAATGGCTTTGTGCATACACAGATTTTGGTATGGGAGGAAGAATTTTCAGAAACCAGTTCCCTGCAGACACTAAAGGACAACTGTAGATTTAGCAGTTATTCCTCTCTCTCTCGCTCTCTTGCACACTCTTACTTCCTTTGTGCCAGGAATCAAACTCAGGATCTTGCACTTGCCAAGCAAGTGCTGTACCACTGAGCTATATCCCTGGCAACAGTGCTTTAAAAGAATCATAGTTTTGGATTTTGAATATTATTTTATGGCTCTTCTTTTTCACCTGCCTTAATGTACACAGTGAGAATGGTGAGACCAGGGATTATCCGTGATTTCCCTCATACCATACTAGATATCAGTGCCCAAACTAAGATTTAAATTCTGACATACTGACGTTTTTTTTTCCTGTTTTAAATAGCACATCTACAAAAGCAACTGCTATTCTGTATGTTGAAAGTGGACTACAATCTGGCAGATACCTGGTTACTGTTAATTAAATGGACTTTTAATATTACTCTTCATTTGAAAGAAGGACACAAGTAAAAGATTATTCTTACTCCAAACACAGCTAGTAACACTGGGCAAGTTAGTAAGGCCAGGGCTTCTACAACTCGATTTTTTAATGTTTGTTCTGCTGGGGTTTTGGTCAAACTTTACTATTTCTAAGCATAGATTAGAATGGTCAGTTGGATGATATGTTTTGTTAGCAATTTTATATCCATAAAAGGAGGATATTATTAAAAAATTTACATGTATTTAATCCAAGTGATTGATAAAAAGAGTAAACTATCTCCTCCCATGACTTGTTTAAGGGGACCTGCTAGATAATTCATAGGTAACATATTTGGAGATTGCTTTTCAGAAAATAATACATTTACTCTAATCCTCCCCAGAGGTTGGTATGTTTGTTTCTTTATTTTTGTCTTATGAGAAACCAAATCACGTCATGATAAAAATCTCAACTAGTATCTATTTTGACTTCTGAAAGAGGATAATTTTGTTCTAGAAAAAAAAAAACAGAAGAGAAAGAAGAAAAAGAAACAAAGCATTGCATCAAAATAAAAATTAAAAAGAAATTTGTTATTCTGATGACGGATAATATAGTTTGAATCCAAAAGTGGGTGCATATGCAAAAGTATATACTCTCCTTATATAAAGTTCAACTCATTTTGATGAGATTTTTTTAGTGTTTCTTAGTAAATTTAGGCCTTAATTCTCTGTGACAATATTATATAAATGTGTATGCCCATGCCCATAAATAAGCCTAGACTGGGATATTTTGATTATTTTATTATATTACAAAGCTGTTTATTCAGACAGACAAATTTATAACATAATATTTATAATTAATTATGTATTACTCTCTTTAACTTGTCATGCAGTTAGGTGTTTGATTTGCCTCAAAGCAAGATCCCAAACTTGCTTGTAAAATATAAAGTTTTATTTGTGCACAAAAAGTAGATTTCACAAAAGTAGAATCTGTTACATTCTTTGGGTTTTTTTCCTTGACAAGGGAGTTGAAATGTTCAAGTCTCAGACTTAGCCTTAGTAACAAATATATCATCTCTAGTATCCCATCAAAACAAACATCCATCTCCAGAATTCAGCATCATTTCATTGCAACAGTAATATAGCTACATAACTGATTGCTTTGTGCAGTTTCAGTCAATCATTGTTAACTGAACATCATAGATATCACAAATTTGTCCTTAAGCACTGAAAAATATTCATGAATATATTAACAAAGTTATAATTGATTTTAAAAAATTGGAATCACGGTCTTTAATGTAACATTATTTGTCCTTATGCACAATCATCTAATCTCTTCAAATGTGCAGTGTTCATGCAAATATTTTAAAGTTCAGACAGTAAAATGCATGTAATTAACAAAACAAAACAAAACAAAACAAACAAAACAATATAATAAAATAATCAACAACATGAACCAGAGTTATTACTGCCCACAATTGGTAAAGAATCCTATCTTCACTAAAAAGAATAACAGGTTGGGGCTGGGGATTTAGCTCAGTGGCAAAGTGCCTGCCTGGCAAGCACAAGGTCGTGAGTTCGGTTCCCGGGACCGGAGAAAAACCAAGAAAAAAAAAGAATAACAGGTTGTGGAGTCATAAACTATGTTTCATTATCTCTACCCTTAATACAAAGAGATTATCTTTGGCAAAGTTCTTCTCACTATTCCAATCTGTGTTATTAAGAAAGGATTACGGGTTACCATTTCAAATTCAAGATCATCTAAGAATTCACACTTAGAATTAATGTTTTTGCTGGTTTTAATCCTGGTCTCTGTAATCTGAATTTCCCCAGCACTGGGAATTTGAATGGGTATTTGCCCCTGAGACCTTCTTGCACAGAGGCGGTTTGGGCAAAGGAATTCACAACTATATTCAGTATCATTAAAATGATGATCCACAAAGATGTCAATAAAAATTATTTACTTTACTATTTAGTGAAATTATCTAAGTATTATTCAGACCAATTTCTTTCTTCTCACATTTTCCTGAGTTATACCCACACCTTTGTTTTCCAAAAAAAGCTACTTGTTCCTGAATCTCAAGCAACTGACCCAAGATATTTACTTAGTGTAGTAAACCCTTAGCGAAACACTTATGAAGGTATTGACATTAAGTATATTCATAAATTTCAAAATGGCCAAAAATAACTTAAAGATTTTTTTTGTTAGAATCTCTGATAATGCAGCTCATGTAAAAATCATGATTCAGAGTGGAGGCTTCATTTTTAGCAAATAATCAAAATCAGATAGGATGTCAAGCTCGTAGTGGTTTCCAATGCCTGTGACAATCGGATTTTCCTTTAAAATGATATTTTTATCAGTAAAGTAACACTTCTATTTTTTAAAAAAATCAATGATCCTTGAAGCTTTCAAAATGGATTCCCAAAAATTATTCATCATTGTTTGTGTCAGTACGCATATAACTCAGTGATGTTGTTGTTTCTTTTTTTTTTAATTTGTTGAAGAGAACTCTTTGATATTCAAAGTACTAAATGCAATATCACTGATCTAGGATTAATATAATAGTCAAAAGGAGGTGTTGTTTTTGTTTGTTTCAAATTTGCTTTCTCTCACACTTAGAATTTAGTAAGCTGAATTATTTCCAGGGCACCAGGAAATCACAGTCTCTCAAACTGCTTATTAATTTCTTAAAAGTTTATTGCAAGAAATAATACTGTATAATATTTAATGATATTCTTCTTGGAGAAAATCAATGAAAGCAATAAGGTTTGATTTGGGGCTATAACTCATCAGAGCATGGGACCCTGGGCTCAATTTGGAGCACTGTGGAAAAAAGTTCTAGTTTGTAGAACAGTGTTTTTCTCATAAAAAATTCCATAATTTTCAATGCATTTTCTTATTAACCTTCTTTATTTGATATGATTAAATATTTCCCTGGAGTTACAGACACATTACATGTAACTTAACCAGATTACCCTAATGTTAAAATCTTGAAAAACTATGGTGCCATGTCACAATCAGGATATTCACAGTGACTCAGTCAAGATAAAGAATACTGTAGTCACCACATAGTTCCCTTATCTTGCTTCACATAACTAAGCTTCCACTTTGCACCAACCCCCATTCCTGGAAACTATTAACCTGTTCTCCATGTCTATATTTTGTTATTTCAAGTATGTTGCAAAACAGAATTATACAATATGTAACTTCTTGAGACTTTTTTCCTCAACCAGTGCAATTCCTTAGAGATTCAAGGAAACTCTTACAGGTTTCAACACTATCTTTTTTTCCCCCTATGGCAAGTAGTGTTACAGGATATAAATTTACCATACTTTAACCATTCTCCAGTTTGAGATTATTAAAAATAATCTGAGTGTCCATGTACAGACTTTTGTGTGAACAATTTCATTTTCCGGGGATAACACAATTTTATGATGGACAGATGTCACCCATCACATTTACTTTTGTCAGAGGCATAGCACTTTTTCCAGAAATATGAAGGTTTTGTGTTCAGTTTCATTAATGCTTATAATAATATCATGCTTATCACTGAGGATTCCAGTTACAAACAAAGGACACAGATGTTCCCTAATTAAGAGAGAAAAGAAACACATGGAAGATTTTTGCATAGCTCCCAGAATTAGGAGGTAGGAAAACTATGTTAGAAATGCCAGAAAACAGCCTGGATCACAGTAAAAGGGTAAAAAGGTAGTATGATAAACATAGTACTAAGCACCATGACAACAGTGGTCTCTGCATCTCCCAGCTGGCCCTGGACTCCTCAAAGCATTGGACAGTGGTACTGATGCTGCAGCTTTTCTCAGAAATTAGATTGTGCTGTCCGCCTAGACACAAGTGCCCAAAGAGTTCCTCATCTTCACTAGCACACAAGCATATATTTCTCAGAGATGCTACTAAATGCCTGCAAATTGTGAAGGCCCACAGGAAGCAGTACACTGTATTTATTATACTTTTCCTGGATAACCATCGAGCAAAGTCTTTAAGTTTAGAACCACTTTACTGAACAGGTACCTGCAGTTTAATGATAAATATTGAGCAGATTATATACAAGTGTCATTTACATATTATTTAAAACAAGTTCATTTTATTTCTTTTTTTAAATTTCAGCCTTTGAACACACTCCAGTTTTCTCTAGGAATCAATGAACATATCACTTAAGAGACACAGATATGGGTATTTTTATGTTTAGTCTCATTTTTAATAATCCTATAGAACAAGACAACAGCGAGGCCCTCATGAGATTTTAAATTTTCAAACAGACTCATTCTCCTATTGTTTTGGCCCCCTTTCCTCTTATTCCCCTCACTGTATATTTCCAGACCCTCATGTTATTTCTGAAATGCTGCCATCCACTTTCTGACCCTTTTCTGACACTGCGTCTACACTGAGAAATTCTTTCATTTTTTTTTATACTTTTACCTTACTTGTTAATCATCCTTCTATGCATCAAACTCCTCCACTCCTTTGCTTCTTTCTATCCTCAGACTCTTCCCGAGCATATTTTCTGTTTTCTCTGCTTTTGTCTCAAATGTAACTAATGCCAAAAGCTTAACTCTGTAATTTCATTCATTCCACATCATGGAGTCTGACTTACTAATATGTTAATCTACCCATACATCTACCATAAATCTATATATCTGCTTAAATTTCTTTTGCAGTATCAATGAAATTAACAAGAAATAATAAAACTGTAGTGCATGTTCCTGTTAGGTAGTATTCTGCTTTCTTTTCATTGATTATAACATCCAATTCCCACAAAGATTGTGTATCATATTGTAACCTTACAAGTTGCTAATTGAAAACACTAGGTATAGAAGCATTCAGTACTCCTGTCAAAGTTATACAGATTTTGAATGATCAGGTAAGCATATGAACAACACTGTATCAAAGGCATGGCCTAAATTATATTCTAGGCTCCAAACCTGCATTACATCTGGTTTGTTATTTGTATGAACATTGCTGAAGTATATAAAATTAAAAATAAGAGAGGAAATATACTGTCCTCATAATCGGTTCTTTCGACTGAACTTTTTAAAGGCAAAATCCCCTCTGTCAAATGACAAAGAATTTTAGGTTTTACCTCTCACTCACCTGCCAAAAATCTAAGCAATCAGGAATTCCAACTGATACTAACTATGATCTGTGTATCCAGCCCCTTTATTGTTCCCCATCTCCAACTCCTCTTTCTTGTTCAGAAGTCCCATTGTCTCTGCAATGTAACACTGCAGGGATTTCTAAAGTTCCTGCTCACTCTCATCCTTCTAGTACTGGGTCACTGTATAATTTTGTAAAGTACTTAAATCATTAAATCACACCTCTTTGTGCTACGCATAGTTCTGTCCTCACACTTCCCTTTTGTCAACTTTCCTTTAGATTATATGTCCTATTTTGATGGACTTGAACCTTTCAGAATCATTTTTTTTTCAGCCTCATCGGTATTGTTGTACTCGCTGGTTCTCCCAGATTCAATTTAATGCCAACTCCTCTGCAATGCTTTTTCTGACCACAGAATACTCTGATTAACCCCTCACCCCCACTGTGCTCTTTTTGCCACTTGAGAATTCTTTTATCTTGGAAAGGCAGCATCAGCTTTGATGTCAGATGTACCTGCTCCAGGGACGCATTTCTGTAAGTGAGATAGTGAAATTACTTAAACCATAGAATTAAGTCTTTGCACTTAGACAATTATTGCACTAATATCTACATTCAAACTTTTATTGTAGAGATACTAGTAACATAAATAGTCACCGACATTTTGTAAGTACTACAAAAATCTTAGAAACATTTACGGTATTCTAATAAACCAGGGAGTTAATTTTTTTATCTCCTTTAATATAATAATTATGGGTTCTTAGTCTTCATTCAAATTCTTTAGCCAATGATGTAGTATACTTTTGATTATTTTTGAATCACAATGTTTTTATATAATTTCATCACAAATATTCATAATTTACATATTATATTATTCAGCAAAATATGGATGTATTATTTCTATAGTTATATATCATTATTCATCAAATGCCAGAACCTGAAATATGAAGTTTTTTAAATATTTGATACACAGAAGTGAGCCATACCAGCATCATTTCTGAACAGGAAGAAAAGTACCAGTACCGTAAGGAAGAATACCTCAGCAGGTTCAAGTAAAGTGAGAAAAGAAACAAAAAACAGTGATGCCTGAGAAGACAACCAAGATGAGAGTGGGTGCATAGGTCAGCGATGACCGGGATGCAACATCTGGCTGGGGAATAGACTCTGAGATTAAATAAGCAGGAATGGAAGCTCTTGGAGGAGCTGGGGTAGATACCAATTTATTTCTCAGTGAAGAATCACTTTACAGTGAAGACTGGAAGACAAGCCAAGAACTACTACAGAGTTTGTGGCAAGAAAAAGTGTAGAGATAAACATCTGATGGTAGCACACAGCTTTTATGCCATCCTATGGGAATCAGTTTTTTTCAGAGTATTAAAATTCCCATCCATTACTTGTCAAGTGATATTTGGCCAATATTTACTCTGTGTTCAGCAATGTTTCAGGTGGAGACATAGTAAAATTAAGTAACTTTATGTAGTCTACATACTAATGTAGTTGAAGGTGAGGAAACACCCAAGAAAAGCAAGCGAATGAGTGAATTAAATACTATAGTTCAGAGTGACTAGTTCTAGGGAGAAAGAAGAAGACATGATGGGTAAAGCACTGGAATTTTAATGCTCTGCACTGAAAGGACTTCAGTGTTAAAGCAACAGTGGAGCTGATGGGAGGAAAAGCTAAGTTATAGAACCATCTTGAGGAAGAACAGGCCAGATTAACTAATGCAAAGAATGACCTCAACATGTTCTGGTTGGGGTTTCTCATTCATGATATGAGGTATAATTTGAGTTCCTCTGATACTTCCCAGATTGCAAAGTTCCTGTGGCTACAAAACTCAGAGCGATGAAGCATCAAAACACGCACCACTATTACAGAGTCTCTTGTACTCATCCCTGTGTTCCTTCTCCCTGTCATATGGACTTCAGAAGTACTACAGGTAATACAATATCAGTGTTGCAAATGTAAGATAGTTTTCATTGCCTTTAAGATGTTATGATGTAAATTTCTGTTTTAAACCTAGGGAATCAGCTTACACACACACACACACACACACACACACACACACACACACACACCCCAATATGGGCTCCTCTGGATTCTTGGATCATAGAAAACGGAACAGTAGAAGTCAATAGAAACACATATTTGAGGACAGGCAAGCAGAGAAAATAAAACCCGGGACATATCTCATAAGGAAGTCCATTCTCTGCAGTCATTTGTTTGCTATCACTGTCTCTCTACTTGTGGCGGCTATGGCTTTATCAGACTCTGGCAATATTTACCGAGCACTATGATTTCTGCTGAGTACCAGAGCTATTTAACCAGTGCCATAACCTCCAGCCTTATTCTTGCATGGTTTTTGCACAAGACAAACCTCAAAACATACTGCTGTCTCCACAAAGTGTTTGCTGCTGCTGTGTCCCACACAAACTCTCTAGTTACACGCTGCTGAAATTTGCATTGCAAAGGTACGGGGTCTGGCAGCTCTGAGACCCTGGCCATTAAGAAATCTCTAACAATACAAGCCCCTGAGTCATTTTGCTATTGGTAACTTGTGCTGCCATTTATAATCTAAATCATGAATGACTTCAAGTTATTTACAGAGCAGCTCTAGATAAGTGCCTGAGAAAGACACACTGTCATATATTATTTTAGAGAAATCTCAAGCAAGATTTCTTGCATCCTCATATTTCCTGAGGTTTATAAAAGCATTATTTCCATTGTTATTTACAGTTCTTCTGTTCTCTGTGAACTTCAACTCTAGCAGTGTTTTGTTGAGGAAAAAATACAAGTGTTGAGAATTTTACCTCCCCATGAAAACTAAGACTTTCTCTGTGAATCAAGTTTTTATGCCTGAAGGATGATTATCCAGTGATATGTCAGGATTCATGAAGACACTTCTTCTTGGCTCATCTTAGTTGTCTTGTTTTTCTTAACTTTCAATATGTAACAAAATCTAATGTAAATCAAATCTGAAATCCCTGGTTCAGATAGAGGAGAAATAATATATAAACAGATATATGTTTGTAGACTGAATAAAATTATATGTGTAAAAGCTCTATAATACATACAAAGATCATTGATACGTATTAGTTATGACCAAATAAGCACTCACTGGTTTCTCCATCTTACTTCGACCTCCTCAGTCTAGGACAAATGCTAACAGGCTGAGGACAAAGTCAACTACATTACTAACCTGATCTGATTTGCTTGTGCTACACCCTTCTGAGAGTTCCCTCTCTCAAACTCCTACTGACCATCTATTGAGTAGAGTGCAATTATTATAATCAAGTTTTCACTTTCACTTTCATTCCAAATTCCTGCTTTTTGTGATCTACTCACATGTCAGTCACTTTCTATTTTCTGAGTTTGGTATCTAGAAAATAGTATACATTCAATAAATAGTCACTGATTGAATATTATATTATATACAACATACAGAGGACTAGATAATTCAATTACAAAGCATCCCTTATTAATGAATTTGAGATCTATTCTTTATTGCAGTCATTAGCCTTCCAGCCACAGCACATGGATTTTATATGAAAAGCTATTCTATTTTATCATTTCCTCCAGATATTATAAAATGCAATGTGATTTTTATTATTTGATGATATGACAAAATGTCATCTATTTCTGCTTGATTAAATTTAAAATTTGTGATCATTTAAATTGCTTCACTTAAAAGGCTACCTGCAATAACATGATAAACAAATGAGTAATTTAAAGTAACTATCAGAGGGAAAGATAAAATCCCTTAGAAAGTACACATTAATTGCTCTATACCAGCTGATGTTACTAATTATAAATAAATTTGGGTTGACTACCTCCGCTTTGAAGTATGTTCTGCTTAACAGTTGAAACGTCCCTCAAAAAAAATGCATTTCTTTCCAAACTAGACTTTTCATCAGATCGTAGAAGATAGTTCATTTCTTTCTAATGGTCTTTTACATAATCATAAAAAATTATGAGCTGGGTAGGACATTACAAATAATGTAAGACAAAGTCTCATTTTGTAGATGGGGAAATTGAGGCCAATTTAGATAATTTATGTGACACACCCTATTAATGTCTAAACCTGGTCTTCTTTGCTCTAGAGTTCTTACCACATTATAATACTTCTCTGTTCTTTCTTCTGATTAAAATAAATTATTGAAGTCTTAATATAGTCACAGTACTTTCTGAAACAAAATTAAAACATTTTGGCTTATATTTCATAAACTGGAATATAAGGGGATAAGATTAGCTGATCAGCTCTAAAATTATTTTGCACTCTACAGCTAAATAATGTACTTTCCCTAAGCTCCTAGAACAGAGACGGTGAAACTTTTAGAGACCCAGTGCCCAAACTTCAACACAACACCCACCTACTTATAGCTAAGTGCCAACACTGTAATTAAACCTGAAAACAGAGAATTTAGAAAAAACATACATTAACATCTTTTGTCTTAAAAAAACCACAGTAACACTCATGAAATGGGTTTGCCACCACCATTCTTGAACATTCTTTGTAACTTTCTTAAGTAATTCTCACTTCCCATCAGATATAAAATTATATCAGCAAATATCAGGGTATGTCTTGTTTGAGATTACAATTACTTTGAAGGTGAGTTCTTTATTTAGATAATCATTACTATTTGTAAATTAAAAAATGCAAAGATCATAAAGTCTCTTATGGTGTTTTTGTTTGGAGGACTTAGTTTTTATTTGCTTTGGGGTTTTTTTGAAAGAAGAATGTAAGAAAAAAATACTATAAATTTAACTAAAAAATCTGTATTAGATTAAGAGTAAATACTACTTATTTTCTTGCATATTAATTTATTCACATAATTTTGCATATTTAGGTTTAAAGTAAACACTAAGAATCTATTTTATTCTAGTAGAAAATAGATTTCCTTCCTAGATATTTTTAGCATCGTTATAGTTTCTTGTGCTATTATATCTCTGCGAGATCATCAGTGAAGTTTCTGTAACAATGTTAAACAACTTGTCTGATTCAGGCTTATCAAAGCCAAAATATATAAACATATAAAACAGTGAATTTCTTTAATTGCTTTGGACCTTAATTGGGAATAGTTTTCAATATTGTTCAAAATTATGATGAGAGAAAAAGTGATATAATCAAGAGGAGAGAAAATATGGCACAAATGTTTAAAAATTATATTCGGTAAAATGTGAACTGATTTGACCATGATACCTGCCATCCTGCACAAACAGAACATCTTTACATTGGGCACTTCAGCTACAATTATAATATTTATGCTGAGGGCATAAACTATTATTTATATTTTGGAAAATGATAAAAATTAGAAGTTTGGATTATCACAGAACTCTAAATTTAGAAATACAGTCATGAGTTGCTTAGTGAGGGGTATAAGTTCTGAGAAATGCTTTGGTAGGTAATTTCATCATTGTGGACCATGACAGATTGCACTTACATAAACCTAGACGGTACAGGTCAATCACTCAGTCTGCACTCTTTATTCAATAGAGAGATGCACTAAACATGCGATTTGCAGTATACTGCTTTACAGTAAACTTATTTATAAGTAGGAGTATGCTCTAACATAACAAGTACGTTGTAAGAAATACAGTAACAATAATCGTTCATCATCCTTTTCAAGTAGTGTGTGCTGTACAAATTGATGTGTATACTTTTATACAACTGGCAGCACAGCAGTTTTGTTGCACTAGCATCATCACAAATGTGTGAACGTCTTTCACTATTACACCTCTGACATCATTAGGACATAGCGATTTTTCAGCTACATTATTCCCTTATGAGATTAGCATTATATACACAGATTGTCCTTGACTGAAATGCCTGTATGTGGCATACGACTGCAATTATCTTTTTGTCTGACAGAAAATCTTTCAAACACTAAATTCTTTTTATTCTTTTGCTTTGAATCATTCCCTGAATATGAGCTATGGTTTGGCAGAAAAGATATATGTTTACTTAAAAAAAAAATAATGTCACACAGATCAAGTACCTATGAAATTATGATATATTGACTGCAACATTCATAGTTAAATTTAAAGTACCTTTGTAAAATTATTTTCAAGCTTTTAAAGTCCTGGCACCAATGAGAAAGCATGCCAGAGCTACAATTTCCTACTCTGTGGCTACGGAGATAATTGAAAGGGCATCGGGGTCAAGCCTGCGGTTGGCAGAACAGGGATGGGGGCTATCGCATCTCTCATTTAATCTCAGTGTGTTGGTGTATTTCTGGAAGAGGAAAAAATGCTTTATTGAACTGTCTCCAGACATGAGTCAAAATACTGCATATCCTGCCAGCTATTTGCTGGAAATTCCCTTCTGTTGGTCCTGGAGGTAGAGGAACAAAGGAGGGAACTGCCTGATGCTTCTGGCAGCTTCCTTTTCTTCCCTTTTGTCTTAAAGAAACGCAAAGGAGTGCCATGCCCTTTCAGATTCTTTTCACGTTCCATTTCTTCATTTTTCCTCTTGCTTCCCTGCAAGGTCTCTCCAGTTCTGTTCCACTATTCTGGGCTTCTACCTCATTCACCATTTGAAACCATAAGGTGCCACAGTTCATAAGCAACACAGGCACTTAGGTCCTCCAACCTTCTGCCACTCAATCAGCACAAAATTTGAACAGGAGAATCAGAAGCAAAGGACTCACTTGTATGATAAATGTAAATTTACATAACCAATTCACTTGTAAAGCTTTCTTTTGTTCACCTTTAATAGGAAGTTTTGGTATAGAGAGGTTGGTACTAAAGATTTGCAGAAATCTATTTAGATACTCTAGGTACATCTACAAAGAAAGCCCTAAATTGTCATAATTTTTTCTGAGTCAAACTATTGTAGACACCTAAATTAGAGGGAAATACTACAGGCATCAGACAGGGCTGGGTCCTCTAGGAAGTCAATACAGGGAATGAAAATATATTACAACTTTGGCCAGAACTGCATTTTTTGGAGGCCAGGTCTCAAGATAAAGATAAAATGGCCAGGCCTACCTGCCTTCCTGAGAGACAAACAATAAACTAACACAGCATCAGTGGCCCAGGTGGGCAGCTGGGATCCCCTGACTTGTCTTATCCTAGAAAGTCCTCTTCCTTTCCAGGCAGACTTGCTACATGTCCTGATTCCCCACTGGATCAATATTAACTAAGTGGCCAAATTTTTGTTTTGTTTTGTTTTGTTTTCCGGTATTGGGACTCGAACTCATGACCTTGCACTTGGCCAGGCAGGCACTGTGCCACTGAGCTAAATCTCCAGCCCACTAAGTGGCTAAATTTATAATCTTATTGGGTGATCATAGTTTTGTCCCGCATTGTACCCACCTTGTGCTTTTGTACTTACCTTGTGATTTTGCTCTATAAAACTTACTATGAAAAATGGGGTCCCTGGAACCCCATTTTCCAGGTCCCCTGCTATCTCTCCAGAGCTATATCTCTCCCCTCTCAATAAATATTTCCTGCTCTACTTTCACTGTTCCTTAGAATTCAGTCTTCATTTTGAGGGACGCGAACTTGGTGCACCGACATCTAGCAGGTTAGGAGTTACATTTATCTCTCCTATATTAAAACTTAACATTGTTAAGGCAGGATGCTACTGATGGCATAAGAACAATACAGTCAATGAAATAAAATAATTGCCATATAAGAACACTGGATCCTACAATTAATTGTTATATCAATTTGGGTTCTAAGGGTAAGTAAGAGACAGCTATCAATTTAAGAAATGAAATTATTCCATCCAAGATTTTAAATGCAGCCTAGGACCATTGAGGAGACACTGTGTTTGTTTTTAAAGATCTGAGACACTGGGAATCTAGGTGACATTTCCACAAACTCCCCTACGATGAAAGATTTCTGAGGAGAAATTTTTTTCTAAAATATTGAACAACAATTTTGAGTGTGTAAAAACTACTTCAACTGCCAACCGAACACTGGCAGGACATAAAAGAAATGGAAGCTCACACTAATGTAAGATCAGTGTAAATTTGTTTTCTATTATATTATGACAAAGCCTATAACAAGCATGTTTCACAATAAACTCCTTTAATCTGAAGTATATTTGGGCATACAGTTCACTCTCTTCATTTACAATTCTCATATTTAAAAAAAAGAATTAGCAACATATGATTTCCAAGTACAATTTTTTTCTCTTCACTTAGTTTATGTAAATGTTCTCATTATAGCCAGGCGTGGTGGCACAGGCCGGTAATCCCAGCACTCAGAAGGCTGAGGTAGGAAGATCATTGGGAGTTTGAGGCCAGACTGGGCTACAAAGTGAGCTCAAGGCCAGTCTGAACTGCATAGCAAGACCCTGTCTCAAAAAGACAAAAAAAAAAAAAAAAAAAAGTTCTCATTACACATAACAAATATATTATTTGTGTTGCAACAAAATATTAGTGTCAGAGTCCCTTGGTATTTCAAAATTTGTTATGGAATTCCTTTTTGATAATTTTAAAAACAAACTACTTTAAAACTAAACTTTTTGATAATTTTTAAAATTGATTTTTAGAAACAAAGAAAATTTGAAAGTACAATCCTTCATCTGATGTCTGAGTTCACATAGGGATTTCAAATAATATGATCAGTCTCTAGAGCTGTAAGAGATTTAAAATATTCCAGACTAACGCCTATACTTACAAATGAAAATGAGAAAAGTTATATAAATTTTACAAGGGTACCACACCAGGTTGGGATAGAACCTAGATTACAAATCAGGTCAGCAAAGACTGGATTATCAGTAAACCACCTAAACTGTTAATGAAAACCTGACTCATTATTTAGCTCCTCAGGCACTGGAGCTATGAATTAGAAACTGAATGGAGAAGTAATTTCAGTAGCAAGAGATTGATGTCTATATAAATATTACTTCATGAGAAGTTTAGTATGGGAAATGTCATTTAAATGTGTACTTCTGATAATGTCTTTCACAAATTTCTTAGTTAATGTTGAAAAATCATGAACTTTTGCTCTCTTAGGGTTATTTTCTATACTCTTAGTGCCTTCAACTGCAAATAAATCTATTTATTAGGTATAGTGAGTATGCTTATTAGTAGAGAAAGTATACATTCTAATAAAATAAATGTTAAAAACTATCTCAGAATTACTATTTAATCATTAACATATCTTTGTGTGAATATAACCAGTGTATTTACCAGCACAATTTTTAGGACTATTACCAAATATAATTAATAGGTTTGAGGTACACAGACATTTTAAAAATTTATGGGAAAAAAATACACTTTAATTCCATCATACTTTCATGAAAACATATACTTCATATTAAGAATAAAATTTCAAATTAGGACTGACATACTTTTACCTCCACACACTCAAGGGAAGGCATAAAGCTGAAAGGTTGAAAGGTGGTGATTTCACAGGATGGTGAGTATTCAGAAAGGTCAGCCACAGTGTCATAACAGACTACAGTAAACATATCTGCCATGTGATGGATGAATTTTGATAAAAAGTTTTCCCCACATGAAAGAATGAACAAGTACAAAAGAATAGCAGCTTGAGGAAGTTTAGCATACCTGGATATGTGTGATTTCAACCTGATCAGACTGAAGTTGTACAGTTCATAACTGAGGGATGCTAAGATTTTATTAGAACAGCGCAGGCAGTAAAAAGCTTTGTGAGCCATTTTAGGAAATCTTCAGTTTGTCATCAGAGTAATGGGAAATCATTAAATATTTTATGCACATACATGTTGTGAGTAATAAAATTAGATTAGTAACTGAAGGTTGGCTATGCGGGATTTCTTAAATGCTACAATACTACAGAAAGCATGAAGGTGAATAATTACTGTAGGTACGCAGTCTCCCAAGTGTAACTAGAACTTCAGGGCAATGTAAATGCTAGGTGACACATGGCAAAGTGATGAAGAGGAATAAGACAATTGCAACAGATAACAAAATTATGAAACCCATGAACTGTTTGTGCTATGGTATTTCATTTAATTTGGGTCATTAATAATATACTACCACACCCTGGGTACATTATAAGGAAATTATTAATTTTGGCTTACAGTTCTAGTTCAGGGTCAGGCAGTCACACTTGCTGCAATAGTTGATACACTGTGTCCACTCAAGAACAGAGAAGTTTAGAAGCTTAACTAAATGACTCAGCAGAGACCAGGCTCCTCACTTTGTAAACATTTTGAGCCTGTGCAAGAGGAGGGCTGGGAGATGGTGTGGGCAGATAGCCTGCGTACAATATAAGGGAGGTAAAGAGGCTTGCTATCCTGAGACCGCTCTTGTTCTTGTTGCTTTTTGCTGTCTTTCACCGCCATGAACTGTTGCTCCTGTGTCCTGCCGCCCTGCCCTGGAGCAAGCTGACTGTGGATCCAAACCTCCACAAACTGGGAGCTAAATAAAACTTTCCCTCTTTAACTTGGGTGTTGAGTATTTTGTCTCGGCAATGAGAGAGGAGTAACCACGGCGCCTGTTGACGGCGCTTTTGGTTGGAAGAATCCTGGAGTAGATTAGGGAGTCACAAGCAAGAGAAAGGGACATGAAGAGGTCTCTTCTGGCCTCCCTATCTTCTTAGAAAGCTACTGGAGGTGGGGGGTGGGATTTAGCTCAGCGGCAAAAGCGCCTGCCTGGCAAGCACAAGGTCGTGAGTTCGATTCCCGATACCAGAGAAAAACCAAAAAAAAAAAAAGAAAGCTACTGGGACACTCTAGTGACATTAACTAATCCTATCACCACCCAAACTCCCCAAGTCTAAGCGCACCGATAGATTACCATTCATCTTAATACTTAACAAAAGAAATTAAATTTAATGCATGAAGCCATGGAGGACACATAAGAACTATATTTAGACAATAGTATTTGATGATAGAGTTCATCTGGCAAAAATTTTCAACAAAAAAATAATGAAAAACTGAGTAGAGAATGGGCTAAATCATGGAAGACAGAAAATATAAAGTGTGACTTATCTGTGGTTGAAAACTTTTATGGCTGTTAAAGTATGACACATAGGACAGAAGGGAGTAAGCTTTGAGTCTTAGGAATCAGTTCTATGATTACTTCAGTAGATAACTTGTTCACTGTGTAGCCAAATACATGAAACTCAACGTATGAGAAAGGAAGAGAAAGAAAAATGGGTGACAGAAGTTGGGACGTTTTACAGCACAAGAGTTCCATGAAGAGAACATGGAGATCTACAGAGTGAGACTTTCTGCCGATACTTTAATCATCAGACATGAGTCATAGTGTGAGAGATACGGTGATAGAAAATTTAACTTCTCTCAAAGTAATGAAGTTGTCACAGAAATCTGGCACCTCCCACTCGACAGAGGTGAGCACAATTTCAAAAAAACTTTGCATCAGCCACAGTAGAACTTAATTAGTCTTGAACTGATTTTATAGTAATACCTCATAGCATTACTTTATCTTGTTTATTCGATAGTATTTTCAGCTTATTAATGTCTCCAAAATAGAAGACAGCAAAGATGTAAAAATAAAAATAAGAAGTGTGTCACTTTTTTCAGATCTCATATAGCTTTTGATGAAAAGTAAGTAGAAAAATAAGCCAATTCTCTATGAACAGGAGGAATATTAATCTGGGTTTGAAACAGTTGGAATTATAAGCTATTGCCAATAAATTTAAGTACTACTAAGATAACATCAAAGCATTAGAAATAAAATTTGAAAATTATTATTTATGAAATCTTTCCTAATAGCATTTTTAATATGAATATTTTAATTAACATAATACTAACATAATATTTTACCTATGAATTATGCCTTAATGCCTTCAATCTGATTGTCCTTTCAAATGATTTAAAGATGTTTTTTGACTATACATTTCATGCTTTCTAACCCATCATGCTAGCAAAATTCATTTTCTTACATAAAAGTGAACTTTAGTTTAGCCCTAAGAAATTTTTATAAATAATAAATTAATAAAATATGAATTAGTGAGGCTTTGTTATCAATGGTTAAATTTTTTTTGTACCAGGAATTGAACTCAGGACCTTGTGTTTGCCAGGCAGATACTGTGATGCTGAGCTATATTCCCAGCCCAATTAATTTTTTGCCACAATTTCCATTTATTTTCTCAGTAATACCTGCAACTAGAAATGTGCTAGTTATTGAAATTAATTTTCACAAAGGATTTGAAAATATATAGTATAGATGGATATAATAGTATGTGTTTAGCTATTAAACATCATTTCATCAGTAGGGAATTAGTGAACTGTTTCATGGTCCCCTACTATTATTTAAATTGTAAAGTAAACAATTTCAGAAAAGCAGAACACTATTTCTATGTAAGTATTGAGAATCGCCTACCATAAATAAGTATCCTATTTTTATGAAGCAATAGATAAATAATAGATTTATGAGTTTTAATGGAGAAGACAAACTTTAAATCTTTAAATCCACTAGTCACGTAAAAATTCTGGCTTCCTTCACAACAGGTGCAGATACAAAACCAAAAACTGTATTGGTCTCCAAGCAGAGAGTGAAGATTGAGGGAATCACTGTTCTCCTCTTGGAGTGAATCAGCTCGACATGGAAAGCCTTGGTTCCATACACAACGACCTATGTGCTCCATAGAGGCCCAGCACGGCACCTGATTTCATTTTTACTTTTCTTCCAGGGAAATGGCATTGTTGTGATTGTACCAGTTCATTGTCCTCCACTCCGTCTCACCTCTGAAACAGTTCTTCCCAATTACATCAGGGTTTTTTATCTTACCAGGCAAATCAATTTGAAATAGTATCTTATTATTCAGCTTTAAACATACACTACATAAGAAAAAATAAAATTATTTGTAATGCCAATGAAACTATTAGATGTATATGCATACTTTAATCTTATCAATTTAACTTTATTAATTTCAAGATAATTTGAATCATAAAAAATGGATAAATTATATAACAACCAGGAAGCCAATAAACTAAGGAAACCAACTAAAATGCTGACTTTAAAATATGCAATTAAGTAAACTATGAGACGTGGCAATAAAAAAGTAGAACAAAAACTAGAATTTAGAGTAACACATCAGGCTTTAATTAGTTGGATAATTATATAAAAACTATACTTCATACAAGAAACTATATCTTCACATAAGGACATATATGGGCATTTTAAAAATGATGAATTTTGAATTTTCTGCACTTCTATATATTCTTTCCCATCATTTCCATAATGCCAATTTTTTACCCAACCTTCATATCATTGCACAATAAAAAGTATTTTAATTACAAGTTTTGCTTCACATGGAAGAGTAATCCTTAATTATTTTTAATCAATCAATCAATCAATAAAATATATGAGCACAGTGGTATTTGCAGGTTACTATCATTCAATTCAGGAATTCACAAGAAATGACTCATATTCAAAAACGACTGGATTCATCCCCTTGTGCAGGTATTTGATACATTACAAGCTTCTTAAAGTTTATTGTCTAACGGTGTACAAATGGGAAAGCATAGAAAAGAATGCCAATTGGTCCTAAGAGGGTAGCAAGAACCTAAACTATTTAGGAACAGGCACATTTATGGATAGTACCACTGACAAAGTAATTATCTCAGGAAAAAGCAAAAACAAACAAAATACAAACAAAAACGCCCCACTGCCTCCCAAGATCTTGTTTTTCTACAGATTTTCCCCATGTAAGTCTCCTATTCTTTCTACAGAAATCTAGCGTGATGGTAGCCTGAGGTGTTATTAGTGCAGTTTTTTCAGTGATATTCAACTCACACAAAAAATAGGCAGATAATTTATTATTATTTGAAATCAGCCTTTGCCTTGAGGTTGCGTGATGTTGTTTAATTGTATTGCTGTTTTCTAAAAAAGTATTTTCCTACCCTTCAATTATAAGATTTTTTTAAATTGGGTTTTTAAAATTTTAAAGGTCTTTAATAATAAATTATCCACAGCATGTCTATTGCCAACCACAGATGCTATCTCACCCAGTGCTGCTTTTAAAGTTCTTTATAATTAATCACAAAATTAAGTGATTTGAGTTTTAGAAAGTTTGTTTCCATACTTAATCTATTGTTTCACCTTCTACAGATATACATGGTTCCTAAAAATATAGTATGAAATTTGAATATACATTTTAAAAGGTCATGGAGAAGTATAAATGCAAAGGTTAGATATAACACTCAAATTGATCTTAATGATAGTCATGCACATGTTCAAATATGTTTCCTGTCCTTTCTTCCATCACTTCCCTAAACACATTTTCCAAAGTCTAATTCACAGTTTATTTCCTCTATCAAATAATACTATTATTTCAAGAGGTATTAAAGAATACCCATAGGAAACATTGTGTTCTAGGGAGAGCCAATAAAAATATTAAAAGATTTAGAGCTAGGCTTCAAGGAGTCCATTCGAAAGAGAAACAAATCACTGTAAAACAAACTTGCAAATTTGTTAATGGAAATATGCAGAGAATAGTACTTAAATAAAGAAAGTGATTGCTCATTGTGTTCTGGAATCAAGGAAAGGCTTTATACATTCAGTGAGGTATCATATCCAGTAGGCATTCCATAGGGAATTAAATCACAGGACAGCACAGGACAGCAGCTGGGATGCAGGATTCTAAGCAGGTACAAAAGGTAGAAACAAGACATCGAAGTGACTTGCAGCAAAGTGCCTAGGAAGACTGCAAGCAGTTTGAATTACTAAGAGAAGACCAAGGGAGACCAGGATTGAAGGAGCAGTGGGTAAGGAAGCCAGACAAATATGTGCACAGAGGCTTCATCAAGATCTCGATAATTACATGTAGGAGGTTGGAATTTATCTGGTAAGCCATTTTTTAAAATATCAAAATGCTTGAAGCAGGAGAGGGCCCCGTCAGATTTTTTTTTTTTTTTTTTTTTATGTTTGAATCACTAGAGGCTTCCGAAAAATACTTTAGAGAAGTACAGTTTCAAAGATGGTAATGCTACCATTTTACTACTTCATCTTAGCAGGGAGCAGCATACAGATAAGAGTGTTTTGATGATGTGAAGAGACTGCTGCAAGGAAAATGTGCCAAAGAAATTGTGAGGAAGTGGAATGACAAAATATGGCATTGCTTGAAACAGAGGGAAAAAGAGAAGTCATAGACGAGCCCTAGAGAGGTTAGCATAAGAATTCATGATGTTGTCTCCTTGAATACCCCAACTCCACACTACCTACACAGCTGACGACAAATGATTAGCACACTTGATTAACTTCCCAAACTACAAACTCTTAACAAAACGGCCTCTCCTATACAGGATTATCTATATCAGTTGAGATGATTCACATAAAATACCTACCACAGAGTCAGGCACATACTATTAACTCAATAAACGTTAACCAGTTATTATCATTAATATTCCTAGGAATTCCAAGTAGCTGATGGCATCACCAAACAAAATAGAACACAATAAGTGGTTATGAGTTTAGTAAAAAAGATAATGGGCTTGGCTCTGGAAATTCCAAATTATTATGGAAGAAGGCATCCACGTGGAAGACCAGTATACTACACTATCTATGCGATCACAGGCTACTTTTGGGAAGATCAATAGTATAGTAACCAGACCACAAAAAGTGGGGCCAACAATATCTTAGGAGCAATGAAAATGTATGACTTGTAGAAAGCAGATTGGAAATGGGAAAGGCACGAGTGTAACATGGAGAATACGGTATCACAGAAGGTACTGGAAAGAGGAAGTTTGAAGACGACAGTGGTTAGCAGAAATACAAGTCAAAATGAAGTCAGAGCAGATCACTGCAATTGTGCAGTAGACTTGGACAATGAGGTTGTTAGAGCCCTACTGCAACACAGGTGCAAGCTAAGAGTACGAAACCAAAAGCCAGCACACTGAACATGCACCAGTGTAAGAGTTAAAGACAGTGAATGGAAATTGCTCTTCCTAAAATTTCCATAAAAGCACTAAGGAAAGCCTTTACAGTAACCCACATGATTTCAGGGGAGCTGGGAGGGGACCGTATGCATTTCCAGAGTATAGCGGTTGTATTTGGTTTTCATTATTGTGGAAATTATCTAGAAAAGAGCAGAGATTATTTTGGAACAGGAAGTGACTCAGGACAAGACAAAGAGGAGACGGTTTAGGCAAGTTCTTACTTCAGTTTCATTTTATACTGAGGCTGAAGCACCAGAAATCTCTCACTTCTAACCAATCCAGTCTATACACACTATTCTTTGAAAAACTTGCTTATGGATCAATCAGAAGAATTTCTTCTTTCAGTATTAGCTGAGCCCATATTAATTATTTCTCTTGAATTAATTAGATTCTTCTTTTATGAGACTACTTCAATTTCCAGTGTCATTAGGCACAATAGAGAAAAATCCCAAGTTCCGAGCCTTGGTACACTTCAGTACCCAAATACTGGGAGAATACGATGATCAACCAAGGAGACCTTGAAGAACTGACCTTTGCAATAGGAAGAAAACAGCCAGGCCATGAAGTCAGTTTCACCAGTGAAGAAGAGGGCTGAGCGGTAATATCTAGACTTGTCTGTGTAGTAGCTATTAGTGATTCCAACGTGAATACATTGCAGAGGCAGGTATGGTAAAATCTCATTGGTGGGCAAAACTAATTGAGAGCAGAGTAACTGATAAACATAGCTAAGAACTTGATCAAGTGGCTTTGCTACGAGGAGGAACACAGAACAGAGCAGTAACTGGCGAGGGAAATGAGCTACGACAGTGTTTGTGTTGAGAGAAACAAATAACAGCTTGTAGGAAGGGCACTGTACAGTAGAAATTCGATCATGAGGTAGAGTGTACAACTGCTTATTGATCTTCTTGAGGATATGACTGAATTTGGTGCAACTGGTACTTGTTGAATGAATAGAAGAAGGAATCAATCAATGAATCAGTCAGTCATGAAAGACTGTTTTGTAACATTTATAACACTGTGTGAGAAAAAAACTTCATGTATCAACAAAACAAAATGATACTGCCTTTATAGTCTTTACATAGTATAATATAAACTGCATTATGCAAGCAATTAATTAATACTACAGAAATGAGCAATATATATGACATGAAAATGAAAGAAAAATCAAAATATTTTCTATCTTGAAAGCATATAAAGCATAGATAAAAATACATTATATTTAATCAACTGATAAATTATCTATACTATAGCATTTTAAATGCTTTTGTGCTACATATTATTGATATTAGAATGTAATTAAACTATTACTATAGTTAGTTATATTAACTTTATGGCCAAATTCGTCATTTAACTCAGAGTATAAGAATCAAATAGTAAGAATTGCTATGATACTGTGTAAAAAATAAATTGTCTCTCCTTAGGCAGCTTCATTTATATCCATGTTTCATACTGCTCTTAATGTTCTGGTAATTTTTCACTTTTGTCTAGTGTTCCCCTTAGGATTTAGAATAATTTCCCTAAGAACCACATCATTACGAATGTTCTTTTATTTTCCCAACACAATGTACTGCCCAGGAACATATTTTTTCTTTAACTGTTGGTTTCTTTTTCGATTTTCCTAACACCAACATTCTACATATAATTTTATCGTTACAGAGTCACTAATGGCCAGAATTTCATGTCACCAATGGTAAGAATCTTGGCATATATAAATTCCCTGAGATTTCATATTTCCATTTTCAAAGTGAAGCCAATAATAGACAACACATAACTTATAGAGCATTTGTGAGAATGAAATAAGTGAATATGTGCAAAATAATAAAAAAAAATGGCATATGGTAAGTATTCACGGAATCTTAATCACTTAAACACTTCAACCAACTCTGTGTCACCCATACCTCAAGTCCAGGGGTCAAATCTTACACACGGTGCTTCAATGAAATATGAAGACACTCTTTGCTTTTACAGATCCTAGAGGAAGAAAACAAGTACTATATCCAGATCAAACAGCAAATGTAAATACAAATGTAGGGCTGAAATCTATGATTACTTACAAATGACCGTGAAAATACTTGATGGTACATCAGTCTTCAGATCAAAGTTTGAGACTTCATATACTATCAGGTTTTGTCCTATGTCATCTGCAAAGCTAATTTTCAAATTACACATATGCCTCATGTATCCATCTTCTCTGAAATCTAGGTTTAATTCCTAGTATCATCTTAATGTTTCCACTTTAATATTCCCGGAGGTATCAAATAAAATACATTTTTAGAAACAACCTCATAGTCTCACTGTCCGTATTTTCTGGTTTTCAAAAATCCTACTGTAAATGCCTTTGTTTCTATCTGTATTATCTTTGCCCCAGTTCTGAGTTATAAATTATGAAATCCTGACCTACCTTGAATTCAAATCAATGTCAAATTTCACAAATATCTGAGATGCTGTGTCTCAGGAATTTTCTTCAAAAAGTAGGACTGCCTATTTAGGAAGATGGACAGTCTGTGTTTATGTGGTATGCTGTGTGCATGCGTGCATGTGTGTGTGTGTGTGTGTGTGTGTGTGTGTCTGTATGTGTGAGAGAGACAGAGAGATCTGAAAATAGTGGTGTGAGTTTACATGAAAGCATTAGTGAACAAGTGAGCTTGAACTCCTACCTAATCTACAGCAAATTTCTTGCAGTAATACTGTCAAAGGAAGAAATGGAATATTTCAATATGTATTAGAGCTCAACAATTGGAAATTTAGGCATGAAATAAAAACTCACAGGAATACAATACAACTCAGGGACTATGCTAAGAGTTTCTTGTTTTTGCCCCTTTCATCTCATTTATTTCTTAAAATACCTTTGTGAGATATTATTAACTCTCTTTTACACATTAGCAAACCAGTACAAGAAGCCTCTTCCACAGCACAGAATATTAATAGCCATTAAAACAGTAGGCAAAAATATGTAATTATGTGGAGAAAATCACAAAAAATATTAATGACCAAATTTTGTCATGTAAAAGTGTTGTATGAATTCATACATATTTTAAACTTTGAAACACTTAATGCAAACTGCAGTTCCCAGGGGTATTCTCTGAAGGGGAGATTCTGACATCTGAGTTTGGACCCCAGTATTTGTTGTACCCCAGTGGATAAAAGAGGGAGGGTGGTCAGTGGGGGTCATAGAGGAAGGTGCAGAAGGCCATAGAGAAATGTTGCCATGTGATAGAAAGTAACAGGTAGAATCAGCGGCCCACTTTAGAAAGGCAAGCAGCAAACAGAGAACTAGAAAACAAATGCAAAGATCAGAACACCGAAGTGGCATGAGTAAGAATCCCACCATATCTGAAGAGCGAGGAACACAGAATAGCAGCTCATTTCTTCACAGTAGGCCATAGGCTCTGATGCCAGAGCAAATAATCTTGGTAACATTTACTCAAATATCGCTATGGCTATATTTTGCTCATACCAACTACCTACACTGAAATGGCCTCCCTAAGGATGGGAAAGCTAACTGGGACTGGGACTCAGCCTCTGCACATTTTCTGGCTGATCCATCCTGCAAGATTGTTTTTAACTTAAAAAAGTTTTTTTTTTTTTTTCTGGTCAACATTTGAGGTCTATTACATAGTATTTTCCTGCCATAAAATTAAAAATATTATGGGTAAATCTTATCTTCTCATCAAGATTGTGAGTTCCTTAATCAATAAGACTTCACTTTTGTGTGTCACTGCATGAAGCTTTTAATGCTGTGCCTTACATGTAGATTCTCTCCATAACCACGTGTCAAAGTACTGAATAAGACATGCATAAGAATTCTTCTCAAGCACTAAATAGCAATCTTAGCAGAAATAAAACTAGATTATGGTCTGTACAAAATATTTTAATATAATACATATGAATTTAAAATAAAATGTTAACAAGGAGTTGAGAGTTCCTTATAGTGCATCAACATTTAAACTAATGTTCCCTAAGAACTATAATTCATGCCCTTATGAACAAAGAGTATTCCACTGCTATTAATTTACAATTATATTTTATAAGTAAATATATAGGCTAATGAATTATCCTGACAATAAAAGAAACATATAGCCTATTACAATAATTCCTTAAATTATACTATGAGAGAATGCAATACTTCTGCTTTAAAATTATAGGATTTTGGGTAATTTTCTCAAAATGAGCTTAGAATTTTGGCTTCTTGTGGACCATATGAGCTGCAGAATTCACCATTTTTTTCTACTTGTTGAATGCTTACCCTTGCAATGATTTTTCCCAAAAACATTTTCTATGATTACCGAGGCTTTAATATGTTTATCCATTAACTGTTAATATCCTACATAATCATATTATTATACTGTTTTTGAATTATGTATGACATATTTCATATAAATTATCACAAATATTTCTCACCATAATTAATAATTTTAGAAAGAAAGCGTTTTTATGTTAATTTAGTGGACACAATGTAAATTCAGGGCAAATGTTAAAAGACACAAAGAAGAGCTACTAAAAGGTACAGAGTAACCAGAGTCATGTTTTTTGATTCGTCCCCTAATGTTCTCTTTATCAATGTGCTATTTATGTCTTAGATTCCAGCATCTTATCATCATCTGTCCTCATTAACATTTTGATCTAGGTACTTCAATTACTTAGGCAGATTAAACACTCCTAGCGGCCACAGATTTCATTTTAACATTTTGGTTTCCATAAATTAGCAAAGTAGCTCACAAGCAGCAGTCATTAAGAAATGCTTAGTTGTTGATACGGCTTGTTTCATTTCCAAATATGTATTACAGCCCAACCAAAAAAGAAGTAACAAAGGCAAAACAACACAACAATGGCAACCAAACTTCCTTTAGTGTAGCTTTTAACAGCTCATTTTCTAAAAGGAATAATGTCTCTCTATGTAGACATATATTTCATTTTAAAAATTTAGAACTTCACTTATATGGAAAGAAAGCAAATTATTGATCTAGGAGTAAATATGGAAGCAGCTTCTCTATTATGTGATTTCCTTCTACTGCAAACTATTAAATGAGAATCTCAGAAAAGCATCACAGAAAATTACATTTTTAGGAAACTCTACCAGATCATTCCTACACCCACTAAAGTTTGTGGATAGTTGCACATAAAATCTCACACTTTCATTTGCTCCTCAACATAACTAAGAGGTACTAACACATGCAGGAGCTGTTGTTTAATTACTTACATTGTCTTTTCAGAATTTATGAATTTTATTTTCTTTGAATAAAATGTTAATTACCATATATAAGCTAAACTACCAGGTGATAAGAGATGCTTTTCTCCACAATAATAATTTTCTTGTAGGAATACAAAAGAAGAACACTTCCACATGTTAAATGTTCTATTTAGGGGGCATTATTATGCTTTGGATTATTATCTTTACAAATTTGCCACAACTTTTGAAATTGAACAAAACTATGTAAGCCATTTTTCAGTCTAAATTAACCCACATTGAAGGAAGAATGCTCAATTTAAAAGTTGAACCATGTTTTAAGTAATGAAATGTATGAAGACATATTTATAGCCAAATGTTCTCTTTATACTTTAATAATAATTTAGCTTTTAATAATTCATGTCATGAGAATGCAGCCCCAAATTCTGATTAAAAAGGTTATAGGCACTTATGTATGAACAGTCTGTCAGTAATAGTTCAGATAGCACTAACTTTGCCACTGTTATAACATTCCTCCTACTTAGATGTCAAATGCATAAAGTTTCAGCATTTCAGAGAGAGACTAATAAATTAAAAATCATCCAAGGATTACATTTTATATTTAGTAAATAATGCAAACATGCAGAGAAATATCTTTTTTTTTTTTTTGCTGGACTAATATTGCTATTTAGAAATACATAAAAATGAATTACATTTTCTCACTTCTGTCAAACAAAAAGTCAAATTATTTCTACTAAATTCTTCCTGTGGCAGGTATAAAAAAATAGTAATGCCTACAGCTGGTGTCTTCTTCATGCTGAGGCAGTCAGAAAGTGTGAATGATTAAAAGACTAATCAATACAATTTGCATAATCAATAGGATCTAAGATCTCAGGGCCTTGCACTTTTTAGTCTACATGTCTAAAAAGGAAGACAGAAAGAAGACAGAGAAAACAAGAGCTTTGGCCCTGGTTTTGCATATTTCAAAGTATACATTATATGAAAAAAAATGTGATCCAGGTCAAATTTTTCCTCAGGTCAAATATTTCCTCAGGTCAAATATTTTTGATACAACTCATATTTATTGATAATATGAAAAGTAAATAAAGTTGAATAAACCTAACGCCAGACAAGGTTAACTAATACAACCTCAAAGATATTTTCTGAGACAACTGATCAATGTCACTGATGTAATAATATAGTGTCAGTACATGTGTGATTCTATCAATAGTGAGGAAACATTTGTTTTTATTATTATCTATGTAAAACACTTTACCATTAGAAAAAATTAGGCTGTTAAATTGCTTTGTAAATAACTTCAAAACTGATCATCTTTCCCATAGCCTCTGGAAAAGCTGACCTAAGTAGCTTACAAAATGTCCTATCTATAATGCTGAGGAAAAGCTCAAGGAAATCTTTTGATAAAAAAATGATTGTTATAATCAGTTTGCAAAACTTTATTTTTGCAAAACAAAAGCTGACTGTATACAGGAGATAAGAGCTTCTAATCCATTCCATGTTTGGAACAAGGATCATGAAAGTTATTTTGCTCCCCAAATCTTCCATTTTGAATGTCGAACACCCTAAAACTACTTTATCATTTTTTGTACATAGCCTTTAATTGAACAAAACACTAACAGAATTATCCTGGAATCAGACATCCATATATCAACATAAGTTTACTTCTGAAGATATTTTCATTCTCGCAGCTATCTGAAAATATTCGCCTGAAGGAAGAATAACTTAGGAAGAAATAAGGAACCAAAAACAACTTTTAGTCAATGTGTAGCACGAATGCATTCTGAGAAATATATTACAGTTGGATTCTGAGGATATTAGTTTCCCTCATAAACTGTTTTCTTGAAGTCTCATTCTATTTCAAAGCATCCTGTAATCTCTTGGATGGCTTAAAATTTCTGGTGGGGAAAGCCCAGACAGTTACAGTGTTTTGGCTTTCTTGGTTCTTCCATACATGGGAGGAGAGCTGGGTGAGTTAGAAGGTGCAGTAGCTGTTACAGGTTACTAGGACCCTGCTCTCAATATAATCACAGGCCGAGTTATTGCCCTTGTTGCAAAAAACAGAACAGACACTGATCCACAACAATCATACAGCATGGTTTCTCACCCACGGTTCATCTAGAGTCAAGATGTAAGCACCAGTTTCTATTACATTCAGTGCCTGAAAATAGGAATTTCAAAACTATTTTGTGAATGTGCTGTACACAAGTTAAGTAAGTCATCATGCACATTTTCTAGCTGCTTTTTTTTCCCTGTATTTGTTAGGTTTTGTTTTCTGTTAGCACTGGGAAATGAACCAGGGTCTTCACACAGAGCTACATCTCCAGACTTCTTTCTAATGTTTTATTTTGAGGCAGGGAACAATGGAAATCATCAGTAATGCCATAGGATACCGGGAAGCACAGAAGAGCTGCAAAGAGAAAGTCTTTTTCTGTTCCTTATCCTTAATATCAAAGGACAAAGTTGAATATTCGTTGAAAGAGTTCCACATTTTCAACTACCAAGAGGCAAATGAAACAAAACAAATACAATAGGTCGAGCTCTTTTCCAAAAGGTGAATGTGGAGGAGGCTTTCTATTTTTACGTACTATCTGCTCTGCCAATACTAAATACTGTATTAGCTGTAATTGTGTTTAGAAGGTATTTTTAAATGGGGAGAATGATGAGGTTCAGGCAACAGATGATCCCAGGCTAAATACCTACAGAAAAAAGATGCTGATAAAAACACTTAGACTTTTGCTGTAGGCATAGAATTTGCAAGATCTTTTGTACCAAAATCAATTTGCAACTAAGACACCTACCTTTGACTCTAGGTAAAGCAAAAAAACATGTTTTATTCTTTCATTTCTGGCAACAGGGTACTTAGTAATGAATAGTTCTTCTAAAAGTGCATGCCAAATAAAGTAATGCCTTAGTAAATACATGAGCGAATATTAAAAGATTAAACAAATGAATGTAGTTTTACAAAGATGTGGTTATATTCATTTACCTTACTGCACATTTGTTAGGTAACATTTTGGCTAGCAGTATACAGTGATTAAGTCAAACAGTCCCTAACATCACAAAGTTTACAGCCTCAAAGATCATAGCTGTATTATTGATCTCTCCTTCTGGGCAGGCACTTGTGCTGCTGAGCTATATCCCTGGCCCCTGATCTCTCTTTCTGAAAGAATAAAATGGAATAAGGTGATTATTTCTTGAGTTTCACTATCTTATTTCTAAAAGCAGAGAGTTAAAAATAATTATTGAATTTTTTCTAAGTCTATCACTGAGAAATTATTATAAACTATGGTGATTAAGTGACATGAAAGATGTTAAAGAAGACAATGTTTCTTCCTCCTCTAGCGCCTAAGATACAAAGAAAAGGTCTTTCACTACAGCTGTTTCATAGAAAAGAAACTGGAATTGAGGCTATCAAGCTTATATACTGTGGAGAAGAACATTCTTTGATTAGAAAGCACTGAGAACACACAATGATTTGTTTGTTGTTGCAAAAATGAACTGAAACCTTTCACCTGAAGATAAGGGTGTATTTGAATTGCAGGGATCCTATTTTTTAGTCTTGCCATGCACTGTAAATATTAATGGGAAGTAAGGACTGTGACTGTAGTGGATTGATAACTGGTGGTCAACTTACAACCCCCAGCTGAGCTGAGTAATTGTGGTGCTGGGTGTGGGAGGCCCACCAGGGGATTGTTGTCGGCAGCATAAGAGGCAGAATTGGAGAAGTATAATGCTTTCATTACTAAAACGTTTGGTATCCACCCATTTGTACTAGCTATGTCCTTGGTTCTCGCTCAAGAAAAGGTGACTGAAATCGGTAATGGGGGCTGCAGTCCGAGAGGATGTAAGCCTCCTGATCCCAGACTTTTCCCTCTCTTGTTTTTCTTGTCTCTCTTACTTTTTCTATTCATCTGCTGGCACCTCGTTCTTGGGACCTGTCACCCTGAACAGAGCGACAATATCCAGGGCACTGTTCTTATAGGCAACCATAATTAAACAGTGCTTTTGGTAAGCTCATTAACATAATCTTAAATTGCATAAAGATATTGTAATTTATTTTAAGTGAATTTGTACTTAGTGTATATGATCTAAGTTGATGCTTAATTATTATATCATCACATCTCATATTATATATAAATCAGTCTATATATTATATATTGTGTATTATATATATACATAGTATATATATGTATGTATATATTCTGGATTGGGACACCCTTTTCTGACATTTTGCTTTTATTTTCACAATAAATAACACTGTGCAAGGCAGATACTATGACGATTACTATGATTTTTATCAGGAATGTCCTACAAAGACCTTATGGGCTCATAAGCAGAGATTTTGGAAAAGGATTTGACCCTGGAGTCCAGTAGACTTGCTGATGGGAGGTGGGGCCTGATCCTGAAAGGCCATCACTGGGGGTGTGACCTGGAAGGGTACATCTGTTTTCCCAGCCCCTCCCTTATGTTTCCTTAGCAACCTCAATGTAGCAGCTTTCTGTATCCAGGCCTTTCCACCAGGACAGTAATTTGTTTTAGTCTGCTGAACACAGACTGAAACTTCTGAAACATGACACAAAATAAACTCTCTTCCCTTAAATTTTGGTTTTCTAGTATTGTGTCCCAGTGACAAGGAAAGTGATCAATGCAATTATGTAGTTAATAAATAATGATTGGCAGGAATTTCCTTCTTGGTGATATATCTATGTCAATAGATTAAGCTAATAAAAATTATACCTTCATAAAAACTAAATGTTATATTTCCATTACTGAATTATATTGAGGATACATTTCCTTTTTGTGAAAATATTCTGAATTTTCCAAAAATATTTACAGAAGAAATACAGCACTTATTTAATTGGTAATTTCACACAATATTTAAGGAAAATCCCTACTTAATAGTATGGTAGTACATAAAAATAACAGACAGAATGGGGTGGCACTAACCACAAAAGAAAAATACACTAAACAATTTTACAAGACTGTAATATGTAAGACAAATATTCTAGTAAGTGCAGAGTAAAATTCTATCAATTATTTTCAGAAACGAAAGACAATACATATATTTCTATCACTCTGAAGATTTCTCAAATAACCCCATTAACAAAATGAAATTATTATGAACAGGCACCATCCACATGGTTCCAAATAATGGAAAATGAAATCAGTGAGAAAATATTAAAGTCATCAGGCCCAACAGCAAAATAAATTAATTCAGGGAGAGAGGGTATGTACTATCAGGAAGGTCAAGGATACTTTTGATACTTTTTCTCATACCTCTTAATTTTTATAAATATATGTGGAAAACAAAGCTCATTATCATGTTTAACACTGAGGTTCTCAACTGTCAAGGCATGTGTAGGTGATAGAAAAGGATATTTTTCATGGATCAGTAAAACTAGACAGGCACTTGTGCACTGGGCTATATACCGAGGCCCGGGATCAGTAAAACTCACACAGACAGTATCATTGCTACCAGTGAAGACACATGCAACCTTACGTCACACCTTCCAAAGCTGATCGTGGGTAATGATATCCCGAGAACAAGCTTTCACAGAGTGGTCGGATACCACAGTTTTCCAGCAATATGGAAACCCCTTACGAATCATGCTCATCTAACTCAGTGTGCTCACCCCAAGAAAGGCACAAAAGGAAGGCAGACACACACAGCGGGCTTTAATTTCATCCTGTGATCACAGATGACATCACTTTTTGCATTCAAATATCAACTTAGTTTTGACCCTAAACGCAGGGAAAATTAAAGTGTGACTCTAAATTCAAAAGTGGCAGTAGAGCTGTTTGGAGCTTCCTTGCTACTTTTTCCCAAATACAGTTTGGAACTAAACATGCAATGGATATTTAAATTTTTAAAAAATTTACTATTTTTAAAAAATTATTTACTTTACACACATTGCCATTAATCCCCTCAAGATGCTCAATTTAGAATCCAGGAAATACTCCCCTTCTTTTGAACATACTTATCCCCTCATTCGTGGCAATATGTCTTTTGCTAAAATAAGATTTTTTAAATTAAATATTAATTGCATTTTCTGATTACCTTTATACATAAAATCTTGAGGAGTTGAAATCTAAAAGTGAAACACAAGTGTGTTTTCTTTTTTCTTTTGTTTTTTGGTTTTTCTCCGGTACCGGGAACCGAACTCATGACCTTGCCCTTGCCAGGCAAGTGCTTTGCCGCTGAGCTAAATCCCCAGCCCCTCTTTTTTCATTCTGAAAAATTCTTCCTTCCATTACTGGAAGAAATTGTATAAAAGAATGTTCTCTGTATATAAAAGAATGTTCTCTGTGTATAAAAGAATGTTCTCTGAAATTAATTTACTTAATTAACACATGATATTTTTATCTATTTACACAAAAAGGAAGCTGAATTCAAAAATAACTAATAACATCGGTCCTTTTACATAATTTGCTCTCAATTAATATATGTTGTATGACTCAATAAATAATATTTACAAGTGTTTGTTCATTATGAAAATGTATTATGTAGTTAATATTCATAACACAGTCTTACACATGATACATAACTATAAATCTTGGTGAGAGACACACTGCATTTGACATAGAAGACTGATGGCATTAAATTACATTTATAAACACCTAAATTCTTTTAAAAATACATACTATAAAGTATAGTAACTGTGTAAAAATGTTAAGAATATGGAGCTCATTGTACTGTCTGAATTTCATAACAGAGCTATCAAAAGCTGTAAGAAATCACATTCCAAATTTATGTGCACAGTGCTCTACATCTGGTAGCTTTCCTGAACCAGAACATAGCAGAGAATGAAAGGTCTGTTTTATGAGCCAGAACGCGACTCCAACCACTGCTGGTATATCACCCTCCCTCCAGTTACTTGGTGATACAAGGCCACCACGGTGCCAGGGGTTGTTTCATGCTCCGTGAGCCTCATGCGGCCGCGAGAGCAGTCTATTTTTTCAAATGTCATCTTCTAAGTTACTAGTTATATTCTTAACCTGCCTAGATGAGCAACAAGTCAAGCAGACTTTCCAGCATTAAAACTTAGGAAAGTACACTTAAACAATGTTACAACTATTATTAGAGTTGTCTCACTAAGGAACGCTTAATGAAACAGCATTTAAAACTTTTTGTCCGAACAACCTAATGCATTAGAAGCATTTGCTATGATACTGATTAAACTTTGATTAAGTGATACAAAATCATACTCATCTGAAATGCATTTTTTCATGTTCTCAGTACTGGAAAATGTACAATTTTTACTGAATTAATAGAAGACGACAAAACAACTATATTGTGCAACACACCGTAAGTCTATGCTTACCTAAGGGGGGAGAGAGTATATAATGAAGTCTTTTGTTAACTTTGATCAACTATGATATTTTCATGATTATTAATGTCAATCTCTCTGCCTTTAATGGTCTGTTGAAATATCTTGTAGCACGGTTTGATATGAACACATTCTGAGAAATATTGTTTAGATGGACATTTAACAAAAATTAAATAAATCAACATTACTGATTCTCCCATAAGATTCTTTTCTGCAAACATGTAGAGAAATATACAAAGACATGCTATCAAACACTCCAAACAAAAGGAAGCAAAAATACATATTTCTGAAATGAAAGATCTGAATAGTATCGGAAAACAATTTATTGTATGTATTCATACTTGCTGTATATATGAAGATATGTTGCTATTCTTTTAAAGAATATTAAGATCTAGATATTAATTTTCCAGGGGTCTTAGGCTGAAATAGAGCACAAGAAATGACAATGAGACACAAGCACAACACTGTTAGAAATAGAAAAAAACCAAAGCAAGTAATTTTAAACCCAATTATTTGAATTTTACTTAAACTACTTTTCCTACTTAACATTTTTATTTTCCACCAATAAAACAAGTAAACATTACTGCAAATAAAAGATTTATTGGTCACTGACTATGAAAACAGTTAAATTATTTGTATTTTCAATCTCTTAATTGCTTCAAAGTCCCAACTATAAATGTGTTGTAGATACACTGAATGTTCACTATGTTAATACAATTTAAAGATTTCATACTGACCTATTTATATGAAGGTACTATAAAATGTTTATTAAAATAATTTATAAAATGACTATTACCCAGAAAATAGATTTCAGTTTAAAAATTCAAATATGAAAAAGACAGACTACCAGAGACAAAGGAAATGTCCAAGTAGAATTTCTGTTCCTCCCGTCTTTATAAATCTGATCAAGGCAATATCATCTCCCAAAGGGTTAATTTAGCTATTTCTGACTTTCCTTAGCAATATAACCCTGGGACCAGCTTTATAGAACAAATTATGTTTTTATATTTTAAAAAATATTAAACCCAAAGATTTAACCCACTGAATAACTCAGCATTAAATAAAATCATGGAGGGGCTGGGGATTTAGCTCAGCGGCAAAGCGCCTGCCTGGCAAGCGCAAGGTCGTGAGTTCGGTTCCCGGTACCGGAGGAAAAAAAAAAAAAAAAAAAAAATCATGGATTATTCTAAGATATATTTAAAGAGTCAAGATACAGTAAGAAACTGGTATAGTTATTCAAGTAAGTAATTCAAAATGTTGTTAGATCATTACTAAACAAGGAACTCTTAATATCATCTAAGTAGCAATCAACGGTGTAAATAAATCTCTTCAAAAATTCTATTCTGGTACAATTTCCAAAGAGCAGATCACAGAAACATAGTCCCAAACTTGGCTTCATCTGAACTGATTGTGTTAATATTATACAAGCTTATTCTGAAACACCGTTTTTTCCCTTGAAACAGAAAAATTGATAGTTATTTTATGGGATTTGTATAAGTCTTACAGAAGACAGTTCTTATGTAAAATGTCTTTGCAAGTAGCAAGGGTTAAATGTCGATTTTCATTATAATTCTATACATACATAATACAAATAATTTCATCATTTCTCTAAAAATATCTACCTATAGTAAGCAATTAATGGTTGTTTACATGGGCATTTTTTAAATCTTCTGACATTCTAGAAAAAATAATCAATTTTATATTACAATTCAAGAATTTTAAATCCCAACAGATTGAAGAATGTAACTTACATAAGTTTTTAGATTTAGATATCTAGATCTGTATCATAACACTGGATTTTACATCCCCCCTCATGTCAAGGTGACAGTAATGGGGCAAACCCTGGACACTGCTTATGTGGCATCAAACACAAATGATAACAAATTAAAAGCCATCAGTTTATCCAGATGCTCCCAAGCAATATCCTCTAATGATGTTCTGCTGAAAATATGAGAGAATTCTTCAGGGTACATGGAACTGGTGAACCTCCACAGTTGCTTTCTACGTCTTAATCATGAAAACCTGAGAATCTATTAGCTTACATGCAAAACACACTTAGAAAATGTGATTACATTAAGGTCACTGATATAAGAAGAGTAACTTGAACATGTGAGTAGATTCAGATTACAGGAGTCCCTAAAAATGAAGCATCTTTCCCCGCTCTGGTCACTGAGTAAGAAGACTGCACAGCACCTGGAGAGATAACACGTATTTAGCTTTGAAAAGAGAGGAAAGGGATCAAGGAGAATAAATCCCTCTAGAAGCAGGGAAAGGCCAAGAGCACAGATTCTCTCCCCTATAAGCTCTAAGGAATGCAGCCATGCCCCTAGCTAATAACTAGGGCCTCTGACGGACTTCCCCATAACTTTAAGGTACATAAGGTAATAAGCATGTGTGGTTTAAAGCTACTAAATTTGCAGTAATTTTTTGCTGCAACAATAGGTAACTAGCACAGTGCAGGACAGTGAGAAGTCTAGATAGTCCACTGTGACCTAATAGTTTCTACAGCACTATCTCATTATTACTATGTTTGCCCGTTTACACCTCATGCCAGAGTGCTCCCCAGTTTTTGACAGGAATGAAAGGCCTGCTCACATTTGCAAATGTCTTTAGATATGTAGTACTAGTCCTGGCTAAGAACTGGTGCATTAACGAAGGCAGTAATAACTGGTAATAACATCATTCAAGAGTCTAAACAAAAATTCAAGTCATCTAATAAACCTTTAAAAATCACCTCTGCTGCAGTTATAGACCTTGTTTCTTGTCGTAAGTAAAATTACTGAATCAAAACCATTCCATACTACACACTATGTTTGCAGTGGAATCCACAGGACAAGGAATTGTATTTCTAAAATTCTGAATAAAATTGGGGGCCCAATGAACATTATTCGAATCCTATTTAGCAGCAAATGTAGCATGTTGAATTTCATGAATAAAAGCCTAGACAATTTTGAAATTGTAATGATTCTTAATTTTAATATAAAATAAAGAAGTAAAAGAATTTACTCTCCTAAGTAACTGAAAAGGAATAATAATGTGGTATTTTAATATTCTATAGCTTGTGTTTTTAAAACACTAAAGTACATTATATAAGTATATTCTTAAGATAACACATGTTAGTATTAATTGTATACTTTGTCAAGTAGTGAGCCTTTAATTAAGCTTTAATAAATGATCCTCAGTAGTTGCTTAAATTATAAATTAATACAGTAAATTACAGTAAGTGTTGACCACACAGTTAAAGATTGTGAACTAAACATCATTGCTTCATTATTAGAATTTGAAAGCAATTATGAATATAACAATTTAAAAACTGCTCATCACTCTTCACTGGGTAAATACGAAAGAACATAATATATACATCTGAAGCTTCATTTTTTTTAAAAAAATTAACTTTTAATTAAATTAATGCAGCTCTTGGCATAGCTTTCTAGTTTACGAAAGTTTGCAAGATTTCAGCTATGACCTAACATAACGCTATTACCTAACATAAAAAAATGACAGCTAAGCAAAAAAAATAATTAAATGTTACATGCTTTGTTTTGAACCTTGAGCTAAACAAAAACACTTTATGTGATAATCTACTTAAATATTTATTATTTTAACTATAAATAATAAATATAGCATCTCATAAAACTCCATGTGCTCCTCACTATTCACAGGACTTGCCAGCACGTTCTATTTTTTAAATAATTTATTCTCTATTAATCAGATAGAAATAAAGATAACCTCATAAGCATTTTGTATCAAAAATAAATAGTACTTGATCTACACTTTGAAATATTCTTAATCAGCTTCAAGCAATAAATAGCTCAGAAATGAAACACTATAATTTTATTTATTGCAATGCTTATTATGCAGTCAGATGGTTTTCATCACAAAGGTCTCATCTACTTTCATCTTCACAGAAAAATAGAAAATGTCCTTTGAAATCAAACAGACCTTCCAAAGACATCAGTCAGTCCATTGTGGAAATATTACAGCTTTGTCACTTTCACCCAAGAGATTTCTATCAGTTGCCAATCTGGTGTCACTATAGAATTACAGCTACAGTACACTATCAATGCCTGCTGTGTCCTTTGGGAAACAAAGCTTTGCTGGTTGAACTTTATGATTTAGTCCCAAAGGCAGAGGAACAAAGCTTTGAAAAGCACACAGGATACATTCTTCTTCTAAAATTCTAAAGACACGAGATAGAATCTATTGGCAATTTCCTTTTAGACTATTAAAGTTTTGAATGAATATTAAATTTATCTAGTATATAATTAGTATTAGCTGACCTTTTATGTTTGCTTCAACAAATTATATTGTTTTCACGTTTTTCAAAGGAACCTGTTCATTTTTAATGTGCTTCTTTTTGCCTTATGGAGCAATTACCAGCATAAAGACAAGTCCCTCTGTAAAGATGCAGGTAAAAGGAACAAACCTTTCCCTCTGCCTATTCTTAAATGCATAGTCCCAGAGAGCATTTCTTAAGACTAAGTGTGGGGATCAAGACATGGACAAGGCGGGGAGGGAGAGAAGTGGTAATAGACAAAAGCAAGGATTGGGGAAGTGTCATGCACACGTACCAGCTCCACACAAGGGATTATGTGCTGCAAATGTGTACCAAAAAAAATGGAACATGATCAAGAGATGTAGTGCAGGGGGCAGGGAATGGAAGGGAATGAGGATTAAAAACGAACTCAGATATGCTATGTACACCTACAAACTTCCCACAAGGAATGTGAACATTATATACTATACATATGTACTAATAAACTAAAATTTTTTTAAAAAACTTGTTATAAAATATTAAAGAAACAGTGATTAAAATTTATTTCCATTTTTTATTATTTTACAGAAATAGCTTCATTGATATTGGAACAAAGGTATAGAAAGAGTTATTTGGATGAGTACAATGTAGCTTTCTTCTAAGCAGAAGTTACTGCAGGTGTGATCTACAATTCCCAGTCTGATAGTTTTCAACATGAAGATCTCATATACTTCTGATACTTTTGCATGGATCATGACACTTTTTTCTATCAGATATGGTTAGAGGTTGTATGTTTTGCATCCTGACTACATAATAAGTTTGTTTCTTCTCTATTATATTTGTCTTGTACTTAATTCAGTTATTTGAAAAATAATTAACCATATTGACGTGTGCCCTACAAAAGTGTTGCCTTATCGTTAAAGAATGTATATTTGCCATAGTGAATGGGACAGAATTATTTTCTAAAAGATAGTTAAACAAATTCAAAGCAACAGGGCAATCAGCACAGCATACTTTCATTTCTACAGAACTGAGACGTTCCCTTAACCTTTTGTATCTGTATTAAAGCTCAAAAACCTGCCAAATTATGTTTAACATAAAATCTTTAAAATTAACACAAATAAAAGCATTAAGGAAATGTATTATTTAAAAATATTAACATATTATATACTTATATACATAAACTATTTTCCTCTTAGCTTATAATACTGAGAGGCTACTCTACCTGATTACACTTTTGTATACATTTATTTTATAATTACAACTTTAAGCCTCTGTGAAAAAAAAACACTAAACATTCTAATGTACACACTGCTTCATACAATTGAACATTTGCTTTTCTTACTTTAACACTTAGTAAAGTCAAAGATGAGGTATTCTGTTAATGATTTTCTTTTTTATATTTTATTGTGAGTAGTCAATAAAGTTTTGGGTTTCCAAAGTTAAAAGTATCCTTAACGTTCTGCTAATTTAGTAAAAGTATGCTTAGGGAGCATGGTGAGAATCTTCAAAGGTCCAGTAAGATTCTGCCTTTTTAGTGAACACCCACTTTTTCCAAAGCCTTTAAAATACCATAAGGTAATCAATTTTTCAGCCCTTTGAGAACTGCACACTGCACTGATTGAGATCTCTGAGAGTTGCTTAGTTCACTTTCTTTATCTGCAGCTATAAGGTATGTAGTGGCTTCCAACTAAGAAATGTGTGTATGTATGTTATATGAGCACACTGATCACACTTAGAAGGACTGATGATGTTCTATACGGCATGAGATGTACAATGACAGAAAGCCCACATCCAGTGAAATGCCTACAATTACAAAGAAAAGTGATTTGGGGATAAATTAATTATGGAGTAATTCTAAAACGTGTGGTTTAATGAACTCCATTATGGCTGAAGCAGAGATTAAGATGAAAATATAGGGTTACCACACTATAATGCACTGTCCAGTCTGGTAGTCACTAGTCACAGGTAGCTATTGATCATGTGACATGTGGCCAATACTAGCAATGTAAAATGCACATCAAATTTTAAGACAAAAAATGTAAAATAATGTATCTATTGACATGTTAAAATTATAATATTTTGGATCTATTGATTATTCAATAAATTATTTAATTAATTTCAACTTTTAAAATTTTTAATGTGGTTGCTAAAAGATGTAAAATCACACCTGTGAGTCATATTATACTTTTGTTGAAAAGCTCTGTTCCATAAATTTAAAATGTTAACAGATCTTAGTGGGAAAGGGACACTAGGCCAGGCTAAACACTTTACTATCAATGAATCAACAAACCAACAGACAAATAAGCTATGCTTTGAGGCTTGACAGACATTACTGAATGATCACACCATGGCTATCTTAAACTTTTGTTTCAGCCTTGCTTGCTTTTGTTATTTTAATAATATTCTAACTGAGTAGGCAATTAGAACACCATAAAACAAAGAACAAAGCGAGAGTTGTCATTCCCTGATTGCATGTTAAAATTCATACAGGAAATTTTTTTCACTATTCCTACCTAAGCCCTGCAGGTACACATTCTAATTTATATGGCTGTGTGTGACATAGAAGATTTGTAAAATTCCTCCCTGAGTAATTCTAATGTGAAGCCGGGATTGTGAACAACTGTTCAGGTTGGAGGATGAATTAACTTACATCTAATAAAGAGGTGTAAGCCCAGTTATACTCTGGCATACAAATAGGATTAAGAGACATGTACCTCACTTCATAATCCTTAAATGCGATGTTATTGAGAAAAACGCAGACGATACATCAGAACTTCCAAGAAGGAGTTCTGTAATTGAATAACAATGTCTTTCATGGAGCAAGGGCATGGGAAATGCTCAGTATTAACTCTTTCTAGAATTTCTTGTCCCGGCCTACATATTTAATCCTCTGACTTTTTGCTATTTTTATATGCAATAATGCCAGGCTAAATTGAAAGTAATTTATAATTTATCCCAACATGATCCCGCTTAAGGGCTCTTTAAACGGTCTTCTTTGGACTCTTTTCTTCTCAGCCTGCCTAACTGCCAACTTTTCATTGTTCCAGTTACTGCCAAATATTATCTCCCTAACAAACCCTTCCCTCATGACCTATTGGTAAAATAGCTGCCTAACCACTAAGTTACTTTCCTGAGTTCAACAATGTGCATTGCTTGTTACTTGAGATATTTTCCTTCTTCTTTGTTCATTATTTGTATGGAGGGTCTTCACAACCATAGGTAGGGTTGTGAGATAAGGTAAGTCTGAAATTTTCACTTTACCACTTCCTGGCCCAAAATGTACTGGGACAGCAGAAATACTAAATAAATATTTATTTAGTCTAAATATTTATTAAGACTAAATAAATATTGTTAATGAATTAACAAATAAATAATGTTTTAAATATAATTTTTACTTTGAAGTTTAATGCTTTATTTAGAAAGAGGGTATTTAAAAAGAACTTTCTCTCAAACAATATAATTTGTGATTTATTTGAGTTGTTCTAAAATGAATTATACTTCCTGGCAAAGGAACAGTTTTAGAAGGGTTTACCTAATGTCAGCTTCTAATTTATTGAGAGCCTATGTGAGTATATTTATAGGCAAGCTATAATAATTTTAGGTGTTGGTTTTTACTCCTCGGATTACAGACTTTACAGTATTTCTTCCAAAATGTTTGACTTTGAACTACTTCACTTAAATTTCTCAGGAAGATGGCTAAGAACATAAACATATTACAACCAAACTTGCCATCTTGGCATCTCTTAGAATTACAAATAAAGGCAATGAAGGATAACACTGAAATGGAATAGAATCCAAAACTTTATATTGCCTTATTCCTTATCATAATTTTTAGTAGCTAATCACAATTTATTAAACTTCTAATTTCTTGTAAATCTTGCAAGTCTTTTGATTCCACATAAAAAAGTAACATTAGGCAAGAAGCAAGAAAACATGTACATTATTTTATTATGATCTGAGTTAAAATAGTTTATTTCCAAATTGTTTTTCAATTTTAACTATTTTTATTAAAAAAACATAAAATCTCTACATAAACATCTTTCACCTCTAAAAGTGTAACTAATTCTTTATAATGAAATACAGCTATGAATGTATTCTTTAAGACTATCTTCTTGGAATGTACTACACTAAACGGATGAAAAAGTATTGCAGAACATTTAGTAAGGGGTGAATGAGAGACTAATGAGTAGCGGAGGATTTTTAAGAGTGGACCAGCCCTGGAAAAAGCCGGATAAAGTGCTTTGGAATACTGCAAAGAAACCATAGGGAAAATACTTATGGAGGTAGCTTGAATATGGCCATCATGATAAAAAAGCTCATTTACAACTGTGCAAAATAATAGATCTAAAAATATTTTAGAGGAAGTTCTATCAATTCAAAAAGCTCATTAATTTCTATATGCATTTGACCCACTGGATCCTCATGATTTTTGCAAAATTATATGCTGTATCCATTTATAAAATCTTTAGGATGGGCAAAGGTGTTTAAAATAAGCCTCACACTTTATTACATGGTCTTTCAGCTGTGCTTAATGCCATCAAGCTATTTCACTTCTTCAAAGGAAAATGTTTAAAGCACAAAGCTTTTATTAATGCTGGTAATGTTCATAGAAATAAATAATAGGATTGACTCGCAACATAGTCGGTCTAAATATATATGCAAAGAAGAAAGAATAGGAGGAATAAAACAATTCCAAAACAATTAAGTTATGCCATGTGCAGGTACCAAATACCCAGATGAATGTAAACATCGTAGGTCATAAACATGAGCTAAGAATAATAAGAACAAGAAGGAAAATGGGGAAAGGTGATTTACATAAAGAGAGAGAGAGGTGGGTGGAAAGGGACTTAAAAATCAGAAATAATCTGTGCTCTGTACATGAATCCCCCGCAAAGGAATGCAAACCTCACTGCAAACATGTATGAATAAAATTTTAAAAGTTCAAAGGAATCACAATCTAAAAGTGATAATTTAGAAGTACTAAAATACCATTGCTGTGTCTTTCACTCTCAGCACCCAACCAGTTAAAATTTATTTTTTTATTTTATTTTTTTGTTTGTTTTTTTTTTTTTCCTCCGGTACCGGGAACAGAAATCACGACCTTGCACTTGCCAGGCAGGCGCTTTGCCACTGAGCTAAATCCCCAGCCCCCAACCAGTTAAAATTTAAATAAATGTGTCTCACTGCAAGACAGTCCTTCCTTCAAAACTAAGGGGAGAAATTGTGACTACTGAGCTAACACATATTTTTTTATTCTTTGTTACACACATTTTTGAAAGGAGAATTAAGGTTAATGTAACAACTTTGTAATAAAAGCAAATAATTATGATAATAGATATCAGTATAGAAACAATTTCTATTCTGTAAGTAAAACAACAGACTTGACTGTAAGGTCTCCTGCCTTCTACATCTCACCTCTATCTCTTTTTAGATAATAAGTACTGATTGATTGCCTTGTTAGTTTTCAGTCAGGGAGAGGAAGGTATCAAAGAAAATGCCCTGCAATACAGCACTTTAACATGATAAATGAACTAGTACATATAATAGCTGAACTGATTATAGACCATAAGCAGCTTTCAGTTCCGTAGAAAACAACTTTGGTTAAGAAGCCTCCAGAGTTACAGTAAGAGATTAATTTTCATTTTTTGCATAGTACTGATCAAAAAGACACTGGGAGCAGACTATAATCCAGAGACACAAGTAATCAAACAAAACTGCTCCTTTCTCCCCAAAAGAAACTTAAGATATTTACATTTACAAGTTAGAGATAAAAAAGGTATGTTAAGCATATACGTTCACACACAGTTCTGTTCAATAAAATAATGCAAAAGCCGTCAAATTGTATTACATAACTACTTGGAAATAGAAAAAAAAAATCAGGTAGGAAGAGAATCCTCACAAAATGCCAAAATGCATTCTTAATTAAGTATATTATATGAAAATTATTTATCCTTTTCACATTCTAAAAACTTTAATGATAACATTATTTATAATTGGTTTTAAAATTGTACAGTGGAGAATATATAAAGTGACATATTTTTATAATAAAATAAAACTGGTAAGTTCAGGGTTTCTTTCAGAAATACTTAATTTAACTAAAATGGTAATGTCAATTTAATAATAAGCAAAATTGACATATATTCTACCACATTTCCTTAATTAAGTGACACTCAGATCACCCTGAAGAGTATTTTTCTGTTTTACAAAATTTGCGGTCTGACAATTTCCAGTTATTCCCTTCTAACTTGTTGCTATGGGGCTTTGAATATTGAATTCCTTCTACCTTGAATTTTCTGAGTCTCTCTGACAATGGCATCCATACAGGATACCTGTAACCATCTTAGGTTGAGAACGTACTTTCTCATTTAGCTAATAAGAAAAGTTGTTTAGACTAATTAAACAGTACCTGAGTTCTTTTCAGTTCTGGAATTTCACCAAATGATTCAGGGGAATTTGACTAAGCAAATTCTTTTGACTGATCATTTATTGTCTAAACCAATGCCAAAGTCCTCTATTTTAGACTTTTTCAACCTGACTGAAAGCTTTTTAAACTTTTTTTGTATTTTTAAAAGAATTGCTCCTAAGTCTCATATATTACAGTACAGAAATAGCTTTGGTTTAGAAATTCAGTGGATCTTATTTTAAGACTTATATTGTTTTGTCTGTTTACTGTGATTCCTTGAGTGTTATACCCTCTGTGTCTCGATTTTTATCACCTAAAATGCTGATAATAGCAAAAATGACAAAACTTTCTAACAGTGAAGTTTCAAATAACAAACACTGATATTTACACCAAGTATTTTTCCACAAGGTAATTTTTCTATAACTATCCCACTATTTTACTTCCTCCAAAGGCTAAATGTAGCTGTCTACCATTCTCTAAGACTATGAAAGTCCTGCCTTGCATGAAGTTTCCAAATCCAACAAACCCTTTAAGTAACTGTACATCTTCTTGATCACACATACCTTTTGGAAAACACATGCAAACCAGAAAATTAAAATTAATTGGGAATTATAACCATAACAGCAAAATATCATTTGCAGAAAATGACTTACAATCATTGGCTAAGGCTATAATGAGTTTACTTTCCCAGAGCAGAGAGTCTTGAAAAGTTTTGAAAACAAATGAGTAGCTACTTGAAATAGGATTCTTACCTAGAATATAGAAGTTTATATCTCTGAAACTAGCCAGCACAACTTAACACGGGATAACGGGATAACTTTTTACAGAATTATTCCAGAAATAAATAAAAGCTCATAGGAAGCACTCTCAATCTCAAAAAAAGTTTTGGAATTACAGTTGATATTTATCTTCCTCTTCAAAACAAATACAGTGCATGGAATTATGGCTGAATGAGATGCACTAAAGTGTTTCAAAGCCGGTTCATTGCAGTATTTTAATGTATCTTTCTCTCCTGAATTACAGGTTCTCCTCCAGAAAGTGAAGCATAAAATTTAGAACCCACCCTAAATCCTGTACCGGCTTAAAGATCTGGCCATGTTGCAAACCCCTAAAATTATATCTCAAAATACTTTTCGAAAAATTCCTAAATGCAAAAGTTTAATTCTGTATGTTCTGCAGTTATACATGACATTTCACCTTTGTTTCTGTTTTACATTACTGCAAAGTACATGGCATCACAGCATTATATAGGATAGCAGGGTTTTTTCTTCTTGTTTATTTTAAAGAGGATAAAAAATTTTAAAAAAATTAAAAATGATACAGAGTATCAGAACAACATGCTAGGAAATTAACAGTGCTTGTTAAATTGGAGATTGTTAACCTCAAAGTAGTTGTTCAGATTACCAGATACAGGCATGAGAAACTGATCAAAAATTAACATTAACCATTCCTTTCAATAAATCAATAGAAAATAGTAGTATAACTGTCTTAACGATCTTGTGTGTATACATATATATTTTCCCTTTTTTCTTCCTCTCTTTCTTTCTTTCTTTTCTTTCTTTTTCTTTCTTTCTTTCTTCTTTCCTTCCATTCTTCCTTCCTTCCTTCCTTCCTACCTTCCTTCCTTCCTTCCTTCCTTCCTCACTCCCTCCCTTCCTCCCCTCCTCTCTCTTTCTTTCTCCTTTCCCTCATAGTATTGTGAAAGGGAAAGAAAGTGCTCAAAAGGGTTTTTTCTTCTTAATGAATATACTTCCAACTGAACATGGATGCAAAAGACAGAGACCTGGGCACAACTTGAGACGTGGAGTATATCAATGTTTGAAGCTGTGGTTTGGCATTGGGTACATTAACTGATAAACATATTTTAGAGTTTTTCTTTAAATTATATTTTTCTAAATCTAATGTGTGGACCACCTTATTTTCATAAGTGACTCACTGCTCCCACTTACAAATCTCTGGATCAGAATCTCTGGGCATTGACCTCAGATATCTGCATTTTAAAAAAGATATGTAGGTATACCTCATGCACTCAAAGATCAAAATGCCCTGATAAAGAAAACAAAAATCTGACCAAATTAATCTGGCCCAGCTGCACGAATCCCAAAAGCACGAATTTGTGACCACTGTATAAAAGTTACCACAGGATAAAGGCCCTGCATTTGGTCACTTCTTCTTGCATGACATCTTCCCCAGTCTGCAAACTTAATATGAACCAATGATCTCAAGCTACATACACTTTCCATTTTCAGCTGCATATACTTGGGCCACACTTGCCTGATTCTTTGACTGAACTACATTCTGATTGAACCCCAAGTGACATTCTCCACATCCTCCCTTCCTCAGAATGCCCAGACTTTGTCCTGATACCTGGGCCACAGTTGGTCAAAAATGCTTATTTGTATGACTTTGTAAACATCTTTACTTAACAATAATTCACATACCATACAGTTCTTACAGTTTAAAGTGACTTACTACCTAAATTTAGAAGACTGTTATCATCCCAGAGGTTTCTCTTTAGCATCACTCCACATTCCACTACCCCACCTCCCAGCCCTAGAAAGCCACTAATCCACTTTCTCCTATTCTGGACATGGCCCATAAATGCCATGCTTCCATTATAGCACTAGGAGTGGTGCTATGATTATTGATTTATACGCCTTCCTCTCAAAGGAGACTTATCAGGTTTCCTTCCAGGTTCTGGCACTGTGCCTAGTGCAGGAATAATAATCAATAAATAGTGGGCTAACCAATAAACATCTGTTTCTGTGTCTTTCCTCAAGTAAGGAGGGGTATAACATGGATGTGTGGTCACTGGTTAAATTGAAAAGACTGCTCCAGATAATCCCGGAGTGGTAAGATTAATTTGGACAGAATGAAAGAATTCTGACAGACTAAGAAGCTGGAGTTAAATACCTTCCAAAATAACACTAATCTGTTAAATTTGGCATTTAATTTGATATGAGAACAATAGTACATGAGATTTTCTGTGATATATAGATATAGATGTAGATATAGATAGATATATAGATACATATGATATACATCTGAGACTTCCTAAGATATATATATCTTGGGGAAATTTTCACATTATGTATCATTGCCCTTTAGCTTCTCTTTGAGTATCTTACTCTTTATTTTCCTTTGTTCCAGGGCTCCCATGTCAACAGGCTGATCAAAGCATTCCTCCCCCAAGGTAGCCTTGAATATGTAAAGTAATATTTATTCATCTAGTCTTAATCAAAATTTCTATGAGAGCTACTCACAGCACATTGAGGTGATTCTGAATACTTTACTTGATTGACTCAGTTAAAATATTAGGCATGGTATGGATCATATAATGACAGTTCTGCAAAAAGTTTGGAATAATATTCACCAAAAACCATATACAGCTGAATAATCACCTACAATACCACAGGGGTGGGGTTTCAATTGTTAACAATTTTGTGATATCCTTTAAAGTAGCTTCGAGAAGGTATACATATATATGTGTGAAATATATATAAACTTTTTACACTCTAGAATAAACTGCAGAGTGTATCCCTCTCAGTAAATACAAATCTGCAGGGTCCAATGATGCCTGCATATAATTCTATTACTGAAAGTTACATGATTCTTCTAAACAATCTTTTATTCTTGCCATGTATTTATTTTCCTTTTTATTTCTGGCTATTACAAACAGTTCTGAAAATAAAATTCATCTCTTCACAACCAGTTGATTACCTCTTTAACTACATTTTAATTTAAAAAATAACAAAATACCTCCAGTTTTAATGTTTTGATTAATATTGTAAAACTGCCCTGCAGAAACACTATATACCATAATACTCTGATGAAAAAAAAAATACATATATATATATGTGTGTGTGTGTGTGTGTCTACTTCCTTGCCCTCTTACATGGTTGCATTTTATAATATTTTCAATATTAACAACTCACAAAAAGCAAAGTATAGCCTTTGTCACTGTGTGTCAGAGTGCAAAAATCAGTGTTTTATCACCCTTTATTGCAAGTGATGACTGCAACTTATGAAGCTTTCAATATCCTTGACCCTCTTTTTAATTCTGAACTCTATGGTTCCCAAAACCATTCTCCATTTATTCCTTACACTAGAATAAGGGAGGCTGTGAAAGGCAAAGCTCAGAAACTTTAAGGACATTTTGAACACTCAGTCTACACGTAATACATGCTTTATGTTTGATTTGCATTTCTTTATTTAAGCGTGATCTTTTTTATTGATCATTTGTTTTTCCTTTTTTTTTGATCTTTTGTATGTCTAGAAGGGTATTTATTTTTAGTTGTTAAGGTAGTTTTTTTTCCCTACTGGTGTTAAGAATCTTTGTTACTACATATTAACATTCCATATATGATAAATATACTTATGTATGGATACTATTCTTTTCACTATCATACTTCTTTAAGTAGAATTTTATAAGGAATCTTAATATCTACAAGGACATGACATCTTTCCTAGTAATACCAAGTCTTTCACTTCTTTTACATATTTTTTCAGATGTACTATTTAATTATTCATTTATTTCTTTGGTTTTTTAAGATAGGGTCTTGCTCTGTAGTCAAGGCTGGCCTCAAACTCAAAGCAATCCTCCTGCCTCAGCCTCCCAAGTGCTGGGGATTACAGGTATGCACCAGCTTCTAGATGTTCTTCAAATCCACCTGACAAATTAAAACTCTAATAGAATTTTCCTTGAATTTATGTTACATGCAGATTAATTTTTACAGAATTACTATCTTTAATATTTTAAAGTGCCTACTCATGGTAGTAGTATTAATAGGAATAATTAAAGCAATAGCAAATGGTACTTAAAGATTTAGTGTGTGCATGATTTTCCACACAGCTAATACAAGTATATTCCTTTTATTCATCACAAAATCTCTATAAATGAGATATTATTGTCAATTTTCAGATAAGGAAATTAAGAGTCAGAGAACTTAGATACTTTAACATTCTTCAAGGAGCTAGTAAACACTACAGCCAGTATTTCAGGGAGGGAAGTTGACAAGATGGCCCCTAGACTAGCTCTGTAATTTAGGAATTTCTTTTTAATTCACATCCTACTGCGTTTTCTGTAGCTTTACCAATTTCTTTACAAGAGATCTTCAGATTTTGTGCCCACATATTTTCTTTTTTACCTGTAGTTTGTAATTAATACAATTACCTGTTATATTTTGAACAAGATCCTCTGGTCTCCCAAGTACTATCCATTGTCCACTTTTAAATGAGTAATGCATTGTGTGTTCATTGTTTATAATCCTATTTGAGTCACTTTATGTATTGACAGTTATTAACAAATAATGACTACCTTGTTCCCAACTTACACCTCTTTACTTTATATTCCTTGCCTAACAATTCTAGATCACAAAGTGCCTATTACAAATGGACATTAAAATCACTTAATGTCTCTTTTTAAATGGTCATATACAATTTTCCAATTTTAACACCATTGTGACATTGGTGTATAAAATCAATTAGGAAAACTTTTTCCTACCTCTATAATGTCCAGCAGTTAAATTACAATAAACTTAATGACAACTACAGAAATTCAAGTATTAAATTTTTTGTGCACAGTACTATGTGTTTAGGATGGTACAAAGAACCATCTTTCCAGTGGTTAATCTGTATATTTTAAGCACTCAATGAGACTATTCTGTATAGTCCCTAAAATATTATATATTTGATACAAATTTTACCTCTCTTATTCCTGATTCCACATTCTTTCTTATTAGTTTTGCACATCTTTTATAGTCAAGTGTTCCAGATGTATTGATTTCAAAAAGCAAGTCTCTGGATTTATTTTCAAATCCTGCTACTCTGCCTAATTCAATGATATATAGATATAGCTAGATATAGATATATAGACATATAGATATCATCCTAAATGTCTTAATTGTGTTCTTCTGTTATCTTTCAGATAATTAATGTATTCACTTTATGTTTGTTTAGTAATTAAATATGTAAGATATGAAATTCTTTTCTATTACAGTGTGGGTACACACAGATTCTATATATAACATTTTTAACTATTATTTTATTTTTTGTCTGTAAGTACAGTTTCAGTTTCTTCATTTATGGCTCATTATGGCTAAATTGTACATTTTTTGAAACCATAGTGTATTCTGCTGTTACAAAGTTTTCATAATTTGCTGAATGAATAGTTTATTGTGTTGGAGGTGTGTGAGTGTGTGTGTGTGTGTGTGTGTGTGTGTGTGTGTGAGACTATATAAGGTGACACAAATAAGATTTATACCTTGCTTCTCAGTAAATTTTGTTTGCTAGATTGTGAAGCATAAAATTCACCATTGATCTGTTGTGTTATATTTATTATGTCAGTACCACCATCCCTGCCACAGTTTACTTTTCACACTCTAATTTTAATAATTTAAGTAAAGTATTCTAAACTCAGCTACTTTTAGTTTCTGTCACTTTTTCCTTATGTTGGTAGCAGTTTTGTGTTACCAATATTAATGCTATGTCATAAATTAAGATGGTAGTTAAGGGAAGTTGATATTTTTGTTGAGGTTTTATGTGGAAGATTCTGGAACATAATCCGAATCATTTCCTCCTTATCTCGAAATACTTTAGAAGAAAATATATGAAGTTTTTTATTTGCATCCACAATCTGCACCTATTAAGGTATGTCCAAAAGACAAAAAATACTTTAAAGTATAAATTACATGTTGGGAAGTATTGGAGGCGTTTTGAACTAATGTGCATATTTTACAATAATAATAGCCTTAGGATATGTAACATTCAGTGATAACCAAATCTAAATATATCAAATTAAGTTATAATGTTTTATTCTCTCAAACAAGAAGGAGGGATCTAAGAAGTAATTCCTACTTGACCTTTTATAGAGTTATCATTTCAAAGGTTATATGTCTCATGTTTGTTTCTAACACTGTTTTATAAAAATACAATTTTTCTTGCTAATTAGAAGTTATTTAAACCTTGCTAAACTGAGAATATACATACCAGATTCTGTTTTCCCCCAACTTTAAATCATTGCATCTATTTTTTTTTTTTTTTTTTGGTCTTTTTGAGTCCAGGTCTTGCTATGCAGTTCAGGCTAGTCTTGAGATCTCTTTGTAGCCCAAGCTGGCCTCGAACTCACAACAATCCTCCTGCCTCAATCTCCTGAGTTCTGGGATTACAGGTGTGAGCTACCACCCCGCCTGCATCTATTTATCTATACCCACCTATTTGTGGCAAAAGAATAGGGGAGAGAATGAAAATAGAGAGAATAACAGTTGACAACTGTGCCAGCCAGGGTATTTATACTCAGACATTTGTCAAATCACCTACCACGTCTTGATGGTATGTTTAAACCTAACACTTCAACCTCTACCAAGATTGACCATTCCCATCATTATAGATTGAATAGTGTCCCTCAAAATGTTACTCAAATTCTAACGGACAATGCCTATGAATGTGAACTTATTTGGAAATAAAAGATTTTTGTAGCTGCAAATAAATTAAGGGTGTTGAGATGAGATCATTTTGGATTTAGGATGAGCACGAAATCCAATGTCTCATGTTCTAAAGGTATAAGCATGGGGACTCGATAGAAGCAGGCACACAGGAGGACCCCCACAAGCAAAAACACGGAGGCAGTGATTGTGGCCCCGCTGGTCTATGCCAAGGAACAGTGCGTATTCCAGGCCGTTGCCTTATACCAGGAAACTGATTCTGTTTCAGAGATTTCAGAAATAATGAAACTCTCAACATCTCACGTTGCATTTCTGTCCTACAGGATAGCAAGAGAATAAAATTCTGTTCTTTTAAGCCGCTCTGCTTGTGTAATTTTTTACAGCTGCCCTGCGAAGCTAATAAAGCTACTACCCTGCACTGCTTTTTTTCAGCACTTTGATCTCCTTCAAAGCAGTTATAGCTCTTTCCACATCTCCCAGAGATGTAATCAAGAATTTCTTGTGATTAACTTCCCAATTAACTAAAACAAGGCAGTGAAATCTGAGTGAACACCTGAAGAAAAATACATAAATGCTAGGTTACAAGAAAATGACTTTGCCTTTTAACATTAGATTGACTGACAGGGTCTAGACACAGCACAGCTTCATTTTTAAAGTTCTGAACAGGCTGTGAGGCAAAGCAGGCCTAAGGCGGCTGAAGGACCTTAGATGGGAGACTACACTGCTAAACAAACAACCCTGGATGAGGACAGGAAGTCAGCGCTGATAATGAAAATAGTTCATTTAATATAAGATGTAACGCAATGCAAATAAATTAGTATTGTTTGATGTTGAGGACACACACAAAATATGAAAATTTAAATTGTCTTGTTTTATACTACCAAGCCAAATTATTTTAGATGATGTTATATTGTATTTCTCTAGCATCTGGCAAACACTATTTCAACAGTTTTCCCTATCATAAAACTTTGATATTCCTCACATTTCATATAGGAAAACTCTCCCATACTCCAGCATTTCATTTCAATGTTTACCCAAGTCCTTAATTCCATGAACTGTGGCTAGCTTCTCCTAAAATCTAGCCCTCAGAAATCTTTGTTTTCTTCAGTATATCAACCTAGGTGCTTACTAAAATCAGTAATGCAGATCATCCCAAGACAGAATGTTGAGAAATGTTAGGAGGCTAGTGACCTCTCAAACAAGGTAAAGGGAGAAATCTCAGCATTTAAGGTAAGGTAGCAAGTGGTCAGAACACAGGCAGGCCACCACCCTGGAGGCCAGAGCAGACAGACTCAAAGTTTGGGCTCAGCCTAAGCAACTCAGGAACTTAACAAGACTCTGTCTTAAAATATAAAATGGCTGAGGACTTCGTTCCAATCTTTCAAACAAAAACAACAAAAAGTGTAGGCAATGAGAAAGTGACCTGTCTTCCGGCACAAAACAAGAGGGTTGGTCAGCCAATTATGAGTTTAGGGAAAATGAAGCTTCTGATCCAGAAACAGAACTTGTTAGAAAAGACTTAAAGACCAGGGAAAAGATGACTTTGCTTGAAACTCAGGTATGTGGAGAATGAAATAGTTTTAATTGTACCTCCTGACTTTCTTTTTAGGAGGAACTAGTGGGCAACATATTTTTAATGGAAGGCAATGAGTTAAAGAAATATTTTTAATTTTGAAAGAACAAAATTCTTCCGCTCTTGCTGGGAAAAACAAAGTATTTGAAAAAAATCAGAAGAAAATGGTCAGAAGGCTTTCCAGCAGAAACCATCTAATTCCTAAAATAAACACTTATCATTTGCATGTATTTTTCTTTAAATGTGATGGTCAATGAAAGTAGTAAGCTCAAAGGGAAGGACTTTATAATTGCTCTCGGCTAATTAGAACTTATGCTACCCTAGAGCCACTAGTTCTCACTAGCTAAGAAATACCAAGACCAAAAAAAAAAAAAAAAAAAAAAACCAAACTGGAAAAGAACACAGAATGTGATTAATTATTAAGCATTAAAGTCGCATGCACAAAACTTCTTCCAGAAACAAAACTTCTTCCAGAAAATACCAAGCCAGGCTTACCTCAGATTTGTACCGTGAACAATGGGACCTTTGCAAAGCTGGCTGACTCTATAAAAGAACAGCAGATAAGCAGAATTATTACACCAAGATTGATAGGCAATTTGTCTGCTGCTGAAGATTTCTCTGGAACTTACACTTAATGTCTCATACGACTCATTTAAGCACACGCTTTTAAAAAGGAAGAAAAAAATTTTAAAAGCAAAGATTCAGGAGAAACTCCACAGTTTTCACCAGCATGAAGGAAGAAAAGTGCTGCAAGCAGAAAGATTATTTTTGAGAATCTGCCCCTAGACCATCGAGTTCAGTAGGGCACTAAAATGCATGAGATTAATGTAACGAAGAAAGACAAATGTTAAGTCCTACGCTCATATTAGAGACATGCTAAATGCCTCTAAAATTTATTTCATTTCAAGAAACATCCAAATATGAAAAAAAAAAAAAAAAAAACACTTTTTTTTCTGGAAACTGAAGAGATTGCAAACACATTTTAAAAAATTAAACAACAAAATAGTAGCACAAATTTAAATATATTTAACCTTAAGTGAGCTGGAAGTGTACTGGAATATTGGCCTATATTTGGCTATGATGGACTCTAAAAGGTTGTGCAAGAATGTACAAAAAGAGAAACACATGGTGAAAATGAGACGATATGTCATAGAGAAATAATCATAGACAAGACATTTCCTATGTCAGCCATGAAACTGTATATTCAAGGAAAACTAGGAAAATGCACATGGCACTCCAGCTTGAGCCCGACTACAGGTAATTGGCTCTATCATTAAATGTTTCTGTAAGAAAATTAAACAACAGAAACAAGCAGCTTTGCTCCTCGCTTTCAGTAAGTAGATGCTGATAAATCATGGAAATATATAGACTTGTTTTTATTCCTACACATACTTTATTTCTTTTTCTAAAATAAACAGTAGAGTTATAATGATAAATGATTAGGGTTGACAATATTCTGTAAGCATTGTTAAAATTCCTTGGTTTATACCCAAGGAAATAGGATATAAAAATATGAAATAATCACCCAAGATCACATAGGCTTTCAGTGAAAAGTAAATCATAGGTTATTGCAGCATTCATTGTCATATATATGATATTAAAACATCAAAATATACTTTTAGTCACTGATTCACTTAACAGTCACAGTAGTCTGGAAGTTCTAATGATACATGAAAATTCTTATACGTTATATTGCATTATGTTAATCCTATTAAAATCAAATACATACAAAAATATTTTCTGCTATAGTAATTTCATTGTAATTTACTCTAAATAAATGTGCTGAATGTCAAAAAAGACACAAAAAATGATAAAACTGTTCATTTAGTTTCTTTCTAACAAGAATATGTTAAGTGGAATATCCAACCATAAGAGACCGATGAACTGATAAATCTGTAAGGAAATAACATGCCAAAGAATTATGATGTGATGAAGGACAATTACATATAGACATTGATTTTTACAAACTTTATGTAAAATGAAATGATAAATACAGTAAAGATGCATGATATATATATATCATATACATCACATTATTCGTATTTATCATATATAGCTGTGCATTTTGTATGATATTTCATACTTGGATTTAGTATTTTAATACTTTATTATACTCAAATCTACTTCATAAATCAGAAAAGGAATGCAGAAAATCATATAGGGGATATAATGGAATACTGAACACTGATTATAAGGACTAGACTTATCTTAAGTAGAAGAATTAAAATAAACATCTTAAAAACATGGTGAATAAAAAACAAACTATAAAAAAACACATGAGTGAATGCATAACGACCTTGACACATGGATTCTAAATTTATCTTTAAATTTTAATTTAATAATTAAATATTATGATGGAAATATTTTTAATTTTAAGTTTTGGTTCTGTATGTGTAAATAATTAAAATTTCTAATAAATGTCACAAATATTTCTTTTTGAAACATTTTCTTTCTGATAACATTATATTTCCCACTTTTCTTTTTCCTGTTTTTCTGTCCTGTCAGTGAGTTAGGCTGCCTTATTTTCATGATACTGTAACAAAAATTAGGATTAAACAGAAGGCAAAAGTTTTCTTATACTCCGTGTCTCACCACTGAACTCTGAAAGACGAGTTTTACTGGTGCCATGAGGGCCTCTGTACCTGGTCACTGACTAATCGTTCTCAGAAGTGGCACTATGTTGGTGACCCTGATTTTACAGGTTTGGTTTACAATATATCTTCATGTTTCCCAGCTAATTATATTTGGAGACCATGACTCACACTACTAATATGCACAAGGAAAGGATATATGTAACCCAATATGTCCATTTATTAATTTGGAGTCAAAGTATAAGACAGGGTGATTGGCTTACAGGAGCACACGAAGAGTCCCCTTCCCCAAAGGAAAGATGATCATCTAGGTTATCAGCGGCTGCTTGGCAAGCACTGAATTAGAGTATATGAAATAATTTGCTCTTGATCCCGTCAGAACATGCAAGCTCGTAGTGTCAAGCATCAGAAAGCTGGCATCCACTTTCTCATCTAGTGAGCATCCTCATCTGGGGAACATTAAATTCTGCCTTTTGGGTCCTGACTTTGTACATTTTCTACAGACATAAGAAGCATTTGCTTTGTGGACAGTGTGAACACTCCCGATACAATCAGAGTCCTGGCCTCAGGACACATTCTGTTTTTTTGGGTAGGGTGTTGGTTTATTTTCGTATAGATTTGATCTCATACTTTGAGCTCTCTTCTGATACATTATTTCTTAACTTTTTCTTCATTTTTAAATCTTGAGATTTTTTTAGATGTCTTACTATTAATTTACTTACAAGTACAATACTTACTGATTTTATGATTAGCAACAATATTTACTAAAATATTATGCTATTATTCATATTTCAAACAAGACTGTGTCTTTTGACATTGTCCAGAGAAAATATTTTTAAATAAGTCTCCCAACACATGATTATACAGACAACAGAAAAAAAACTGTAAGTGAATAGCAACTCTTGAAATTATACTACATAACTAGCAAATCTTTGTCCCTAACGTTACTACCCCGGGTTTGTCATACAAATGAACATTTTCTATAATTTTATTGGTTTTTGTAAAAAACCAGCCTAGGAAAAGAGGAAGTGTTTCAAATAATCTATGATTTGATTCTAATTCTAATTTAATTTGATTCTAATTCTAATTCTGATTCTGATTTGACTTAATCACTAATTACAATATGAATTCAAATAAAACTAATTAAAATGAAGTGACCAACCTCCAGAAATAAGAAAAGGCAAAGAATTTTATCACACCATTACAACTTTAATCTAAAATTTATAAATCACATTTGAAAAGTAAAGGAGAAAAAATTTTAAAAAGAAAAGTAAAGGGAGAAGTTAATATGTAACTTTATGTAAAATAAATACACCGATTTAAGGTTGAATTCTGTTTCAAAGATGCATTATAGTTTCAGTATTTTCTTTCAGAAATATGATCATTATTTTAATATTTCATTTACATCATTTATATATGCAATATTTTATTTTATTGCATTAAGCCATTTTTACATTGCTACAATTTCAAATTTTAAAACAGGTTAAATTTTGAAATTGCCAATATTATATACAAGTATTACGTGAGGTGCACAACGTTTTACTTAAATAGATAGAAATCATCCTCTGTAATATTACTAGCAGAGTATTTTATTGTTTTATTTGTTTTTTTTTCCAGTACCAGGAATCGAACTCACGACCTTGTGCTTGCCAGGCAGGCACTGTGCAGCTGAGCTAAATCCCCTGCCCTAGCAAAGTATTTTAGACTAAAACTTCTCAAAATCAATAATAGGAACTTCAAAACTCAGGACTATCATTAACATCATTTTCAAAACTTTACTATGTTTTTTCAACACTTTACTATTTTAAGACTATTGTTCTTTCAAAATCTACAATAAATACTGAGATGTCTAGTTTTTTGTAATTTGGATTGCATCATCACACAAACATTTCATTTAGTTGAAATCTATTTATACATGTACATACAAATCATGTAATTGTTGGTGTCTTCTTTGTTCAAATTAGAATTTTTAACTCTTTCAAAGCCCAACGTTAATGAAAAAATCATTTTAGGTAAAATATTATTAGGAGATTTAATAAACATCAAAGTATACAATGAAGATAAAACAAATATACCTGATCTCTGATTTGAATTAAAATTAATACATTTCACTTTTTGTCATATAGCTACCATTAAATTTTGAGATAATGAGTACCAAATTCAATATATTTGAATAATTTTAGGAAAAATATACTTTAAGTCTAATACTGCATCATTTATATTTATTTCTGAATCAAAATAAAGTTGGCAGCACCATAAGTTGCATTGCTTTGACTATAATAAGCAAAATATCATTTTAGTAAATAGTTGCTAATATGCAATTAAGAAAAAAGTATGCTTAGAAAAAAGTATCTCAAGATGCCTCAAAAATCTCATTGTTTAAAACACAAAAAAGTGGAGCAGTAATGTATCAGAAGATATTTCTTAACATTGGATGGAATTTAAACAAAAAGAACCTCTACAAAAAGAGCAGGTTCTCAAGGCACCAGCTCTAATCATATTGACAGTTTTCACACTATCCAACTTTACTTAGACAATCATAAGCAAAATAACAGTGTTGCATTTTAAAGAGCTGTGAAGAGTATGAATAAGGAACTTCACAGTATGACACACATAAGATAGAAATTTTATATGTTTGAAAATAAGTATCTTATGCAGCAATCATTAATGCAAGATATTTTAGTATGTGTAATCTGATTATAAAAGAAAACTATTTTGCATAAGGAATTATTATCTGCCCATAAATTTTAAAAAATCAAATTTCTGAGATGACAAGAATTTTTTTATCACAAAAATTCCACAGTTGTTAACCTCTTAAATTATCTTGCACCTATTTGATCTTAAAAGAAAAATGACTGTGTAAGGATTTTTTATTTGATGACATTAAAACAAAGATAGGAAGGATAGGAAGATTTTAAAACTGGTATTTATTGAGCAGTTAATTTGACATTTGTTCTTTAAGTAATTTTTATCAAGCTTATGGATTTTTTTAAAACTATGTAAATACACTTTAGAAAAAATGCTTATGGACAGAAAGTAAATTGGCATGTTTTTAATACTATAACTATTTAATCTTTGAATATTTGTTGAACAAGATTCCATTATTTCTCAGAATGCTCTAGTGATAGAACATATTAATTAACACAGAGAATTCAACAACACACCAGAAGTTTTTTTTCTAATTTTCATATATGCTGAGATATATATTTAGGCTGCTGTTCATTTCATACAAAATTACAATTTACACTTGCAAATATTCCTGTTTCAAACAATTTCTAAAAACTTCCTCAACAACATTTTTTATATTTAGTAGAAAACTAGTCAGAATGAGTCCATGTTAATGTCACCATAAACTGCTGAAACGTATTTTTTAAAAGGTAAAATAAATAAATCTTTCTGCTTTACTTAACGCTTAATGGGAAATGGGCTGGACTCTTGGACAAAAATTATTGCTGCAATCCATTAATGAATTAGTATTTGTGACTTTTAAATGTAAGAAATAAGTTCATTTGGAAAATTGGCCATATAATGTAGAGGGACACATTCACAGTGCAAGGTTTGCTTTTACTTTTCTCCCACTGTCACGTAATTGAGACTGGCAAATGGATGCTTTCTGATCTTACATGCCTTTGTGCACTAGTTTAGTAAATCCTCTAAGCTCATGGCAATGATTTTTTGGTTATTTTGCAAATAATATTCTCAATATCAATATTAATATCAAAGCTATCAGTCATACATTAATTATGATCAATATTCATTACAAAAACCTATTTAAAAAACAGCACATTTCTATAAATAATGTAACTTACTAAGCATGAAAAGTTGAATAAGATGATAATGACATAAGTACATATATATATATATATATATATATATATAAATTTAAGCTTTTAAAACTATTACTTAGTCCTTCAACTTTCCAGGATTATACCTGCCTATTAGTTTAAGCACAAAGTAATAAAACTCGGTCATATATTTTACAGTCTTTGAAATATTCCTATGGGAACTATAAAACAATCTAATGGGGTACAGATGTGCTCCAAAGAAATAAAATTCATAAAATATACACCTATAAGAATGTAGAGTAATGAGCAACTGTTTTCTTCTAATAATATAACATGCTGAATTACTGCATAGGATTTCCATCTTTTAATTATGCCTCTCCATTCCTCCCTTCTTGAAAATATTGATTAACAAGGTATGTTAACACGAATAATTCAAATTTATGATTCTGCTAAGTATTTTACAAAAATTAATTAAAATTGATAATAATTTTAATCCATTCAGTAGTAAGTTCTACATATAAGTCCTACCTATACAACATGGAAGATAACTTTTTCATCACTACCAAGGGAGATCTATTTTTGTCTTGTTCACTGGTTTTAGTCTTTAAATAACATCATAAGTATCATACATAGTGCACTTTACTTACAAATTATCCTATGTTTTATGGTAGTTGAGTAAATAGTAGGACAGCTTACCTAATCATATGTTTATGGCCAGAAGCATCTAAACCCATACGCTAAAACTAGTAGTAACCTCATTTAAAGTCACATAAGAGAAACTGTCCAAAGGCTCCGATGATTCAAAAGAATTTAGAAGAATCAGTGAAGAAAGATCTACTCCTAAATATCATATGAGCAAACTGCACTCATGCTAGAAATGTTTGTATACATCATATATATATATATATATACACATATAATGAAACAGTCATTATATATGAAACAGTCACATATATATATATATAAAATGAAACAGTCACAAAGTACATATATAAATACTTAAGCTATGATCTTGGTAAAGCTTTATGTGAGGAAGTATTGGGTGAAATGAAGAACTCCTTAAATAAAGATATTTGTACACAATACATCATTAACAATTAAATTCTTAATTGAAGTGGTAGTCAAATTAGGAAATATTTGAAGTAATGCTTTAGATTATCATTTCTGTTAAGATTTATATTCCAAGGTACATTTTAACAGCTATACTCATCCAACCTATATTAAAATCTTTCCTTATATGTATTATTTAAACTTAAACTTTTTCTTTTAATGAAAAAATAATGGGATCTCCCCAAGTAACAACCAAGCTTTAAATATATATGCTTTGCCTATAAATTATAAGTGAGAAATCATGCTCTATTATACTTTACACTACAAGAGAAATCAAACTAGCAGATGACAAGACAGAAATTAAAGGATAAAAGGTTTCATCTTTTGCTTGATCTTCACTGACTGACAAATCTCTTTGATCTCTTAGGTGATAAATTAATGGAGAAAAACAAAACTCACTCCTACATCATATTCTATCAATCTATCTTTTTTAAAGCTTAATTCAGTTGAATTATATTTAAGATTAACTCAATAGCTACACTGCATGATGCAAGGAAAAAATTCTGGCTAATATAGCTATGACAGAAAAAGTCCTGGGGAGATAGAATGAAAATACAAATGATACAGAAAATGAAATAAAATGTTTATAAAATCAAGTCCAAACACTTGGCAATGTTTTAAACATTATCATAAGGTTTAAGCTAAATATATTATTTACCAGATAACCATTTTTGATGACTGTGTTTTTCAAATAATAGTTTAAAACAATTATTAAACTCTTTCTAAAATTCTTCAATGCAGTACCACGCTACTGTCAAAACTAAGAGTACGCACTAACTATGTATGTATGTATATACAGATCTTCCAGATGTGTTCCCTCCATAAACTTGAGTTCTGCTTCAGGAGTGTTACATTATTTTACCAGTCAATTCAACTTATCGGATGAAGTGCATTACTCTATAGAGAACATTAAGCAATTACTTTTCTAAAGTTTAAAATTGACTATAATTTACCACTCTTATAGCAATATATTAGTTTACCAACATTCCACTCAATTTCACTTATATTGAATTTACAGAAAAACTTAGAAATGAATCTAATTTTCTTAGAAAACATAGATCACACAAATAATAATCATAATAAACACATTTCTAACCTATTTTACTAAATTAGCACTGCCATTATTAGGTGATTTTTAAAGTGTCAGTTATGATAATAAAGAATGTAGCAGGTTTAATTGTGACAAGAACTTAGTAAGTGGCTGATTTTCATGACATAAAACTTTCAGTATATTACTTTAAAATTCTTTTTTTTTTCCTATATGAAGGAGTGTAACTTTAGAATGAGAGAGATTTAGAAAGCTCCATGATCATTTAATCTGTGTGGCAGAAGGCAAGTTAGAATTCATTCCTTCAGAAAACTGGTTATCCTATTTTACAACAGAATTCTACTCCTTCCTGTACACTATATGAACAAGAGGAAGTACAGTTTTAGGAGGCACAATTAAATCCTTTTCCACAGACATTAAATGATGATTTAGAAAACAGTCACACAGACTTCAGAAGTTTGTGCACTCAATGGAAAGCATGCTTACTTCAAATGATTACTGGTGCCACATTTTCAAAGGCAACTTGTTTGTATGTTCCTGAATATATTTGATCTATAGCTATAACTTTTTAATTACTAAATAATGATAGTGAAATAAGAGCTGGTTGGGTCTTCCAGACTAAGTACACATCCACAGCACAGTAAAATGTATAACAGAACACAATAAAAGGAGAAAAACACTAGTAATCACTAGACTAGCGTCAAGAACAGTCCTTTACTAAAACTGCAGACCACTGAAATTGCTTAAGCCTTCTCTGCTCTGTCAATAAAATGGGCAACCCATTATTCCACATAAACTTTAAAGTTATTTTGACAGAGTGATGACTACCAGTAAAATTTTAAAATTTATGCAAGGAGGCAGGTTGTTTCTCTGTATTACTATTGTCACCATCATTGTCCACATACAGATACAAAAGGGCAGCTTTTGAAGGGTTCTGCATTTGTATTTCAAGATATGATTCATGGGCTCAGGCCACTCCAGTTCTAAATTTCATGTAATTCTTGGACAGGAAGAATATTAGCTCACCGGGGTCACTAAAAAGTTTTATTAACTTTTCTCAGGTATCTTAAGAAATAAGTACACCTATGTATTTGCAAAATTCAAAAAAAAATAGTGTAATTCAAATTACTGAAAAGTAGTCAAAATAATAATATTTACTTACTTTCAAATACAAGTTTATATAATTATTTAAACTATAACACAATGATTAGGCTTGATATGATTACAAGAACACAATTCTTCCACACACAATATACCATGGGACCAGCTAATATTTGTGACATGAATGAAATCATACTATAATTTCTACGAGAAACCCTTTTTTAAATGCTTTATGAAAGAAAATTTTCTACAAATATACTCCAATCATATTTTACTTGCCATGAAATTTTTTCCAAAGAGAACAAAAATCCAATGTCTCTACTAAAGTAAGCTGCATATATAGTTTTGGCATCATCACAATTAAATGGGGATAAAGGAGTCTTGCATTGGTTCTAGTGAGTTTCCCACTGCTCCATCTGCTGGATATGCCTTCATCTCCTCCACTAAGCGGTAACCTCTAAAAAGTAACAGGAACTAATTCAGCAGGTGGCTTCAAAAGGCTCAAGCATGCTCTTTGGAAAACTTATAATGACTTTCACATTTTTGTTTCATTAAGGGTTCCTACCTCTTGAAAAAGGAAGGAAAGAAGGGGTGGAAGGAAAAACGTGCCCACAACCAGCAAGAAGGATGCATTTCAGATTGGGTGATACCTTACACACAAGCGACTAGGCTATTTGCTGCAGGCTTGCACACTGGCTCTCACAGTACCGATTTTGACATTTACGTGAGAAGCCTTACAATCTTACCGTCCTCCAGCTAATATAGGAATCAAAATCCTATGAAAAGAAAAGTTTTGAAGAAATGTGTTATCACGCCTGTCAGCGAGCACATAACATCGCAAAAGGAGATCCTGACACTCTCAGTAGGATTCACCCAGCGACGGGAGCCCTTAGGTTTTCCACTCCTACAGCATCTGTGCAGCCTGCTCCAGAGACGCTCTCGACGCGGCAGCCTCACTTTCCTCCTCTCCCAGTCACAAATGGGACAGCATGCGGCCGCTGCCACCGGCCAGGCAGCTGTCACCGAAGCTACCCAAGCTGCTGCTTCACAACCCTGGCTGCTACTGAAAAGAAAGGGTTACTACTCCTCGCCGGGTGTCCAGCGGCTGCAAACTTCCCCTGCTTTCCTTGCACCTTTTCTGCAAACTTGTGCGTCCTTTCGCGCGGAAGGGCAGAGGAAAAGCCTTACCGGCATCACAGAGAACATCACAGAAAGGCCACCCCGAAGGTAAGACCCGCGAACCCTTCAGGGACGCGGGAGCCGCGGCTGCCAGCGCATCTGCCCCGCACCCGGCCCTCGCGGCGGTCGGCGCCCACGGTGC
>NW_004955403.1:28413785-28497647 GCF_000276665.1 Chinchilla lanigera
CCCGCGCTCCCCGGAAGGTGCTGTACCCGGGGGCGGGCGGCGTGCACACCGCAGCCCGGGGCAGATCGCAGCCCGCCCCGGGCTCCCCCCGCCTGCGGCTTCGGGCCGGCGGGGTCTGCTGCTATCCTTGGCCCCCAGACTGGGCTCCCAAAGGGCAGTGCACCCGGTGGTGCACCCGTCCTTCGTTCTCAGTCCGCCCGGTTCCCAAACCTGCGGAAGAAACGACCTTACACCAGCCGCCCTCCCCCACCCGGACTACCTGGGAGCTGGACGGGGAAGGGCCCAGTTCGGGTTTCTGGAAATCTTCCTTCCACTCGTGACCATTCTCCGAGCGCCACTTCTCCCGCAACCCCTTTTCAGGCTTCCCGTTCGGTAAACCCGTTAGGCATGCATGCATTTATTTATTTATTTATTACATTTTGTATTGGTTGATTTTTTGTTCTTTTTCCTTTGGGGGGGTTTTGTTTATTTTTTATAGACTCCTGAGCTCAGTCATCAGAAAGAGGGAAATAGTAAAAGGAAGTAATTGTAGAATGGACCTTGATAAATACAGTCCTAAAGCAAGCGTCATCTCAAAGGACAGGACGCGGAGCTCACCTCTTGGATTTCCAAACAGGATGCCTTTCCTCAGCATTTTGCTCTGTAGAGCCCGAATTTTATGAAGATTCCAGGTACAGAAGCTGTGACATAGAGTGTTTACCAGTGTCTCTTACAGTGTGTGCAATATACCATATGAACTATATGTTTACTCGCTTTGCTGTGCGAGGCTGTCTTCTAGTTACTCTGGAACGTATCCATTAGATACTCATCCCTTAGTGTTTTCAATCCCCTGTTAAGTGTACAAATACTCCTTAAATAGCTGGTATTTCCCTTCCTACTTCACGTGTGCATTGACATTCCGAGTAAGCCCCCCAGAGGTCAGATGAGGAACAGGTGAGAGATCTTTCTGAAATAGAAGACAGGGTTTTTTTTAAAAAAATACCTGTTCTTTCAGCCTGTTATAGGTGTTCTCTTGCTCCAGTTTCGTGTGCACTTGAGGTCTTCAAAGAGGAAATGCCCGAATGTGGACCTCCAGCAACGCCCGTGCACAGCAAGCTAATTTATGAGAAAAGGAGCGCTCAGGATTGAGTTTAAGACCCTCTTCTGAATGGAAGATTCCAGAAACCCCATCCAAAGGCAGGAAGTTGATCGGTCAGCTGAGTGGTGGGCATGAAGGTTTGACAGTTTCTAATGGCATCTGTACCAATGAGATGATAAGATCTTTGCTCAAAAAATCTGTAAGGACTGTAATTTTAAACCCATCCTTTTGGAGACATATGCATTCCACCACATTTCTCCCCCGCTCCTGAGGTAGCAGGGTTCTAACACTGGAAGGGGTGACCCCCTCCTGATCTTGACGGTTTGACTGAATTTTTCATAAAACATTCTGGAGATATGGATGGAGAGAGGAGGGAGGAAGAGAGAGATAGTGGGAAAAATAGAGGTAGATAATCCCCGTACTGTGAACAGTTGAAACGGCATTCTTTTCTAAAAATCTTGCTCATACGAAGTCCTCACCGACTCCACACATTTGCCCTCGGTGTGCTTCTGAACTCCATCCCGGAGGTTCCCCGGGAGCTGCAGTGTACACTCTGATGACTACGTTGAGTTTTAAAAGGAAAATATAGGTTTGGTGATAAGAATGATACCGACTGCTTAAGCACCAAACATCATAGCCTAAGATATTAAATAAGGAAAAGATTAAAACAGAAATTGATTTAATCATCACAAATAATTCAAAGTTTTTGAAACATCTATTATCTATAGGCATAAGTGTTTCAATGATGGTGGTTCTTTTTGTTTTAATTTTATCCAGAGCCCAAGGCCTAATTCATAGGATTCAAAAAAATGTGTAGGTGAATTAAATTACAAACATATAAAGGGGTTGGTTTATGTTTTTATGTGTTAAAGATCATTGATACAAGAGAAAATAATGTTAATCATTACATGATATTAAAGAATAACAAGGTTTTAAGAGATTATTTTTGGGAACACCAACATAATCTATTCTTTCAATGTAGTGCAAAATATATAACTGTATAACATTGGTTAACTTATTTAAGTCATTAAATATTTTTGTCTTGAGAAAAGAAAATAGAAAGGGTATAAGGGCAAAAGAAGATAAAAGGAAAAGAAAAATCTGGCTGAGAGAAAAGACAGTGTGGGGTGGAGGTGGTTTGTTAAGATCCATGAGAAAGGTGAAGAGAGAGAAATTAGTAGAAGGCCTTCGTTTCTGTGAAGAACGTCAACAATCTTTAGAAAACTCATTCTTAACGTTCTACTTAAGACTTTCAGAACATTTGCTCGGAGAAATGGGTTGTTATATAGCCCTAATAGAAACCAGTGAAATGAGGGCATGAAACCAGACTGATAATCTTCACTTTCATATTTAAGAAATTCACTTGACAATTGGATTTAATGCAAAAATGTTAGCCAAAGTTTTAGAAAAATTCTGGATTATTAGCCCTATATCAAAGATCCCTACTTTGCAACTAGCCACCTATTTTTTTTTCTGTGTGTATGTCTACGAATGTACACTAACTCACTGCAGTAATCAATTATTTAAGTTGTAAAAGTGGAAGCAGGCCTGGCATAGTGGCACAGGCCTGTAATCCCAGAACTCAGAAGGCTGAGGTAGGGGCTGGGGATTTAGCTCAGTAGCACAGGTACCCGCCTGGCAAGCACAAGGTCCTGAGTTTGAATCCCAGTACAAAAATAAATAAATAAATAAAAGGCTGAGGCAGGAGGATCACCATGCATTCAAGGCCATGCTGGGCTTCGTAAGCAAGTTCATGGCCAGCCTGCACTATATAGTGAGACTCTGCCTCAAAAAAAAATTAAAAATGGAAACAAGTGATCAAATATAAAAAAGTTATTTTGCTCCCTCTGATAAGCATAGTAATTTTAGTACTTTCATCTAATACTGAAATATTTACTTATTAGAACATAACTATAAAAATATTTAAAGTTGTAATACTTAATATGTTTAATCCCTTGGTTTTCAGGTTCTTCAGCATGTATTGTTATTGTTAATATGAAATTTCTCTAATATAATCCCTAATATCGTATACTCATCTTTGACACATATTTGCCCAGGACGTTGCTTACACTCTCTAACCAGCTCTTCCGTGCTGATCTCACCCGTCGTAGTTGAGAATGAAGTTTCTTCATCCCTCTGTACCTTCCTCCACCACCATCACAATCTCAGCTTGCTTTATTTTTCTTTTTCTTACCTCTGATTATTTCAGTAAATACACTCAAGGCTTGTGGAAATGACCAGAGAGAGTCTGAACAAGTTCTTCAATTATATCCCATTGGAGAACAACTAGGATGAGGGAAAAGAGAAAAACAAAAGGAGGAAGGGAAAATAGATAGATAGATAGATAGATAGATAGACAGACAGACAGACACAGACACACACACAAGGTAGCTAAGATAATTGTACTACTAGTTTCTATGGGTTTGTATATCTCCATGCAGAGACAAAGAAACACAATCAGCTGTTAGGGATTCTATGGTTCTAAAAATCTAAGTAATGAGGAGCTAGTTTTTCAGAAGAGCCAGGTGCTGTGTCTCTTCATCTCTGTGAAGACAGAGAACTGTACGTAGTGTGACTGTCTGAACCCTGTGGATATGAGCCCTTGCATACAATCATCCCTGGAGGTCAGTGCACCCAGCACTACTCATGTTCACCAGTCTCTCCCTTCCCCTCTTCCTGTCTCACAAACTGGCCTCTTTTGATTCTTCTTTAAAGTTTCTTCCTTCATCTTTACATCATTATACATGCTGATCACTCTGTCTTTGTCCCACTTACTTCCTCAGACCCTCTGTTTGCATTCACTCTTACTTCTCATTAACCTCCGCACACAGTCACATAATCCAGACTACAGACACTCCCTTCACTGGGTCTCAGACTTACTTGTTGACGTACCTATACTTTCCCAGCACAGTAGGAGATGACTTGCAATTACATGCATCTGAGATATTTAATGGATATATTTTCTTCAGCACTGAACTATAAACTCTGTAAGAGAAATTTTCATTGCATCTTCAGAAGTTAGTGAAGTGCCTGAGTATATAATAGCTGTCAAAAATTAACATAATTTTTAGATAAATATAAAAGTTGATATAATTCAAAAGAATTATAGACAGCATAGTGAAGTGCCGAACAAGCTTGAGATGACAGGGCAAAAAAGTGACAAGAAATTTTTATCCAGCTAGATTGCATTTTTATCATAATTATAAAAACACTAGTATTTTCCAGAGATGTTAGAATATCTTCATAAATAAGATCCCTTTTTCATTGCAATGCAATAGTAAGGCTTATTTGTGAAATCTTAACAAAAATGAAGAAGGACATTTTCAAAAAGAATATAAAATAATAGCATTCAGGTTTTCTGAACAAGTGAATATTCTTGGTTAATTTTTTGCCTCTTGTCATTTAACATTTGATTTTTTTCCAAATAAAATAACTATGTACTAAATTAATTTTAGTGTGTTTATTATAAAGTTGAAAATGTCTTAGAGAAAATTGATATTACTATTAATTTAGAGAGGATAAATGAGGGAGGGAAGATTAAGTACAATTTAAACAGTAATAGAAAATAATTATTGGACTAATATATTATTGAGCATTTGCAAAACAGATTAAAATATGACTTCTGATCTCAGAGGAGTCCATGAAAGTTACACAAGATAGGTTATGATACAAAGTGATAGAATAGGATAGAATATGAAATGTGCCTTTTAAGATAAAGAATTGGAGAAAGAGGTCAATAAAACAAAAGCCATCTAGATTAGGTTAAGGTGCAAAAGAGTGAGTTTCAAAGGTATGTAAGTGGTCTAAAGAAATATCGTCCTGATAAAAAAAGAGACTGTTTCTGAACTGCTATTTGTACTTTGCTATCTGCCTTTTACAATCTGACTTAGAGCACTATATAATTTACCTTTTGAGATATTCTTGACTTTACAACTTAGAGAGTTAGGATCATTTTGTTGTTGTTGAAGATGTATAACAATCCTGGGCAAGATTTGAAATATGATTTACAAATTCTGAGTGTTCACACATCAAGGGAGAGATGTATAGACTTTGAAAACTTATTTAAGTTTTGTCATTTCTGATATGGAGTTCCTGAAATGTATTTTGAATACTATATTCATCAAAATGTTATTGAACATTATTTCTCCCTTATATGTGTTGATGTTGTATTTTATTTAGCAATAAATAAGCCAATATCAAAATGTTCTCCTTTGTTATTCAAGGACTAATATTATTTATCCTAGAAGCTGAAAAATGTCTTTTGAAAAGGTGAAATTTCTCAAACTTTCTGGGATAACTTATTTAAATATTACTTTTAATAGGAATTCCTATTAAAATAAATTTAAGACAATAGTTTTGAACATTGTGAACAAGATTTGAGAAATCAAACTCAGTGAAAACTGGGAATATCAAACGGACCCTTACTTCCCAGAGCTCTACTTTGAATTTTCAACTCTAAAGTGAATTATGTTTTAATGTATTGCACAAGAAAACAAAGCACAAGAAGTTGGAACGTAGGCAAAGGAAACAGATAAACAGAAACTTTATTTTATACAGATAAACTATCTTACTCTGTTTTGAACACTATAACAAAGATACCATAAATTAGCTAGTTGTTTTTAAAAAACAGACATTTATTTCTTATTATTATAGAGCCTGCAAAACTCAAAACCCAAGTGCCCACAGATGATGTGTCTGGTTAGGATCCCTTTCCCAAAGTTGGCACCATGTAAAGTCCTTACATTTCGGCACGTTGGTCCTTACAAGGTTAAGGGACAAAGGAGCTCCCTTAAGCTTCCTTTATGAGGTGATTATTCCCGTTCATGAAGATTCTGCCTTCACATCTCCATCATCTCCTCAAGGCTCCATAGCTGAATACCATGGCAGTGAGTACTATATTTCAACATATGAATTTGGGGGGGACACACACATTTGGAACACAGTGTTTACAAAGAAAATAAATATTGAAATTATCTAGTGCCAGGACAAGGATAAGAAAAGTACAGAACTCTTCAGGTGCATAATTTAAACAGGTTGAATATTTTTTTAAATTATAAAACATACACATCATACATTATTGTAAATATTTTAAGTCTTGTGAGTTGTTTTGTGGCCTTACACACATCACATTATAAGAAATTTGTCATCGCTGTCTTTCCACAGAACTTGCGCATTCTCCCACAATTCTGTATCTACTGAATACCTTCCCGTTCCTCCCTTCCCCTCGCAGGTAATACCCACCATTCCACTGTATCTATAAATGCAACTACAGTAGAAGACTTATGTAAGTGTAATCATAAAGCATCTCTTTATAAATGGTCTATTTCACTAACTATAAAGTCTTCAAGGCTCATCCATCATTTAGCATCTTCTCAGAATTTCTTTCCTTTTTAGAGTTGATTAGTATTCCTTATTGCTACATTACACATTTTGTTTGTTCATTCATCCACTGGTACACATGAGATTTCCGTGTTTTGGCTATTGTGAGTGGTGTTGCTGTGAACATAGGTGTACAGATGTCTACTTTAGTCCCTGTTTTCAGATTTTGTTGCTATAAACCCAAAGTAGAATCACGTGGTAATTCTGTTTATTTTCTGAGGAAATATGATACTGTTTTCCATTGAATGTATACCCTTTCACATTTTCAGCAGCAGCACATAAGAATTATAATTTGTTTACATTATCATCAACAGTTGTTACTTTCTGTATTTTTAATAATCATCCAAATGGATGTGAAGTGGTATCTCATTATGGTTATAATTTACATTTGTGTAGTAATTAGTGATTTTTGAGCATCTTTTCTTGTGCTTATTGACCATTTATATTTCTTCTTCAGAAAAGTATCTGTCTTAATTATTCTTCTCTCATTACTCAGACAAAATATACACCACCAGAGTTAAAGGAGGAAAGGTGTATTTAGCTAAAAGATTGTAGAGATTCCAGTCCATAGTCAGCTGGCTCTAAAGCAGATGGTTTGAGAGAGGGGCATCACAAAAGAAGACAGTCCATGGCACCCACAAGGTAGCAAGAGCAACAAGCAACCTTCACAGCATCTGTCTGCCCCTTTTATACTCCATCTAGGCTACTGGGATTGAGGCTGTGCCAAACCAAGTGGATTTATGTAGTAATGACACACCCTTAATCCCAGCACCACACCCTCTAGATTCAGAAACCTCTGAAAAAGCCCCACTTAAGAATGGGTGAATCTTCCACCGGGACACCTAGATAAAAACCTTAACAGTATCTAATGAGTCCTTCAGTAATTTTCAAACTGAGTTACTTGAGGTTTTCTATTTCTTCATTGTGTTAAAATGTAAGAGGTATTTTATATGTTCTCAGTAGTAAACTTTTACATATATATAATTTGCAAATATTTTCCCATTCCATTGTTGTTCTTTGACTGTGTTAATGTTACTTGATTTAGTTTCTAAATGTTTCTAATTTTGACGTCATCAATGAATTTTAAATTTTTTTCTGAAATAAGAATGAATTAAAAAGCTATGATGAGCAAATTGTCAAAATTTTAAATATAAACAGATGAGTATCACTGACTTTTCTTTGCTTCTGGCTTTAATATTGCTAGGTAGGTGGATTTGCTATGTATTTTCTATGGTGTGTGTTTTAATACAAGTTCTATGGCTCAGCCACTCTATTATAACAAGTAGATAAATCATAGAAGAAGCATTCCTGATATGTTCTGCATTGTGTAATAAATAGTACTTGTGTAATTTAACTTCACAATTCTCTTTATTTTTACTTTCCAGGAGAGAAGAAATAAACAAATCCAATGAATTCTTCCAGATTTTTCTTTCTGAATAAATGTCATTATTCTTGTGAGAGAGAAAATGGTCAATTTCTCTATAGGAATCAGAACTGCAAATGGTGCAACAGGAGACTCGCTCCAGGGGGAGGTGATCAGGCTGCAAAGCCCGGGAAAACGTGTTTTGTGTGCACTGTTTTGCCTAAAGCTTTTACTAACCCAAGGAAATCGTGTTTTCATATTACATAGGGAAATCTCAAAACAGGAAGTCTACATTGCTCTGAAAGCTCATACAAAGTTTGCGATATTAATAGACTTAATAGATGTTATTTAGATTTTCCAAATCTCAGCGTATAGTGCTCTGAAACTTCCTTTTATCTGACCACTGGTGACTCTATGTAGATTTAGCTTGCTGAACAGAGTGTACATATTTCTCATTGTTCCGCAACCCTGTATCTTCCATCAAATGGAGAGAGTAAACTAGATTAATGTACATTTTCTTTTTTGTAGTGTTTTCCATTGTCAAACACTATGGCCTTCTTTCTTAAATGATTGGATCAATGCTAGACTGTATTTTGAAGCTCGTATTTAAGAAGGTATTTTTTAGAAATGAAGTTCATGCTCTTAACATCCTTACAAAAATCATCCTCAAAGGCCATAGCACCACCTGTCAATCTAGCGGACACTGACAGGTAACAACAAAGACCATGAAAGTTGCTTGTAAACTGCTTTGAATTGGAGCAGTTTACTTGCTCAATAGGCAGAACAGAGCATTTTAAAAAAATAAAATGAAATACACGTTTATAAAGCTATCTGAATCTTTTTTAACTGCTTTCTTTAAACACACGTAGTAAAAGCTTTCATGTGAATTTCATTAAGCTTCAAGGTCATTTAGGAGAAAGTGGTAAGCATATCAATGACACCGGTGCTTTGCGTTTAGTGCAGATGTTTGCCTATCAAATGGATGTGTGTTAAAACAGGACACTCAGTGATCCATTTTCTATCGTTACTATTTTAATATTTGTAAAGAAATTTTAATATACTTAAGTACTATATATTTTTCTTTGTATCTTCAACTAAATATAATACATATATGTATAGATATATATATAATAATAATTCCTCTACGTTACTATGACTTTTTACTTTCAATGAATAAAAGAGAGAGCAATTGAGGTCATAATCTATTATTCCTTCAACTCATTTGCAATTACATATGAATACACTACACAGGATTATCCAATGGTTTATGTACATAATATACATTATGTGTTTGTGTATATAATCAGTACAGAATTGGACTTTACCTTAGAAAGGTAGTTTTGCAAGTACATTAAAATGATATAAATTCTGCACTTCTCATAAGTCTGTAATGTATGTTTAGTTCTAATCAAAATAATAATTCAGAGCAAGAAAAATATCTGAAAAAGTATTATTTTACATTTTGAATAATTATTGAATTATATATACTTACAAGGACAACAATCTCAGTTTTTACCTAGTTGTATTTACATGCCTGTCTTATAAAATTTTGCTTCAATAAGACTTAATTATATGTATTAATGCACAGTAGTAGTCACTGAAATTTTGTTATGCGAATATGTTGAAATACAAAATTTGTACATAGTGGTGAAGTTCAGTTATAATGTATTAGAATAACTTACTAGATATTAAAGGATAACACTGAAAGATTTTCTTCAAGTAAATAATTAGAATTGCTAATAAATTTGTAAATAGTGTGCTACTTGAGCTTATTAAATGGTGTACTGTATTGATGAGTATGAATATTGTACATTATTTTAAAAACACTGCTCTTAATGAAATTACACTGAAGAAAATAAAAACTCTTTAAGTCGAAATAATGAGCACCACAAAATATGTTTTGTAGTAAGGGAACCTGATCTGATATTTCTCAAAAACAAAAGAATTGCCACAATAGTCTTGATTAGTTATACTCCTCCAGAATATGTTTCCAATTAATTAAATTTTGAGTTAATTTGCTAAGCTTTCATTTCAATTATCCATAAGTTACTGAAAGTGTACTAGCATAATTTTTACTTAAGTAAGTTGTAGTAAATTTTCTAAGATTGAACACTACATTAGAAAGATGCTTTTTATAATTTTATACTTACAGAAATTCTCAATCTGCACTTACTGTGTTTCTGCAGTATAACTACATCACACTTTCTAGGCAAATATATTAATGATTTAAGTAAAAATTGAGCTTTATTACATTATAAAGTGATTTGAATATTCAAACTACAAAGAGAAATAAGTCCTAGCTATATTTCTTTTGCTTTTTCATGTATAAAATAAAATAAGAAGTATGAAGAATGGGTACACAGCAAATATTGGCCAAAACAGACACAACAGAACTGTTTTAAGCCTTGATAATCTAAGAAGTGAAAATAATACTCATTACAATTTGATATTAATTTACTTTTATATTAGTTTGGACATCAGTCATCTTTGAAAGTTCATTTCTATTATTTAGAATATGAATGGTCTTTTCATACCCATTGCTATTTTCTCACTAGACTGTTAATCCTCTTTTCTACTTATTTTGGCAGCCCTTTCTGTATTAGACTTGGATGATGTTGATTTCTCAACCTTACAGATTTTTGCTTTTCAGAAAAAGTCACATTTACCACTGTTGTCTTTTTGGCCATGATATCACACATAGGAAACTTTATTCTAAATGTTGTACAATTCCCCCAAATTTTACATCCTTACTTGTTCAGTGTTCATTTTGTTTTATTTTCTCCTTAAATGTTATATGTTATGAGAGGTTATTGATCCAATTTACCTTTTATTTTATGCCCAGAATTTCACTAATAATTTGAAATGTGATCTTCCCTATGTTATGAATTTTCCTGTTTTTGCATTTCTAGCTAGTTGGGTTGATGTCTATGTATATACCATTATTTCCTATTTGTAATTATTATTTTGTCATGGTGGTAATTTATAATTTGTTTTATGGCCTGAAATAAATAATATTTTCTATTCTAATATCAATTCCAAGTCATATACTTTTCTGAGCTTCTAGAAGTAAACATACCTCTACGAAATGGGTTCTGGGATATTACTAAGGCCCAAAAGAACTCTGGCATGGGGCCTTCCTACCTGAGGGTCAGAACAACTCATGAAAAAGTGAATCAGAGATCTAGGAAAATGCCTGGTAAATGCAGATTTTTGGAAGAACTTGTAAACAGAGATTTTCAACCCCCACAGGCAAGATCAATATTGGTCTCATGTTAGCTTGCTGAGTTTCTGCTATTATGAAAAGAACAAAAAATAGTGAAAACCACTTTGTTCGCTGGAGACTGAACATAGTAAGAAGCCAGGTGTAGAGCAGTTTCCTCTAGTTGTACCAAACAGAGACTGTCCTACCTACTGCCACACTGCTTTTATCACCAGTGTGACTGCTGACCCTAAATGTGAACACAAATCAGCACCTGAGCCCCAATTCATTCAAAAAGAAAATAGCCGCAGGTCGGAGAGGATCTGTATTAGTTCCCGATGGTTGCTGTAGCAAATTACAACAAGATAAGTTGCTTAAAACAGCAAAGATTTACTATTTTACATTAATGAACCTCAAAAGTCTAAAATGGTTTTATAAGGGCTGTAATCAAAGTGGAAGCAGAGCTGTATTGCAAGCACTTACAAACGTGCTACGGTGGAATCTGTGTTTTTGCTCCCTTCCAGCTTTAAGATGCCAAATGATTTCCTCGAGTCATTTAAAATGAGCCAGGCCTCAGATTTCTCCTTCTTTCATCTTCTGTCCCCGTGCACAAATCTTCCCCATGGGCTTCTGTCTTCACACCACCTTCTCTACCTCTGCTCTTGTTGTCACATCTGCCTGTAACCCCTGCTGTCTCTCTCTTCTAAAGAACATTAGTAATCATTAGGCATCCCCAGATAATGCGGGGTACTCACTACATCTGAAGATCTTTGATCACATATACAAATTCCATTTTTCCACATAAGGCAACTTATTCACAGATTCCTAGGGTTAAAATGTGGTCATTTTTTGAGATGGGGGCAGTTTTCAGCCTATCACAAGGTTCAGCAGCCCAACAAAAGAAGCTCAGTTACAAGATTAACATTCCTAGGCCGCAACTTGTAGCTAAAAAGTCCAGTATTCCCTAGCAAGTAAGAAGCCTTGGGTATGAACTCCATCACAGAAACAAAAGGAAAAAACAAAATATTCCCACTTAAATATAGCTCTAGAGAAGTGAGATGGAAAGTTAAAAATGGAAGCACTGGAGGAAACTCAGGAGCAGTAAATATGCATAGACATACACACACACACACACACACACACACTCTCACATACTCATACTTAAACCATTTTCCCAATTAAGTAAAATGTTTGGAGGAAGAAATAAACATATTTGAGACAGAATTCAGCACTAGATGATCAGACACGAGATTATAAAGTGGTAGCAAAATTGAAGGCAAATGAAAGGACTCCAGGACATATCCAGGAAGCCCATCATAAAATTGATAGGCATTTCAGAAAGATAAAGGAGAACAGATGGAAGAAAGACAATAATTAAATAGCAGAAGATAATTCATCTGTAATGAAAAAAGACTTGCATCGGTAGACTGAAAAGGCTCGCTAAGTTCCAGGCTGTATTGATGAGAAAAGACACACACTTGGCTCATCCAGCAAACCTTCTTGAAGATAAGGACAAAGATGAAAATTGTTCAAGCAGTGGATGAAAATATAAATTTCTTACAGAGGGAAACAGGTCTTTTCAAATGACCTGTGTCACATGCTTCTTAATCCATGACCAGAGAAAAAGAAAGCGATGATACATTGACTGAGAAAATAGAACTTGTATTCTATCATAGGAAAATTTTGCTTGAATGGGAGTTAAATCAAACCAGCAAACACTATGGAAGTGATAGATGAACTTAGCTTGCTGGCCTTAATCAGTCATAATTGATGATTCCAGGATCCCAGTATTTGCACTGTTTGTATTCTCTCTCTGTGTCACTCCTCTAATGATACTAAGGCTTTAAATATTACCTTAATGCTAATTATGCTCAAAGTAGTACCTAACCTGGCAACTTCTCTCCAACTGCAGATTTATAATCTACCTGAACCAATTTTCTACTCTGAACCACCCAAAGCAAACAGCCAAAATATTTGAAAAAGTGGTGTTAAAGCCTGTAGAATCAGGCAAAGCAAAATAGTGATTCCTGAGACCTGGGAAATAAAAGAAGGTTCCCAGTGATTACACAGATTGCTTCTTTCAGAACGACCTTAAACTGTATATCAGGGCAACACTTGACCAAAGTCTGGTGTGTCTCCAAGTTGAGACTATGAAGCTGAGAATCCAGGTAAACCAAGGGAGCCAGGGTTTATAGCATAGAACAGTGCAGCAGGGAGATTAGAGCCACACACAGAGGAAGCACTGAGATTTATGGAGGTTTTAAGCTGAGTAGTAGTCAACAATGGCCTGTGAGGAAACCACCTGAGAAGGATAAAAAAATGGAGGGCAGCAGTAACAGGCAGTTGAACAAGGCTGGGAATAGCAGTAGCCCCCATTAGCCAAACTGGAAAACTTCCTAATCATGGTGCATTTGTAGAAAAATCAGACAGGTTTTATCTCAGTAGTGGGTGAATATTGACCCTAGAAGGAAAAGAGAATTGATTAGATCTCATGAAATGAACCTAAAAGCAAGACTGAGAACAATTTGACTGTTTCCAGTTATCATAACTATATCCCAAGGAAAAAAGCTCAGTTTTAGTTAAATAAATGAAAACATTCACCATCACCAAGGTATGACTTACAATACAAGGCACTAACATAACATAAAGGTTATCTATGAAAAAAGAAATAAAGGACCCATACTGAGAAGAGTCAATCAATCAAAAATCAACCCAGATTGACAGATGTAGGATCCATAAAGAAGAGCATGCAGTAGTTATTTTGACTTTACATGTTTGAAAGGTATAGACATAGAAGATATTTTTAAAGATATAAATTGAAATTTTAGTGATTAAAAACTATACACTGTCTCAGAGGAAAACAGCCTTAGATTGAATTAACAGGGTAAAAATATTTAAAACAGTAATTAATATGAAAGTATACTGATAGAAACTCTCCAAAACTGAATGCAGAAAATGAAATATGTAATCAACTCAGCAGTGGAAAAGATAGACTATTAAAACATAAAAATAGCCCAGGCATGGTAGCACACACCTGTAATACCAGCACTCAGGAGGCTGGGGCAGGAGGGTCATTGTAAGTTCGAGACTAGCCTGTCTAAAAAGTGAGCTCAAGGCCAGCCTGAACTGCACAGTGAGACCCTGTCTCAAAAAGATGGAAAAAAAAATACACACATTAATCTCTAAGTTCTACAAATAAGAGAAAGAAAAAAATGAAAACAGTACAAGCTGTATAAGTCTACTTTATATAATTCTCTGAAAAGCAAACTACTCTATACTCATACAAGTCAGTGGTTATCTCAGCAAGCAAAAGAAGGGAGAGAGTGCGTTGAAAATTTCAAGGAGTGACAGCTGTTTACACTACTTTGTTAGTAGTGATTGTTGGGTTTCAAATTATGCACGTATCAAACTCGATCAGACTTAGCAAAGTCTGTGGGGTAAATTTGTTCAGTTGCTATAATTCAATTATAACACAATGAAAAATGAAAATAAAACTTGGCATGCATCTTCTCTGCATGCAGTATCTATCACTGAGAAGGGTAGAAACTAATTATTACAATATAGTTATTACAAGCATAATATTTTGTATTGGTTCTAATATTTAGGTGAAAATACATCAAATCATACCAGAGGGCCAGCATGTTTGGTGTGATTTTGACAAAAATTTATGGTACAGATGAAACCAAGTCATCATGAAATAGTCTTGGAACCTAGTTTTGGACCTATTGTTAGAATATCCAATTAATTGTATTTACCTTTCAAAACAATTATAGCAGCATAACCTAGCAGGTATAATGTAAATAAAATAGCAGAAGTGGTTCATCATTAAATTCTTAAAAAGCAGCTACTATTTTCTACCATAGCAGAACAATAAATATTTTGGAACAAAGTAATAATTCTAAGAAGGCTGAAGCTTCACTTTCTTTATAACAAGAAAGAGAACAACGAGAAAAATTTTTAGTAGAACAGAAAGTACAGCGGACAATAAGGGGCTTTCATTTTTATGGAACAGCATAAGTAGAACAGAGAACACTTGCTGGGTCTTCTTTAAAACAGTTTATTTTATTCTAAGCTTACATTTGTTTTAAAAATTTGTGTGCCCAGTGTAATTCTGAATTTTCCTTTTTAATTGGGTTTTTTTTTTTTTTTTTTTTTTTTTGGTCTTTTTGAGACAGGGTCTCGCTATGAAGTTTAGGCGGCCTTGAGCTCACTTTTTAGCCCAGGTTGGTCTGGAACTTGCAAGGATTCTCCTGCCTCAGCCTCTGGAGTACTGGGATTACAGGTGTGCACCACTACGCCCGCTAATCCCTTAATTGTTTTATTACATTACAATACGGCTGGTCCTGCTATCGCTGTGACTCAATTGTGCATCAGTGCCCAATATCACTTACTAATTTAAAATATTGATTGAGTTGCAAATAAGTGACAAGCCTGGTCCTAGATAATAAAGACACAATAGAAAAACACCATGAAAAGCAGAGATTAACCCTCTTACAGTTTACAGTCTCTTGTGAAAAGCTGATAGACCAGTGTGATATAGGGAGTCTAGAAGGACTAATACTGAGAGGGTCAAGAATGAACTCTCCAGCAAGTAGTTTTTAAAACTCTTTCCTGAATATGAGTAAGCTTTACCAGGAGAAGAAAGAGGAGATCAAGATAGGAGAACAACATAGGGATAAGGCAGACACTTTGAGTACATGTAATAATCAAGTACATCTCAAATGGAAATGGAGAAGTTACTCTGTAGAATACTATTTCTTCTTAATATATGTAGGTACTTTTAATCATTTAGAATTCATGATCTACTCAGCAACATAAGTTATCATAATATTATTAAAGTAACTATAGTTTTCATCATACATTTAGGGTACGTTATATGGAGACAGTCTTTTGATATACTATCAAATGTTTTACATGTTACATCTCTCCAAGTTCAGTGCATAAACATAATAGCATTGGCTCTCTTACTTCAGGGAATTCAGGAGGACTCTGTGCTTTGCAGAATGAATTTTCTGGTCATAAAATTCTTCATATCATGAAGAAAACATATAGTTTTTATGTTCTCACAATTATAGAACTTTTTAGAAGCACTGGTGTAGCAGACGGCCATATTCCAAGCAGTGTGCGAATTGTAAAGATGATATAAATTCTTGGGGATCTAACTTTACTCATAGAAAGCAATTAAAAATGCTTTATATTAAAAATAAGTGCATCAGCACTATGGGGTAAAATGTTAAATGTGTATGATCTTTAAAAATAAAAAGAGCATTCAAAGAGAGTTTACCCATACAATGAGATACTTTGAAATTACAGTTTCCTGTCTTATTATTCTCTTCTCTAATAGGTTTATAAGTGGTACATTAATAAAAATTCAAGAACAGAAATACACTCTTTTAAATTGTCTGTTCATTGCTTTGGGAGTTGGCTCCAATGATTTAGTAAATTTTCCACATATGAGAATGCTTACAATTATTTAAACTTTCTATAGTGCAAATTTGAATATTCTTGGAAGTCATTATCAAATTCAAAATACTAACTCCAGGATAAAATTATAAATGTAAAAACTGTTTCTCATGGACTGCTTTAAGGAAGTTTGCAGAGACTTGGAGTGTGTAGCTAGAATACCTTTAATGTACAATTAAAATGCTCCTAAAGACATATATTTTGTTCATAGTCCTTCATTACCAGTTATATCAATTTAAATTTGATAGGGCAAATCAAGATATAGTTTAGTATTATTTTCATTAGTAATGAATACAGATTAATAGCAAACTCATAAAAATAAAATTAACTAATTCTATATTTTCTAGAATAGGCCATGCTAATTTTTCTTGTCCCATCTACAATAATTCAGATAAATTTTGTCCAGTAATGTTATAGTGGATTTGAAGTCTGATCTACACTCAGTAGAGTCCTTTATTCATTCTTTATTTCTTAGTATTGTAAACTAATCATCATTCCTGAAGTTTCTATGCTGTTAGTGGTTCTATTACAATGAGTTATTATAACTTCCACTAATTTCTACTACTGGAAGCATTCAGAAGACTTTCAAGATTCCATAATGGTTTGCCTTCCCTTAACGGTATAGCAGCATTTGTATTTCCTTTCTATGAACCAGGGTCCATCGTATGCCCAGTGTACCTCTCTGTGCACTGTGGTTCAAGTGCTCATAACCAGATGTCAAACTTAACAACAACATGAAGATACTGCTGTTGTTCCTACTGGCAAAAGCCTTTCCATTTGCAAATTCAGAGTATAAAATTTAAAAGGAAAAAGAAAAATTTTTCAATAGATAATGAGAACAATAGTAATAGAAGTGGGAAAGACAGCACAAACACAAAATATAGACAGTGAACTAAAAATGAGAGATACTAACTACAAAAATATAGTAAGTTTCACACATAGAAATTGTAAACTAAATTACACATTTTAATTGTGAGGTAAAAGAAAAGTTTGTTTGTACAGTTTATCAAAAATAGCATAATACTCCATTATTGGTCTCTACTAAGGATAAAGTGTAAACACAGATGTATGGATAATCGGTGAAAACACAAATTCATATAGCTTTTTTTAGTTATCTTTTATGTTGCTATAACAGAATATCACAAACCAGATAACTTATAAAGAATGGAGACTTACTGGCCCACAGATCAGAGGGTTGGAAGTCAAAGAGCATTGCACCAGGGACTGCTGAGGGCCTTTGTACTGCACCAAAGGATGCCGGCAGAATCACACAAAGAGAAACAAATGTGCTAGCTTGAGCTTCTTCTTTTTGCCCTAAAGCCCCTAAAACCAAATCCTAAGTACTTGTTAAAGGTTCAGTCTCTAGAGGTGGTTGATATGTGCTTTTAACACATGACTTCTTGGAGAACATATTCAAACCATACCACTGTTGATACAAATTTACGCTAAACATTTTATGTGACATGTTAATAAGACTCAGGAAATCTGAAAATTTACTTACTGGTATTTATTTGTATGGTATAAATTTGCTAAAATGAATGCTAAAGTAAACTATATTTATGTTGTGGATAAATCTGCAAATGAGCTCAAGCATTAGTAGAGAACGTGTGGACAAAGTTAATATAACATTCTTCCCAGGGAAATGCTCAGCCTTGGCAAGGACGAGTTAAATGTATTTCAGTTGCCTTGAGAAGATTTCACAATATAATTTTAAGCAAGGAACCAATGTACAGTAACATGTATATGATATAAACCCAATTCCATACACAGGTAAAGACAAGACTTATACAAAATTTCATTCTTCTCTATGTGAAAAAATGCAAACATGCAGATTGGTGGAGAGCAAAATCCTCAATTTTTTTAAATATGATTTTTAAACATTTTATGACAAAAAGATCTGTTAAGACAAAATTTAAAAATACATGTGTACTTATGCATGCATTTATTATAAAAAGGTTATTGTTGCCTATATTTACTAATTGAAAATTTCAAGCAATTTTGACTTTCCTCTACATTTTGCTATATTGCTGTATTTTTAAAAAACATGAATTATTTATATAATCAGGAAGAAACAGGGTAACATTTTTATTTAACAAAGAAAATATAGAAACTGTGTTTAAATTGTAGATTTATATGATGCAGAATAAGTTTATCAATGTAATATCCCATTCCTATGTTTTGTCACATCAGAAATGTCCACGTATAGGTAATTCTTTAAGGTCATATAGCTATCCTTACATTTATCCATGGTACATTCTATTCTTAGATTGTCAATAAGTAGAAAATGGGAGTGTCACAGGACTTCCTCTGAAGCCACTTTGAAGTCACTGTCCATTTGATTAGTAGATACTGAACTATATGTATTACACGGCTGTTATAAAAGGTGTGAGTAACTCAAAAAATCTTGGAGAACATAAAAATTCTCAAGAGGTGGTAGACAGATATGCAATTAGTTCCTACTAGACAATTTTTACTCTTACCAACGGTCTGAGATTTTTCTGGGATCCTAAATTGGGTAAGAAGTGATTGTTTAGGAAATGAAAATGAGATTGAGACATAGCACACACTCTGAATGCCACAGCTGGGAATACACAGAAGACATCTTTTTATTGTGAACACTCTTTCTTACCTACATGTGCTGTTCAAATCTCAAATATGGGAGAGCTACTGAGAAAAAGGACTTATTTTCTTGTTCCATTTAGTCACAGGGCTGGGGCTACTCAAACATTGAACCAATCGCTAGTGAATTTTAGCAAAAAGAACAACAACAAAAAAAACCCTACATTTATTCCAGATCAAACCCTCTTCCAGGTAAATATTTAGGAAAAAAAATAGATGCAAGTGGCAGTTTCTGCTTCTGCTAGACATAGTGAATCACTTAACTTGTGTTCTCTACGTGAATTGGATACCAAAACTTCTAGCGAATTGTGCTAGGACGATCTCATATGTATACAGTGTTTTTTTTTTTTTTCAATGTTTTCCTTCTTTCTTTCCTTGCTTCCTCTTTCCCTCTCTTCCTCTCTTGTTCCCTTCTTTTATCTTCTTTCTTGCTCTCGCTCTGTCCTTGTTTAGATTTTCTTTAAGCAAGGCACTTCCAAGTAGATATGTAAAACTTTATGCAAGTAAAACAGAGATGAATCAGAAAGGATCAAATTCTAGGAGGCTTGCAGATGCAGGCAACACGTTTTGATAGTGACTTTAAAAGTGTGTCTGCATGCTTTATGAATATATAATAGATCACCTGCTGACACTGCTGGAGTACAAGAATGCTTGATGTTGGATAAGTGGGAATCTGTGAGATATTTTTGGGTAATTTCATCAAATAAATATTGGACATTATGCAAGCCATATGGTGGGCCTTGTTATGGTGTGTGATCTTCAATTCATGGTGCTGTTAACTTTCTAATTGAGATACTTTGCTAGCTGTGTTCAGCTCCTAGAAGGCAAGAAATAAGTCAGAGGAAGAAGCAAACATTGTTAAATGAGGACCATATAATTAAACTCAGAAATGGAAAGAAGTGAAGACAAAATAGAAAAAAATGATGGGAAAATAGAAGTATCAAATTTTTAACATATTAAGTAAAATTTGTTGGCCACTTGAGCCAGTAGGGTAGAGACCATAATACTAAAGTTCATAAAATGGGAAATGAATCAATTTGGGGGACTGGAATGATGCATATAGAGGAATCAATTCATAATATTTTATACAGCAGAAGTAAACACTTCAGAAAGGGATAGGGATAGAAAGTAAAACAATGGAACACTGATATATAATAGAAGCATAGCAAAGAACAAATTGCCAGCTCAGGCTGTGAGTGTTTATAGGTGGAGCAAATTGGGAGTGTTTTAAACACAGCTCTTGGGTGCAAAAAGTAGAAACTGTTCAAGTAAGCTTGAACAGAAAATATTTATTTATTTATTTATTTATTTATTTATTTTCTGGTACCAGGAATCGAACTGACAACCTTGTGCTTGCCAGGCAGGTGCTGTGCTGCTGAGCTAAATCCCCAGCCCCAGAAGATATTTATAAAAGAACCAGAGAAGTACAGTTGGATCCTGCTGTGATTTGGATCTGGACTTTCCCCCAGAATTGTCATGTACACAGAGATGGGGATACGAGGCAGTGGTTTACCCATGCATTTAGCACCTGACTGTGCCACAGGGATGTGAGGCCCTGTTGGAAGAGGTGAGTCAATGACGTGTAACCTGCAATGCTATATCTCGCTCTCTTTTTCCACCTGCTTTTTCTGCTTCCTGACCAGGGTGACCTGAGTAGTTTTCTCCTGCAGCAAGCCTTCCCCCATGCAGTTGTTGTGTTTGAGGTTCTAGACATGGACTGAAACATCCAAAGCCATGAGCCCAAATAAGCCTCTCCTCCTTCACTTGTGCGTGTCGGGTTGCAGGTGTCTCAGTGGTGAAGAAAGGAACTCCGGCAGATTCCAAGGAAGCAGAGAACATACATTCAAAGACCATTTAGGAGAAACATCCCACTAAGAACACCATCAGTCATCATCCGTGCTCAGACTTGTAATGTCAATTCCTGGAAGCTATCAATCAATCAATCAATCAATCAATTATGAATCATTCATTCGTTCAATCTGCCACAATTCCCCTGAATAACTTGACGCATCTGTACCACTGGTTGCTCTGTGGAGCAAGTCACTCATGTAGTTTTTGTATCATATTTTTCGCCTCCTTTAAAACAAAGGCAGAATTATCAGCACAGAGGAATAGAAATCACAACAGAATCTTCATTTCACAGGGTACTTTCAGCTCTCACTTTCACACAGACAGATTGGTAAAGTGATAACACATGTTAATAATGACTCTACTGGAACCTGTCTCATATGGTGATTTGAATTGATATATAAGTTGGTAAAGTCAGTTGGGATTTATGTTGAACTTGAACTGAATCAAATGAAGAGAGCTTGCATCTTTGCTCTATGCATTTCTACAGGACAGCAGTGGTCATGTTATACCATGCTGGTAAAGTGTATGTGCTCAGTTTTGATATTTTCAACTTTGGACATGGTCAGTATGAGAGATAGAAGTCTGCACTCATACACAGTATATACATTATATTTTATCTGTTTATCTTATTTGAGCATAAATATTATACTTATCAATAGGGATAAGAACTGATCACAGTTATAAATATAAAAATTAAAAGCAGAAGAAGTTATACAGAAAATTATGACACAAATCCTCATATATTAGGTTAGGAAATTATTTCTCAGATATGATATGAATATGCAAGTAACAAAACAAAAAACATAGTTAAATTGGACAGCATGAAAAGATTTTGTGCTTCATAGGGAAGCATCAAGAAAATGAAAAGGATGTGATGATTAATTTAAGTGGAAAGTTGAAGGGATCAAGGAAAATTTAGAGAACAGTAAAACTATTTCTGAGAGTGTCTGAGTGTGTTTCCAGTTGAGTTTGGCATGTAATTTTGTGGATGAATGGGGAAGAACCACTCTCTTGTCCAGAGGCTCAGATAAACCCAAAATATAGAGGAAAGATTATTAGTCTCTCTTTCACCCTGCCCTAATTTTTGGCTTCCAATTTTGAACTCTCAATATTTTATTATTAGTTTTTGATCACCTATGTAACAGGGCTGCTTGATTTTCTCTTCAATGTCTAACTCTTAGCCAGATATTTTATCTGACATTTTGATAACAGAGACCCCCAAGTTATGATAGTAAGCATCACTGGCTAGTCACTGTTTCCAGCGAACATGTTACTGAGGATAGAACATCTCAGTGTATTAGGAGAGACAAGACAGACATGTCTGTGGAGATTGATGTTACCACCTTTGATGTACAAGAAATCTCTCATTGTTGTCACACCTTTTAAGGAACTGAAAGTTTTCTATCAACATCTGCTTTTCTTTTTCTTTTTCTTTTTTTATCTTTTTGCGACAGGGTCTTGTTATGCAGTTCAAGCTGGCCTTGAGATCACTTTGTAGCCCAGGCTGGTCTCGAACCTTCAGTGAGCCTCTTACCTCAGCCTCTGGAGTGCTGTGATTACAGGCGTGCACTACCAGGCCTGGCTTCTTTTTCTTACATAGGTGCAAATTATTCTTAAGAAGTAGGGTATCAATTTGTAGGAAGATGTGTATTGCGATTATAGTACGGACTTGTTATGGAAAGCACATAACTAAGCAATATCTTCTGCAGTATTCTTTGAGAATTTTAAAAGAAAAGTTTTGGTTTTCCTTGATTCTGTATTTAACATACCTGCCCAGATGATTTGTTTAATACAGCTTTTAGTGCAACTATGTTAAGAAGGAGCTAACTCTCAAAGAAATGTGGGGAATACGTGGTTTGTTTGATTCATTTCTGAGTTGGCATGTCCAGATGAATGGCTCCAAACTATTGACATAGTTTATGATAGACACAGATTGTGGAATTTTCTTTGCAGCTTATTACTAGAGAAGGACTCTCAATGAGGAAGAGATGAAGGCATTGCCAAAATAAACTCAACAGAACAAGCATATAGAAAGAGACAATGGGTAAACCTGTAGTCTGGATTTCAAGAGATATATGGGGGCTGCTTCTGAGCAACGGAACAGCCACTGTGTTCATATTTCATTGACACTGGTAACCAGGCAAGCTGTCAAATTCAGTCTTGAACCATCATTGACCTAGATTCTCGGTCAGGTTACAAAGGATTCTTTTAGTCATGTTGTGTGATTTCTGAACTCTTACGCACTCTCACGGCAGTGATTTCTGCAGTGGTGTGTGATATCACAGCTCTGAACTTTTTCAAATATTTCAGATCTGGGAAAATATGTCATGATCACTAACATTTCCTTTTTCCCAAAGATTCAGAGTCACCAGACAATTAGAAATTCTTAATATTCCTGTAGCATGCCAGGTACCTTAACTCCACTCTTTTAAGTGGGTAATTTTATCAGTGAGATTAATTAAAAAGTAGTACACCCAAGTGTCAAATGCTGCTACCATGTGAGGGGCACTAGAAAGAGCGTGCCTCTGTACAAAGCTCAGGCTTGTGAGAAGATTATTAACTGTAAGAAGAATATTAGCTGTAAGAAGTTTCTCATATCTTGATGACTTTATTATTTGAGAAAATACAGGGTAGTAAAAATTGTTTTTAATATGTTCATTAATATTATAGGTTAAATGAATCAATAATATAAAGAATGCTGCTTAGAATACAAGTAATTAATAAATGTTAAACATAATTATTTTGTACATTATAAATCTCTTGGGTTTCACATTTGACTTCGCTAGTCATGAGAAGTATCCTACTTATAGATTATGGCATAAATCAATTTTTTATACATCAGTCCTCTAATGATGGTCCTTACTGAATTCCAGAGAACTAATGCTCAGCTCCAATTTGTTATAGTGTAAATCTCTAGCAAGAAGTAAAGAGGGGGGCTGGGGATTTAGCTCAGCGGCAAAAGCGCCTGCCTGGCAAGCACGAGGTCGTGAGTTCGGTTCCCGGTACCGGAGAAAAACTAAAAAAAAAAAAAAAAAAAAAAAAGAAGTAAAGAGGAAGGCACAATGTTACAAAGTAAGGGAAATGGGAACATTTTTTAGGTTTCTGTGCTCTGGAGGAAGCACTATTCTAAGCAGAGAAAACAAGCAATATCCACAGGTGCAGGGATGCCTTGTACAGACTGGTGAAGACTGTCCAGCCTAGGGACAGTTCTTAGAGATCTAAGTGAACCAGAATTTAAATAAGAGGTGTATTTTTTTACTATGACGTGTGATTTTGTTTGGTACTACTTACAAGGGTGAAAAACTAGTTTTGAATATCAAAGTCCTGTAATAAAGTTTAATGGAGTCATTAGAATACTGTGCAAACCCCTCATAACTTAGAAATATTGGTTCATTCTCAAGTGTCAGTTCTACTTCTCCCTCTGCATGCACACGCATGCGTGCTCGCGCGCACACACACACACACACACATCCCTTACTCACATGGCCCAGATAATGCTACAATATATTTATGTATATGTTTCATTCTGTATGCTGATAGATGTACTATTTAGGATCTATTGCAATTTCTGATTTTTCCTCTTTGTGTCAGAAAATATGTGGTGTCTTTGTTCCTAACAAAACCAAACAAGGTCACGGTGAATTTAATACTGTCTCGATACATAACTCTTTCCTAGTCATTTGCATTCCTTCAATCAACTCTAGCAATTTCTCCTGATTATTTATAAGATACACTTTACTAATAAGATACCTACACCTGTGTGCCCTGGCTTTTTAAAAAAATACCTTTAAAAAACAGATTAGGAAGGACTGATTACTAGATCACCGATAAAGTATTTATTAAATACAAGCTCTTTATGGAATTTAAGAAATTAAACTAGTCCCTGCGTTAAGGGATAAGTTAAACCATTCTTCTAGGAATTTATGGATTCGAAATGCTTTTAAAATCTTATTCCATTAATATAATTACCATCGAAAATTAAGTTACATGCAGTATCTCAATTTGTTGCTCATGGGATATGATCACTCTTGGTTTAAAATTACATTATACTCAGGAAAGCTTCAAACTATCAGGTTACCTTGTTTGGCAGATTGTTAGATTAATCCTGTAATTCACTGAAATATCTATTACAATTTTAAAAAGAATTGACTATAATGAATTAGAGAACTAATCTCAACAATTTATCACTCAAATGAGGTCATCACACTTAACAGAATATTCAAGATTATCAGCCTGTTATTAACATTTTCTTTATAAAAAAACATGTATATGCTATTTAATACCCTGTCATATTTTAATGAATTTTCAAATACAATACAGAACTCTGGTATTATAAATAAAAATTAATCAAATCATTTTTCTGTAAATTATAGCTATGGAGTTATTAAAATCTTCACAAATAGTTAATATTGACAAAGGGCAGTGGTATACTCAAGTTCTAAACTTTTATTAGAAAATTAGTTACAATTTGAAATGATTTTTTTGAGTATGGATATAGTTCATTCAAAATAACAAAAATAATGAGTGTTAGAATACTTATAAATACTGGAATAAAAATCATTTAACTGAAACTTATAACTTGTAAAATTCTCAAATATTGTTGCTTCTACAGATATATCGATCCAGAATTCACTTTGTGAATTTGGGAAGTTTATAGGAAAATATAGGAGATTAAATCATACAATACTGTGATATAAAAATATTTACTAAGAAAAGACTGGCAAAACAATAAACACTAGGACTAATTTTGACTTAAGCTAAAGTAATACATTTCAAGCCCAGTGTCTGAAGAATCAGTTTTGGGTTGTTAGGGAGGTAAACTTGCTGTGGCAATTTGCACCTGAGCTTATACATTATTTTCTGCTATAGGTTTTTATTTAAAACACCCACTATTTGACAAATGCTGCAGTATGCATATGACTTGACACTTTTTTTCTGATATGATATCTACTGTTAGTCATGTAGGGTATAGCGACCCTGTGGGTACCAACTTTTCCTGTTCTCCCCATTTTCTTCTACAGCTAGTCTTTCACAACTCAGTATCGAGGCCTGTCTCTGAGTACCAGCCAGGGCCAAGGTTTGTCATCCACGGAAGAAAGACCTTGAAGTTGATCATCCATGTGAATTTTAGATCTGCTTTACTCCTGTGTGCACCATTTTCCATTTTGCCTGTCAGTCAAAATATTATATTTGGTAACCCAACATTTATTCTAGATAATTTTGTTTTTACCTGTGTTAGTAAGTGTTTGTAGTACCTAATGATTATATTCGTTAGAGTGAATGGGTCACGTACATGTCATGTTTTAATTCTTTCTTCCCCTTCCCTATACTCCCCCCTATCACTTTTCCAGCATCAGATTCATTTATTTATGACTTTATAAAGTTAATTATCATTTTCACAGACTAAAAATCAGACTAATGGGCAAAAACATATAATAGATGTACAACAATTTTATAGAGACTCATTCTACAGGTTTTTATTTTCTTCCTTAGATAACTCTGATTCATTGTGTTTTATTTCTTCATATTTTGTGGTTTTTGATCATAAGCCTATGTTTGTTAAGACTTCAGCTAAAAAGTTGGTTTGAGACCTGAGTTGACAACATATCCCCACTGAACACGAATATTTTCTTTTCTCTTGTAATTTATCCAAGTCAGAATTACTTTAAAATAATTATTGATGTAAGGCCTTTTAACACTAAATAATTTCTACTAGTTTTGAAATATCACAAAATATCAGAAGATACATTTATCTTCTTCCACGAAGATAAATTTGTAATACAAAAATTATCAATGTTATCACCCCTGTCAGAAATTTTTTCTCAAGTTCAGTGATTGTAATCACGTGTTTGTTGCATGTTGTAACCTTTTGCAAAGACTTCTAATGGTCTTTCCAATCTTTTATGAATCCTGAGTTTCCACATAGCTGTCAAAATAAAATTTTGTTACCAAGGATCAGTGTATAGCTTTCTGAGATCAAGGTTTATGTTTGGTCTCTTTAGGATGCTTTTACTGGCAGCTAGTTACAGATTGACAATTTCTAAAACAAAATTCAATGTATTTGTGTGCTTAGTAGCTCAGAATAGCTAGACTCGGTATGACTAGAAATGGTCCTGTGAGTATATCTGTATCTTCAAACTCAAATATAAAGTAACTAATTACATCCTTCTTTTAATAAAATTCATGATGATTAGAAAACATGTAGATTAATGAAAATTTCTATTGCAAGCAATAGTCAGTGGAAAAGGATAAGAAGGTTGTTATGCATGATACTTTGTGTCAACTTGGGGAGTCCAGAGATTTGGAGAAGTGACTCAGCAGGGAGCCAGGGTGCTTACTTTACATTCATCCTGAACCTGTGGAAGAGGAGGGCATGGAGATTATGTGGTGTGCTACACCCTTCCTGAGTAGGGGTAGCCTGTTTACAATGTAAGGGAGGGAAAGAGGCTGCTTGCCACCATTCCTCCCTTTTGCTGTTGTTGCTTTGGCTGTGTTCTGCTGCCATGAATGCTTGCCCTCTGCCATGTGCCACTCTGCCTTGGAACCACCCAAGTATGAACTGAAACCTCCACAAACTGTAAGCTAAATAAATCTTTCCTTCTTTAATTTTGGGCATCAGGTATTTTATTCCAGCAATGAGAGAAAAGTAACCAAGACAAAAGTCTGTTATCTTCACAGTTGTGAGAGTTCCCACACACTATGTAGAGCCAATACGTCACAGCAGTCTCTTCAGTTGTTACTGATGATTGTCTCCTGTTCCCCACTGACATTTGGTTTCCTGTTCCACTCTGCACTCTGAGGTTTGGTAGCTCCACACTTTGCCAATATTGAAGCCACTGAAGGGCAAAGTTGATGCTCCTTGGACATACTCCATTGCTGTCAACACAAACTTTTCCCTACTTTAGGGGGAATTTCAGCAATGGCTTTAAAGTTCTCTATTAATGAAATGCAGTCTCTTCCCTCTGGTCTTTAGGAAAATTTATAATCAAAATCTTTTCTATCTTCCATACTGATTCGTTATTTTCCCCCTATCTTTTCCTATATAGTATTTAGCCTACTTCTATATCATTCCAGACTCATTTTTTGGGGAACAATTTGATATTTATTTAAAATGCAGAAAGAATGAATAATTTAGCTTTTTCATTTCTTATATTTTATAACTTCTTAAATTCTTATAATATTTATATATAGCCAATATTTGACCAATACTTGCCAAAATGTTTATTTGATATTTTCATCACTTGTAAAAACTTTTCATCATTGTAAAAACTAATTTTACTCAGTTGTGTGGATTTTTTCCTGTGGATTTCACATTCTGTTGCTTCAGTTCTTCAGTGACTTAATTATACCAGTTATTAAATTATTTTATATTTATACTAATTCATGTCTTTTTAAATATTGAACTATAAATTACATATAATATAATAATCAAATCTTAATTGCACAATCGAAACACTTTACATTAACACATACCCACTGTGAAAACTCCCGGTTAATGACAGTGAACATTTCAGTCTTCCCTGAAGATTGTCTCTATGCTTTATGGGCCAAACACTCCCTGATGCACATACACACCCAGTGCTTTTGGTGTCACTTCTAAGAATTTGGCAAAAATTATGATCATCTTCAACAAAGATTTTCTAGTGCTTTGTTCAGTATTTGGTAGTAGCTATATATTTAAAATTTATTCTCATTACCTATTTTGAATTTTCCCATGTAAGAATTGAGAGTTATGTTGTTTAATTTATATTTATGTTGTTTATTTATGTTGTTCACATCTCTGTATTTCAATTATTCCAGCACCATTGTTTAGAATGGCCCCATTTCCTCCATAGAATTCTTTGTGCCTTTGTTAATATTATATAGAGAATATTTATGTAGGTCTATATCTTTTTACATATTTTTGCATCTGCCTTCATGTGTCTTCCTCCAGCAAAATCAAACTGACCTCATTTCTATAGCTAAGTACTAAGGCTGCCTATCAAGTACAATGCTTATTCTACTTCATTATTTTACAAAATCACTCTTCTGTCTAGTGCTGTTCCATAAAAAATATTTGGGTAAGTTTAGATGTATCTACAAAAACCTTAGTTGAAATTTTTAGAGAAATTAGATTGCACTTATACATTGATTAATAGAATATTGATATATTTACAATGTTGACTTTTCCAAGTATGAACAAGATAGGTGCAGTGACATATTGAATTACTGTTTGATTTTTAATCAGTCTTTAGTAATTAAAAATATAAAAGCTGAACATGTTTTTATACATTAATATATTAGTGTCTCCTTTAGGAACAATTATAAGTGGTATTTTAAATTTCAGTTTTTACATATTCATTATTAATATTCAGACTTTTAATTAACTCTTTGTGTGATGATCCTATACCTCTTAACTTTGATGAACTCACTAGTTTTAGAAAGTTTGTAGAAAGTATGTCAGCTCTAAGCAGGAATATTTTATTTCCTTTACTATACGTATGGTTTTTATTTGTTACCCTTACTTTATTTTGCTAGCTAGAACTTCCAGTACTGTTTCATCCCACAAATTTTGACATATGGTATTTTAATTTTCATTGACTTATGTATTTTTAAAAAAACCTTTTGAGCCTTTCTGTTTGATATAAGAACTATTTAGAAGTGTGCTGTTTAATTTCCAATTGTGAATATTTTTCATCTCATCTTTCTGTTGTTGATATCGAGTTTGAGTCCATGATGATCAGATAGCATAATCCTTGTGGGATTTCAACTCATTTAAATGTTTTTTGCTATTTATGTATGGTCTAGATCTATCATTACCTTTTTTACTGCAAACACTTGGTTAAAGAAAACATACCAAATCCCTTTTCACCAGTTGATCTTTCTATACAAGCAACACATTTCTTTCTAATTGTTTTCAAGATGATTTATTTTTGCTTTGCAGAAAGGGTATGCTATGTTTTGGTGTGCATTTTTGGGAAGTAAACTACTCAGAACACAGTTAAACTCTTGGATCTGTAGGTTTATGTCTTTCACAAAATGTGAGAGTCTCAGCCATCAGTTATTTGAACAGTCCTTAGTCCCACTCTCATTCCATCCTTCTGGAACTCTAATGATGCAAATGTTATCTCTTTCTTTCACTGCCTTTTAAAACTATTTTCTTTTACTTTTCAATTCTAGCTTTTCTCTTTTTTCATATGAAGTATACTCTATCAATCTGTACTCAGTTCACTATTTTGTAACATCTCTACTTTGCTAATGCACCTTGAGGCTTTCCTTTGAGTTATTGATTTTAAGTTCTATAACTTCTGCTTGATTCTTTTTCATAATTTTAGTTATTTTCCCAACATTATCTATTGCTTAATTTATTTCAAAGTAACCCATAATTACTTTTAAAATATTATTAGATATTTACTTTCAAGTTTTGTCAGGAAAAGCAAATAGCAGATCTATCTGATTGATAATTTTTGTTGTTTCTTGTCATTCACATTATAATTTTGCTGTTACTGTGACAAATATTTTGAGACTCTGTCTCCAAGTTAAGCTATTCAGTATGTGTTTTACTTCTTAAAATACAGTATGGGGGCCAATTAAGTATGTATCCTCTGCTTTCCAGAAATCCCTAGCACGAATATCCTTGCAAGTGCGGAGACTGGGCAACATCGCTTCACTTTAAAAAGTTGAGCTGAGAAAGTAGCTCTCCTCTAGCTATTTATCAAAAGGTCCTATAGTGTAGGGGGTCCATGGAACTCAGAATGATGTCTTCCTTTCTCATGTTCCAGGACTTGGAAGCAGGTCATCTTCTTCCACATTTCAGAGTATTTCTAATTTATTTATTTATTCATTCATTCATTCATTCATTTCTTTTAATTCCCTGAGATATTTAGTTGCAAGAGTGTGAACATGAGAGGAATGTGGCTACTCTATTTTTGGTGAGATCTCTTTGGTTCCCAGCAGTCAAATACAAGAGTATTTGTATATCTCTAATAACTTTGCTTTTAAATAAACAACATTACATAAAATAATTTTACATCCTTAAAACAGAATAAACTTTTTTTCATTGCTGAGGGTGTGGACACGCTACATATATGCTGTGAACTGGGATATATACCCATTCTACCATTGATGTGTATCCCACTTTAGCACTGATATATATCCCAGGCCACAACAGCACATTTTCAACAAAGTTATGTAGGGAATATCTTGAATTACACTCCAGAAAAAGTTAGTAGAATGTCAGAATCCAATGTAGATGTTTTTAGAAATAAGTGAATAGCCTACCAAAATGATTCTATTCAAGTATTACTGGTAGTTCAATAGGTGTCATGGAGGATGAACTTCCAGGATGTGAAAATAAACATTTATATTGAATGGTATGGCAATGAGATAAGAACAATTCCTAACACAAAAGGATCTATTACATATTATTTTGCTATAAAGAAAACAAAATGTGAAAATTAGAAGTGCAACCAAAGTTCCACTTTGCAATTTTTTTCTATCAGCTTTAAACGTCACTCTTGAAGAATTTCCATTCACAAATTTTAACAGCATCACCAGAATGGCAGAGAATCTGCATTGTGTTTTCTTAGTTCTGTAGCTAATTGGAAATTCCTGCCTCTTCCTCCAAATTATTTGTAGCATCAGCTTCTGAAGTGAATAATGAAATAATTCCTATTCAGCTCTCTTCTACACCTATCTTCTCAGCTTTCCTCAAGTCTCATATATTCATTTCAAATGGCAAATAGTTTATTAGAGAAAATTGCTGTTTTACTGTAAATTTCTGTATGCACTCTTCTAAGAGAATTTATTTATTGTGATTCACTATTGGCCTTACAATATTATAAACAGAATGTTTATGGTGCAACTTACAAACATACATTTTACTGCATACAAAACAAATGCAACAGCTACATTAATTGTTTGATGATCAGGAAACAGTCTTTAAACAGTTTTGTATCCAAGTATATTTTGTAACATTTGAGTAAATGTGTTATTGCATTGAGATGTGATTTTGGAAATTGGTTCAAGCTTTCAGTGAGGTATAGTATGTTCTATTTTTTAATATTTAAAATGATAGGGAAAGTTATTCTTTGTATTTCTGTTAAATATTTCTGCACTGAATGTCAAATTTTCAAATTCACATCATTATATTAAGTGGAGAATATCTGTTTTCTGAAAAAGTGTCTTACAACAAAACAAAGGATAAAATATTACAAACTGTTAAGTATATATTTGAGTTTACAAGTAAATAAGATTTTACTATACAAAAGTAACTTCTATTCCTAGTAATAAGGTAGTATTGATGCTTCCCTGAGCCTTGGGGAATGTTGGCTTTTGTTGGTTTGGGAACACCATTTATCTGTAGTTTTGAGACTAAGGGCTTCAGTGAATAAGAGACAAGAGATTGGCATAACATGGAAGCAGTTCTTTTGCCACTAATTTTAATTGTTAAGGCCAATTTTGTTTGGCTGTCAGTATGGTGAGCTAGAGACTAAATTTCCAGCCCTTTCCCTAGAGAGAAATAATAATGTAATTGTAAATTTTGGCCAGTATAAGTCCTGCAGTAGTTATTGAATGGGTTCATTGTTAAATATTTTTATAGGAGTCTCTGTTAGGAGGATATTTTCTCCTCAATTTCTTCTATTTCTGCTAGGGAAAGGGAACATATGGGTGTGTCAGTCACTTGCAATTAGATAGTCTTAATTATGAACACCGTGTCTTAAAACTGACAGAGTATAAATATAGAAGGAAATTGGGTTCATAATGACTATAGTATCATGATGTCTTTCCTGGACTAATTACTTTCAATTTTTTTTAACTGAGAAAAAATAATACTGTGAGTATGTGCATCTGTGTTAGCTCTTTTTTTCCTGTTAGGTATCACTGAACTTAGCCTTAATTAATATAAATTTGAGAATTTTGAATAAACTCGGAATTCTCAAATGTAGATAAAGGAAAGCTTAAAATAAAATATCTCCTCTGTTAGTGTGTGAGCCCACTAATAAAGCAATCCCATTCATAATATCTTGAAAAGAATTAAATAAGGATTACCTAACAAAGGAAGTGAAAGAATTCTATAACAAAAACTATACTACTACAAAAAAGGAGATCAAAGAGGACATCAGAAAATGGAAAGCATCCTCTTTTCCTAGATAGGCAAAACCAAAATGTCAAAACGGCTATGTGAAGAAAACTGATATATAAATTAAATTCTCTCCCAGTCAAAGTATCAGTGGCATTCTTCACAGAACTAGAAAAAATAATCCTAAATTTTTATAGAACCAGAAGAGATGCAGAAAAGCAAAACCAATCCTGAGTAACAAGAGCAAAATAGGTGGCTGGATTTCAACTTATATTATGAAGCTACAATAATAAAGATACAGTTCTGGCACAAAAACATGCATGTTGATCAATGGACCAGAATAAAAGATGCAGAGACAATCCTAGACATATTCAGACATCTTGTTTTTGAAAAATTGCTGAAGCACAGGCTGGAGAAAAGACAGTCTTTTTAACAAAATGGTGCTGGGAAAACTGGTTATCCACTTTCAGGAGATTGAATCTAGATCTTTCCCATTCTAATTTCTTGTTTCTACAGTAATTCTTTCAAGAGTAATCTGTCTCGAAGAATACAAGAATGTTGCAACATCTAACTGAATTTCTGTAGCTAATTAATTTCATTACTTACTGCAGTGTAATCAACCTTGGTACAGTAGTAATATTGCTTGCCTGGCCATAGCTCCTGTGGATGTTTTATGGTTTAAATGAATTGGTGATTATACCATAAATATAACAAGAAAACTTTCTATGTAGAACATAATCTTTAACTGTGTATATGTGAAGACCTGTCACAAGAAGTAAGAAGGCAGGGAAAGCAAAGAAAATAGTCATTACGGTTGTTGTTCCTCTACTCAGTGGAGGAAAGATGCATCCAGAAAGCATGTATAGAAAGGATTTACACAGTCATTGCACCATTTGGGAAGCATTTAACAAATGATACAACACATATGTCCTCCAAAGCCATTACCTACTGCACAAATTTTGGTAGCACGAAACTCTTTGTTAAGAATCTTCAATGACTTCGATTCTTTAAAGTGCCCTTGGTAGTTCCTGCATTAATACTCAGCCAGAGTATACATAGCTGAATTTACTTGAAAACATATTTATTTAGGAAATAAGCCACTAAAAGTAATGTCAGTATCTCATTTTAAATTGTTCACTGCCACGCGGGGTGGTGCATGCCTGTAATCCCAGCACTCGGGAGGCTGAGGCAGGAGGATTGTTGTGAGTTCAAGACCAGCCTGGGCTACAAAGTGAGCTCAAGGCCAGCCTGCACTGCATAGTGAGACCCTGTCTCAAAAAAGACCAAAAAAAAAAAAAGTTAATTTATAAACTATTTCTACCTTTGAAGTTGTGTCTTGACACTAAAATCGTTATTTTACAGGAATGAGGAAAATCATTCATGTATGACAACAGGTACTCTAAGCATCTTTTCACTTTCTATTACTCATTACTCTCACGGAAAATTTCATTCTTCCTTGGTTACTGAGAAGCCAGAATATGCCTAATGTTCAAAATTTTTATTAGGAAATGAGAAATATTTTATGTTTCAATATTTTATAATTTTGAATTAGAAATTTCAGAGAAATATTGATTATGTAATTTCATTTATAACATATAGTTTCATTTGAAACACTTTTCAATATAAATATTAAGTATCCTTTTTTCTTAGTTTATTTTCTGATTTCAGTTCTTTGTCCAATTTTTGGTAATGCATTCCTCCTTTTAATTTCCAAACTTGTGACCTACATGGGATTAAGTGAACATATTACACATTAATAATAAAATCAAGAGAGTCCAGTTGAAACCCAAAGATAAGCCTAGTATATGATATTTATTTGTATTTCTTTGAACTCAAGATTACCATCTTGGAAAAGATATGCCTCCCTATTTCCTAATATGTATCTTTTATATTACTTTTTATTCATATTTTGTTTCTCATAAAAGAGAAACCAGGTATTATTTAGGTTAGGTTTGTGTGTATATTTAAGTGGATACTGAAAGTTTGATAAATTGTTGATGAATAAAGGATGTAATGAATATTAAATCATAAAAGTAAATAAATAAGAAGAAAATATTTTTAAAATTCTCAAATAGACCTGTTTGGAAAAAAAAAAAAATGTGCCATCAACTTACCAGAATTTTGGAGGAATTTATCACTGATAGAGAAGAAATAGGATCAGAACGATCCAAAATAGCCAAGAATAGCAAGAACAGAAGAATCCAGTCCCAGGTCTAAAAATGCTCACAGCACTTCACAAAAGTAGAGATATTTATGGTATAGGTGGGTGGGTGGTGAGTCACTTAATAGCTCATATTACTATGTCAAATATCTGAGACATTTTGGCTCAGTTTTGGAAGTTCCAGGCCGTGGTTCATTGGCCTTGTAGTTTTGAGCCTGTGACAGAACAGCACAGCATGATAGCGCAAAGCCACTTGCCTTATGACCTGGAAGCAAAGAAACATATAAGAAGGGGCTGGAGCCCCACAGTCCCCTTCAGGGAGCACCTTAGTGATCCCAAGACCTCTTTTAAGGCCTAACTCCCATGAGGTCCAGCACTGCCCACTAGCTCCGCACAGGGGGCAACTCTTTAACCTATAGGCTGGGGATGTTTAAGTTCTAAACAATAGAAGGAACTGAGAGTAATTGTCAGGATTGTAAAGTGAGGGCCAAATTCACAATGGCTTCATGTACTAGACAGCTGGTAGCACCAGTATTCATTCTCAGGAAGAATTGATCAACACAGGGAACAGAAATAGGATAATATTATCAAAGGCTTCTTGTTGAGGACCAGAATGTGTAAGAGTTAAGTTGCTGACCACGAAGGTACCTCTGGCCTTGTTCAAAAGCTCATGTTCACAGTCTGTGAAGACAAGATGATGCTGCACCTATGGGCTGCTGACTATCCCTCAGAGGATACAGACGCAATAAACTGCCAAATTTAGAGATCAAGCAGTTTTCTTAATTAGCAAGATTTACTGCCTAGAATGTCTTTGTTCTAACCTCTCAAGTCCTGCTCTTTTTCATGGGTTTTTGCCTCAGATGTGTCCTCTGCTTCCTGTACCTCCCGGAATGGTTAAGGACAGAATAAATAAGGGCAATGCAGAGAAATCTTTGTCTCACCTCCAAGAGAGTTCTGACCTTCCTAGACTCTCCGCAAACCATATAACTTGTTTTTTATTTAAATTTGGGGATACATTCATTTTAGGAGATCCAAGACCTGGCCAGTAGCCCCAGGTAGCTACTGACTTCCAGGATTTGCAGTATTCACAGTACCTGTGGAGAGGAAAATAAAATAACAAGCAGCTCAATTAAAGATCAAGAGGCAACTGAAGACACCTATCACCAGAAAAGGATATAACTCACTGCATTTAATGAAAAATATCATCAGTTAAAACAAAATTATTGTAAGAAAAACTTAGGAAGAATACACTTAAAACTGAATGTGTCTAAATTACCACCACCAAAGGAAATAGTATACATGATGATAAAGCACAAAAGATAGAGGCAAAAGAAAACACAATTGTCTTTCAGCAAAAAAGAATGCACGATACACATAAAATATTGAAAACCTTTAAAATAAATATTGTGGAAATCATGGAGTTTGTAGAAAAGCTTTCAATGATATAAAAAATTAAAGTAAGTATCAGAATTTAATTAAAATCATGGCTATTAAATTGAAAGTTCTTACCAACAATAAATGAAAAAAAGCCCATATACTATATTATTTCAAAGAAATTTCAAAAGATCAAGGGCAAATAGAAAAGCCTGAAAAGAGGGTATAATATGACAAAGATTATTGCTATCTTGTGTTTGCTATCTTTCATTTATATCTGATTTTTTATGTTTTTTACTTGGTAGGCAGAATTATGGTTCTGTTCACATTTTAATCCCTAGGTTGTCTGGATCAGTTACTTTTTGAGATAATACTTTGTGGATGCTGCTGAATTAAGAATCTTGAGAAGAGAATGTTATTTTGGATTACTGAGTGGGCCTTGGGTAATTTTCAGTGTTTGTATAAGCGCAAATGAGTGCCAGGAGAGTTAGATACAGACATGAGGAGAGAAACATAGGTTGAGATCATGGGACTGCTGCCTTTTAATCTGGGAGAGTTCCACGAGGCAAGGGATGTGGGCTGCCTTTAAAAAGTGGAGGAGACAAATAATTGCATTGAAAAAAGTGCAGCCTGGCTAAATCATTGATTTATGTGAATATCCTCCATAGGTGTGAAGTAGTTAATGGGCATTGTTTAACCCACTGCATTTATGGGACTTTATTTGAAAGGCACTAGAAAATTAATACAACACGTCAAGTCTATGTCTCCTCTGTCCTCTTCCCTACATTCTGCCTTTGAAGACTGTTTTTGAGATTCCATAACAAAAAGTTAAAAAAAGTAGGGAGTAAGAAAAAGCTTGTGAGAACTAATCAAATCTGAGGAAGGGCAGCAAGAGGGAGTGAAAAGTTATGAGTGAAATACAAGAGCAATTGGGAAGAAAGAAAAAAAACGTTAAAGTGCTTGGAGTAGACTAAGCTTCTAGCATCTGTGAACTCATGTCTTTCACCAAGTCTGAGATGTTTTCAGCTATTATTTCTTTAGGTGTTCCCCCGCCCCTTGTCACCCCACTTTATCCTCCCCCTCTGGAACCCCAGTACTGTAACATAAATGTTTCATACTTTGTTGTTACATTGGTCTCTGATCATCTGCTTTATTTGTTTTTCATTGGTTTTATTTCTTTTTTTCAGATTGGGTGATATCTATTGGTTATCTTTTAAATTACTGACACTTTCCTCTGTTATCTCCATTTTTTATTATGTTGATCCCATGAGATTTAAAGTTTGCATTATTGTACTTTTTCTACTATACAATTTCAGTGAGGTTCTTACAAAATTTTGTTTTTTCTTTTACTTTTTCTGATGCTTTTAAGTTTTTCAAGAGTATTTACTTGGTATAATTCTTATATTATGTCTATTTTTAGATATATTTCAGATAATTCCAACACCTGTCACCTCAGTGCTCCATCATCTATTTGTTGCCATTTTTGTGTAAGTTGAGATACTTCTGGGTCTTCATATACAGTTATTTCGAATTACATATTGATCATTTTGAGCTTCAAAATGAAATGCCAAGTTTTATTGGAGCCTTAGATTTCATATGAAATTAGTCAAATAATAATGCTCTATTTTCATGCTATTGGGCAACTTCTCTTGTCCCAATGCAAATTATTTCAAAGTCTTGTGGTTCTTTTTGGAAATCTCCTGTGCATGCTTCTCTGGGCACTGGTTTAGTAATTCAGTTTTCAAAGTCTTTACTATGCTAAATATGATCAGATCCACTCAGATGCAGCTTTCAGTGACCCCAGATTTTTGTAAACATCAGGAGTGACTCACAATTGCTAATCCTCCCCCACCCCAACTCTTTGGCACTTTCTGATTCCCGGGGACCCAAATGCTAGATGTTTAATGATCCTGCTCTGTTGTAAATACTGCATCTCCACTATGCTTGAAATCCAGCTGGGGATAGCAAAAAGGGATGAAGATTTTCCCAATACTCTATAGAACAGAGCTTCACCGATGAAAGAAACAAGACCATTTCTCTTGCAGTGTTAACTCCCGATAGTGACCAATTTCACCTTTACTTTCAGGAATAGTTAAGTTTTTAGTGTCTGAGTCATGAAAGAAAGAAGAATACAAAGAGAAAAACCACACAGGGTGTGAGACAGGTTCTGCACTCTCTAAGTGTTAAGGTTATCTTTCCCATTTCCTTACTCTAGGCCTGGAGTGCTCCCCTAGAGTACTCCAAGTACCGTTGTGATCACTTATGCATATTTGATACTTTGATTTCAGGCTGGTCATATAAAAATATATAAAAATAATGAATGTATCATTTTTTAGTAACATTTTGATTTGTTTCTGTCTCTTCTAATTCTGATTACTCTTTCAATTGCTTTTTCATATACTCTATCCAGGGCTTAAAGTTATAGTGGGGGTAAGACAGAAAACACATATCTTACACAAAATTAGAACCAGAACTGTAATTTTTAATTCTTATGAATGACTGAATTGCAGTTCACCATCATGTGGGACTAAAATAGGCAAGTTATAGCTACAATCAGATTATATTTTTTCAAAGAGATGTATGCTCCAGGGATTTCAACCATAGGTGAATCTTGGACTAAAGTGTCTCTCTGATATAGGAAGGATTCACGGTGATAGTGATACTTCTGGTCAATTGAAGCAATGGTGTAAATATCAGGGCTTAATTTAACCTCCAAATAGAATTAGTTTCAAATGATTTCAGAAATACAAAGGAATAGCAGAAACTTCATAGTTGCAAATTATTTTTTGTCACATATATATGGTAGAAAACAGTATAGAAAGAATTACGTGCTTGTTAAATTGGAAAAAAAACTTTGACTTAGACTTTGGGAATGAAATTTTTTCCTCAACTTCCAAAAGCACAGAACTTCTTTAGAAATTAGATTCCTTTTTGGATAATGATATAAAAATAATAAAAATGTACAATTTCAAAGGCTGTATCAATCTGGGAAAGACGCCTTGGATGTATGCTTATAACAAAGGATTTATGTTGCACAGGCCTTGGAAATGCTACACCAGACTTTAATCTAAATGACTTTGTATTTTTGTGTGATTGTATACCACGGGATAGCAACAGAAAGACTGACTTGTAGTTTAAAGGTGGTAGAAGAATGGGTAAGTTGGATATTGACAGATGTCTAGGAAACAGAAATATAAAAAGCAAGTATGTGTGTTTATGAATCAATAAAAAGGATTAAATGATGGCTTCTAATAATTGAAAAGGACAAAAATTTGGCAAGGGAAATGATGAAGGAATATTTTAAATTTAATATTTTTATACTTGGTTGTCTCCATTGAATATGTGTTTATATTTTGTTGTAAAATAAAGTTATAAAACAGTTTAAAGGTAATTTCTTAATGAAGAGAGGTTTAATTTCACTTGGCTTTGTTTACAGGTATAGATTTACCCTTACTTCACATACACTAGCATAAAAGTTATTTTAGGGTTTTTGGGGTAATATTGTTGCTTACCCTTTCATCCTAAAATTGAGTTGTATCATATAGATTATCCTGCAGCTTTATTTTTATCACTTAATTATTTCTTGATATAATTCTATATTGATAGACATAATTCATTCAGTGGTCAGATCTTAAATAGCTTAAATCATCATACTTAATTAATATTGTATTAGTTTTATTGTAAGTTTTTATTATGTACCTTTGACATAGAAAATTTAAAGCAAAAATATGAAAGATAAGTGCTAAAAATGTTTGACATGTTAAAATATTAAAACAATAATGTATTTAGATATCTATTATCACTGACAATATGTATATTACTATGTCTGTTATTTTGTATACACTTTCTAGATATTAATATAATTTTTATATAAAATGATATCTGATGTATTATCACTCTACTGTTAAGTATATTCTAGCAAAATTATATTAGCAATTAATGGTAAGAGAAAAATTTAGCTTTTGAAGTGTATTTCTCCAAAATTATCAAGAATATCATCTTTCTTTACCTAACATTCTGAGTATTTTCTGTCTTTAAAATTTAAATTTAGGATCCAGGCGTGGTGGCATACTACTGTAATCCCAGCATTCGAGAGGCTGAGGCAGGAGGATTCTTACAAGTTCAAGACAAGCCTGAGCTACAAAATGAGCTCAAGGCCAGCCTGAACTGCACAATATTCATCTCAAAAAAGTAAATAAATAAATACAATTTAAATTTAAGTAATAAAGCATCTAAATATTAAAATGTAAAAAAGATTATCCTTTTTCATTAAGTTTTGATTAAGAACTTTTTCATTAAGTTCTTAATAAAAATAGTCATAACTCTTGTGACAGTCTAAATTCTTTGCTTCATATATTTTGTTTAAATGTGTAAATTCAAATGATTTTGAAGATGTCTGGGGATCCACGGTATAGAAATCAGATGAAGTTACTCAGATTGGAAATTAATATAGCTGGGCCTAACTGTTGCTGCCAACTTTATTATACACTCTTTTTAAAAAGTCCTTATCTGAAATAAAAATGAATGATGGATTGGCAAGGTAAATTCATAACCCTGCTTGCATTAATTTATTCAGTAAGCCTAAGCATTTCTTTTAACAGAAGTTATATCATAGAACACAGTCATCTATGTCTTTACCACTAAAAGAAATGTAATATAAGGAAATGCATGTTCTTTAATACTCAAAACATTCAATGCTTTCTTCTGAAGTTAAAAATAAAGAAATGAATAAAAATAAAACTTGCAGATTTCTTGTCAAAATGAGGTGTTGTGAAATAATTAAGGCAATATATCATAATATGATGTGAAATATCCTAATTTTTAACTTAATATCTTCCATCATTGCAAGGTGAAAAAAGACAGTAGTATGTGAAGTAAAATAATTGATGCATATGAAAGAAAAATACTATTTCAAATATGGAGTAAATATAATAATAATGATTTAAAGTATTTTAAGCTTTAGACTAACTGAAGAACGAAGTAAAAATTGAAAACCTCCATTATACTTAGTAAACTTGATAAAATGTCCAAGAAAAATTGTAACAAACACATTAAGAAACACGTGGATACTCAGACCAACTCATGATAGTAAGTAGATTTATATTTGAAATGACCATCAAATTGGTTGTGAAAATTAGGTTTAATATTTACCCCATGAATTGACATTTTTTCTGGTTATTTTGTAATAGAATTTATAATCATCTGTAAATTATCACAGTTTCTCACTCTATACAGTATGAGAAAAAAATTATTGTTTCTCTTGAGGAGAAAAATACTGTAAAATACCTTTAAATACAGTTTAATGTGTACCAATGTATGTTACACATGTAGTTCTATTTCAGTTAGGGCTTTTGTATTGACATACATAGAAGACAGGAGACGATCATGAGTTATTATTCCTTAGAAACCTATTTTTAGTGATAAAAAAATGAAAAGTGGAATCTGACCGTAACGATGGCATGTTGAAATTCTCTGCTTGTCTGAATCATTCAAATGAGGATGACTCGGAAAAGGAACATTTTAAGACTCTAGTTACTGTGAATAGCACAATTCACTAAAAGCTCTACAAACTGTAACTGTCTTGGTGAAAAAGAACAAGTCGAACTTCCACAATTGTGACCTTTTTGTCCCACTCTCTTTTGTAATATGGCCAACTATATTTTACTTTAAAACACACATAAGTGGGGCTGGGGATTTAGCTCAGCGGCAAAAGAGCCTGCCCGGCAAGCGGAAGGTCATGAGTTCGGTTCCCGGTACCGGAGGAAAAAAACCAAAAAAAAAAAAAGTACACTTAAGTGATCATCATACACTCAAATGTTTAATACCCTACAATCATTTCCCAAGGACTTCCAAAGTCATTGCCACTTTTTTTAATTTGCTAAATAGGACTCACAGAAATTAGCATATAGTCATGTCCACAGCTATGATACTTTAAACTTTATTAAGGTATAATTGACCACAATCAATATACTGAACATAATTATTTTTTCCAAAAATTTCCTTAGATTCTGGCGTGTGTGTGTGTGTGTGTGTGTGTGTGTGTGTGTGTATTTTAAGAAAAGCATTTTCTTTATTTTAAACCACAATACTGTGCTTGGAACTATATATTTTCTGTTGTACAGCAGAATGCTAGAACCCTTTTTGACTGTTAGAAATATAGAATGGTGGAAGGACAATGAAAAACAGCGTGGAATTTCTTTAAAAAAAATAGAATTTGAATTAGCACATTTTGATATCAATCCAAAAAGATAGCAATCAGAATCACAGAGAGATCTAATTTTTATATTCATGTTTGCTGCATTATTATTCATAATAGTGAAGATATAGAAGGAACATAATCCACCATTGCTAGCTAAATGGAGAAAAAATATGGCGTATATTTCATATATTCATCCTCAAAAAGAGTCAAATGCATGGAACAACAGGTATAAAATTTGAGAACATTGTGGTAATTGAAATGAGAGCTATAATTATGATTTATGACAGCAAAAGGAATAAAAGCCATCAGAAAGAAAATAAAGAAATATGGAGAAATGTTTGGAGGAAACCAAGAGCAGGCTTCCAAGTTACTGGCTAACAAATTATATAAAAATTGTTAATTCTTAAAGCAATAATTTGTGTCAATTTGTATAAAATATTGGTTCCTGGGAGATCATTAGACATTCTGTGCTCAGAATTTTTCATTTAGGCCGGTTTTGTGGGCATTTTCTGCTTATGAAGTATCAAAAGTCTAGACCTCCTTGAGGAAAACATTAAATATAAGCCACATTGTTTGTACCATTCCTTAGGCACGCTGAAATGTTCTGGTTCATATTCATAAAATGTGCTACATCTTGACACATGTTGAAACACGCTTAAAGTTCATGTTCCTACATGCCAGCTAGAAACCAACTACTCAGGTAAGTTTCTCTAAGAAAAAATAGTATCATGCCCTCTCTGTTTACTCTTTTCTGTACAATGTCAAAAAATATTTAAATTTATTGGAAATTATATTGGAAAAACAATACCATAAAATTTGGGGGTTTTATTATTATTATTTTCATAATAATACAATATTTCCATATAACTGGCTAAAATAAAAGTGAAGATGAATTTATGTTTGCCAATAAATACAAATAAAATAACATGAGTACATGATGACATTTAGAAGGAAAATTTCTAGTATAAATAATTACAGTTGACTATAGAGTTAAACCTTATATTGCAAGTGACTTGTTCTACTGCAAATGGTCTCAAAGGTAAGACTAATTTGTGTATTTTTCTTTATATTCTGCATTTTCTTTATTAATTCATATTGGATTAAGTGTTATATTCCTTTTAGTATGAATAATTTTGGTTGTGGAACAAATCATCTCTTTTTCCATTATTTCTTATATGGAAAGTCACTTTTACGTACTATAGTTTTGGAGTACAAGAATGATTCTTGAACAAATTATGCTCACAAATCATGGTCTTACTGGTTTATCACATTTATATATTTATATTTATTTACATTAATATGTATCACAGTATACTGTAAGGTCAATAACTTTTACTCAGTCTGGAGGAAGCCAACATTAAATACTTTATTCAATATAATTTTGCATAAATTTTTTTAAAAATATGTGCATGTGTAAAAAATAGTGGTGTAAAATCAATAGCATGCTATTAGTTAATAATACCTTTAACTATAATAAACAGTAAAAAGTATGTATTATTTGAAAATAGTGACTAAGGAGCAAAATGTGAGATAGTTATTATGTCTACAAAAGAATTAGGACAGTTCAATCTCATGAAATAAATTGGTAAGTGTGATCCACTTACCAAGGACTTCCACTCACATAGATGGCTACATGCAAATTAGCCATATCTGCATGAGAAAAGACAATGTAGTCTGGAAGAAATTAGAACATAACAAAGCCAAATAAACAAAAAACATTAATTAGTTTGTAACACGTTTTGGTATTAGTGAAATTTCTAAAAGCCCATAATGAACTAATAAGTTTATTAAGTAAGCGTAAATATTTATTACATGTGGTGAATCTTTTAATTCTACCTACATAGAAGTTGTTGGGTTAGAAATACAGCAAAATATACTGCTGATGTTGGACCTGCCATGTCAATGGACTGGTAGCCTTATTAAGGTGTAAGCACTCTCTAAAGTGACTGATGGGGAAAAATACACACTTCCTGTGAAAATTACAGCAATATGTTTTTGTACAAAATTTAAAGGCAATCCTCAAAATAATGTGACATTTTATAGATTCCAAATTGCTAAACCAACATTGAAAAAGAACAATGGTATTAGGTTCATACTTTCCAATTTCAAAACTTACTATAAAACAACAGTAATCTAAATATGTGGCATAGCAAAAAGTAATCAAAAGTAATCTAAACATGTACCATAATGGAATAGAATTGATAGTACACAAATTAAATCAAAAGCCTTTGTTCAGTTAATTTCCTTCAAGAATAACAAGAATATTTGATATGAAAGAAATAGTTTCTTAACAATTGATTCTGGGGCAATTTAGTTTTTACAAGCCAAAGAATAAATTGCAATTTTACCACCCACAGTGTACAATAATTGCCTCAAAATGATGACCTAAATATGACATTTAAAATCAGGAAAAACTGCCATTAGAAAACATAAGCATAAATTTTAACAACTTTGGATTTGGGAATGGAATTTGACCTACTTTACAAAAAAGCGTAAGTAATAAAATTTGTTTTAAAAGGCAAATTTGACTGCATCAGAATTAACTTTTTCCATTACAGAACAATGAAAAATAATCTAAATTGGTCACAAAACATGATTGAAGAGTTCATAAGTCAAAAAATAACAAAAATTTGAAATTTATAGCTAAATGCCAGGTTTGTATCATTGGTATAGTACATGGTGGCATTTTATAGGACAGTTTTTAAAGATATCTTATGGGTGAGCTGAGGGTTGAGTCAAAATCACCAGTTGAGTGCTATGCTCTTATGAAAATATAGTAGACATAGTGTTCATCACTGCATAGATATGTGTAATGAAAATCCATTTCTGTAATCAATACTATTAGATACAGTCAAGTGCAATGCTTCTTTATGAAAAAATTGTGTAAAAGAAAAATTCTCTAACTTCAGTTCATGGCTGGATCAAGTGGAAGGTTTGTGAAATGCAGATAGCTGGGACTTGACTTTGTGACACAGAAGGTTTGGGTTACAACTTGAGATCTTACAGTTCTAACACATTTCCAGACAACACTAAAGCTGCTGGCTCAGGAACCATGCTCTCAGAACACTGACTGAGGGACCAGCATGTTCAGGAACTTGAAACTCTTCCATTCTTATGGATATTTGGTGGCCATTTATGTAGCATTCTATCTCCCCATTCTACTTCCTGGACAGGGCCCATGTTTGCCTTAAATTTTATAATTACTGAGTTTTGAGGCCTGAGGTTTTGGTAGTGTTAATGTTACTTCAAGCTTCAAGTTGAGGTCAGTATAACTGAGTTTAGTTGAGGTCAGTATAACTCTATCAGTGTCATTTTACCCTCTTTCTCTTGTGACTGACTGAGAGAAGCTTTGTTTTACATGTCAGCAAATTTTGCAGATTTGTCCAATTGCAATACGAGCATGAAATTGAACTGATGAATGTTTGCTGAGAAATGCTCTCTTTCCCTTTGTGTCTCACTAGGTGACCACATAATCATACTTTTGAAGCAACAAGCAAAGCCACTATGAAAGCACAGCCAACAGAAGGAGGAGATTAAAACAAAAAGACTCTCTTAAAGGTAAGGGATAGGTTCCAGCCAAATGCTGGAAATATTATTTCTTGAGACAAAAAATTATTTTTATTACAGATTTTTTTGTAATTAAAATATTTCAAGAGTCCTATCCCTGAAGCCCAATTAAAAATCAGCTTAGTATTTTGTGACATTTACTGCTGAATATTTTGAAAATCATAAACATAATAGATACACTGATGCCTTCTGTATGTTTCTTCCTAACAAAATTCCTTTGGTCTCTCTCCAGATGTAACTAGTGTTTTGAATGTGGTATTTTAAATTTTATATAGGTTTCATAAAAATGTGATTATTGAGAGAACATGTCATCTTGGAGGCTTACATCTTAAGAAACCTTACATTTATTTTTTCATCTTGCCTTCTATCAGGTGAGTGTGTGTAACTATAGTTTATTTCCTGGAAGTGATGTAGGATTCCACTTTAAAAGATCTATAATTATTTATTAATCCCTAATAGCCATTAAATTTTGTGCAAATATTTATTAAGTCAATTTTGCAATGACAATTTCAAGTAGACATCTTCTGTCCCCAGGATTAAATTTTCTAAGCAATGTGCCATGACTTGGTTAAAGCCTTAACTATTATTTCCTTACCCCTGGGTCAAGTAGTACTTGCTTCTTCCAGAGATGAGTTGAATAGCATTTAAAAATATGTCATGCATGATATGAAAAATGCTTAAACATAGCTGCAGAATATATAACTGAATGTAGATTTATGGGATTTTTAGGTATCCTCCACTGTATTAGATTTGTATGCAGTGTAGTTATTTGGTGCAGTGCTCCTAACACACTCATGGAGAAGAGATTTTACCAGAGCTGATGGCTCCAGCATGCTTGACACTTCTAAATGGGTTAGTTAGATAACTATAGGATGGTCAAATTATTCTTCATTTAGTACTGAGTTTAGATCACACAGGGTTGCATTGCATTGCAGAATCTAAATTAGACAGTAAACTCTGTAAATAAATATAACTAGCATCATTTTTAGTGTGTTTGTCTCTGTAAAAGAAGATGATGTACCTGGAGACAGTATGAGCATGAAAATTTATTAAATTTATGATTGTGTTGTGTTACATATTTTCAAATCTGTATAAGTAGAAAAGTTTTATTCACTTTTCTGAAACATGGTTTCTTCCAACAATGTCATTTTTAGGGTCCTATTGTATACACAAAGATATACTGAAGATTATAATGAAATTTTTATCTCCACTGTATATTATTTCACTCTTTCATTGACTTTTAGGTTGTTTCCTATTTTTTTATTATATCATTTCTTATTTGTTTACAGAAAATTTTCTGTAGGTTAGGAACTGACAAGCAATCTTGTTACTAATTGAATATCCTCAACTTTGCTAGATATATATTGCTACACTGTTCTCAGTAGAAGTGTGCAGATATACACGCCCCTCAGTAATGTGCGTGCATTCTTCTTCTTCCCTATGGTGGCCGACACTCTGCATTCACATATTGTGATTATTACTAACTTATGGAGTATTAATAACTATCTTATTACATTAACATTCCCTTGAATGGGGCTGAGAGATTAGCATATTTTCCTAGGTAACTAGCAATTTGTATACCAGCTTCTATGGATCTCTTGCTCATTCTTTGGCAAAATTTTCTTTCATTGCTTTTATTTCTTATTGATATAGGTTTTATTTTTAATTTTTCTATATCAAATGCATTAAAATATTTCTGTCACTTTTCAACATTTTAAATTTTCATTTACAAATATTGATAGATTAGCCAATCTAGATAAATATTCTGTATATTATAAAATAGGGATCATATTGTAATTTTTCTCTTGATAATCAATTGTCTAAAAATCATTGATTTAGAATGTTATAGTTTAATTCCGGGTTATAATGTTAATGACCATATATCCCTATAGTTTATTTTACAACTCTTTATTCTTTAACTATTTGACAAATTATTTATTAATTTGTCAATGCAAAGGTATATTATATATATATGCGAAGGTATTTAGAAGATATATATTGTATTATGATTGTAAGCCTCGATGTTTTGTAGACCAATTTTTCCTATTTCTCATTTTAGTTCAAAAATATAACAGATCTGTTTTTCAGTTACACACACACAGCAACACAGCCATCAACAACTACTACCAAAAGCAAAAACAGTTTGTGCATTTTCATTGGAATTGCACGGCATTGTATTAATGGATTAACACTGGGATGTTTACCATGATAAGAGTAAACAGTGCATATTGCTTACTTATATTTTTAATTACTCAATTTACTATAAATTTCTTCATAAAGATAACTAGGACGCTATATTCAATGGATTTGAGCATATATATGCATCTCAATTTTTTGTTGTTTAAAATTCCAGTTTTTACTATCTTCTGCCCTCCGTTGTTGTTTTACAAAAAGTGCTGTTTGGTTCTGTAACACATCCCAATTGCATAATATCTTTTTTATGTTACTATTGTTCAACATTTTTACTTAGTTTTGGTGTTGAAGTGTTTCAGTTTAATGTGTAGAATGATGACTATCTTTTCCTTTAAGTGGCTTGTGATTAACTGTACTTTCTGTATCTGAGAAATCAAGTCTTGTCCCTTGTTTATTTATGGAAAAATTATCAGCTAATGTATAGACATAGATAATAAATGCATATGTGTATGAATATATAAATATATGGGTATAATATAATAGACTATATTAACATATATAAATGCTATTCTGTAATTCTTGAGTTTTATTTCAGTCATTTCTTCTTATTCTAACTTCAATAACTCTTAATCTCATTCTTATTTTCAAGAGTTCATCTCTCTATTTTGCTTGTAGTTCTATTTTACAATTTATCAGTTCTTCTGTTGAGTAGTATGTAACTAGGTCTCTATTTTTTAATTCCATGTTTATATTTTTCATTTGAGGAAGGTGTACTTTGCTCTTTGTCATTTTCATTTGGACATTGCTGGCAGCCTCTTTTCCTGTCTTCATATTTTATAGCCCATTATTTATTTTTAGGTAATTTGAATGAGGTAACATGTTAGCAATCATCTGGTAACTCTTAAATGAAGCCTTTGTTTCTATGCACTTCTATTTTTTCATTGATAGTCTATACACTTCTTAAGAGGACTTTTGAAATTTTATAACATTTGGTTTTAGGACGCATCTTATGAAACATATTTAAAATTACCCTTTCTGCAAGGATACCTAAGCCATTACCAATCTGATACTACTTTCTATAAATTTATACGCATAGGATTGGTTAAAACACAGATATGGTAAATTTGAACCCCAAATATTTTAAATGTTAAATCTGACATGTTCAAACTCAATTCTTCCATTAATCTTAGGAACAGATGTTAGTATGTCTTCATGAACCACAGAATCATTAAGTAACTTGCCAAATATAACAAAACAAATAAATGAGTCATTTGGAATACAAACTTATGCAGTCCAGTGCTGAGATTTTCACATCTAATTGCTTTACTATTTGCACTTATTACTATTTAGTTATACTCTCTAATCCTACTACATATCATTTACTATGTAATTCCCCAGTAACTTTTGATGGAAAGATATACAAATATACACTTTAGCCACATATTGTGTCAAGAGTTACTAATAATGCAAAAATATTATTTGAATAAAATATGCTTTTTGTAATTTTTAGCACTTGAAATTTGTATTATCAATTTATTCTGCTTTGTTCTTTAGAAGACTGTGAAACCTAATGAATGGCCTTTGCATTTTTAACAAAATTTCCATCTTTCCTCAAGTTTTAGTCATTGTATCTTTAACTACACTAACACTTGATAAAGAAATGTTAATGCAAATAAACATAGAGTGAATTAAAAATCCTTACATATTACCAGGAGGGCGATAATTTTCAAGGTGTAACAAAATGTATCTCCATCTCAGCTAAATCAAGTTGTTCTCGCCAGTCTTCTGTGTACCAATAAATTATAAGTAAATAATAGAGGATAGGCAAAGCTACAATTTTAAGCTTCGTATATAAAACTAGAAACATGTCCTCAAATGACAGACCTAAAAAGCAAGAGTTGCACTTGATCAAATAGCTCTTCTATGTCATATCAGAAGCTCTGATTTAAAAGGCAGTGTGTACATCAGCAAAAAGATTGGAGCTCTTCTGAAAGGATACGGCATCTGGGGTAAACTATAGTATATTAAGTATTTTTAAATATCAGGATTATGAAACTTAAAGTGAAATTGAAGGCAAGTCATGAAGAAAAAGTAAGTTTCAGTTTGTACTGAGCTGGAAATGTAAAAACAAAAATACATTGTTCATAGAAAAAAGATAACACAGACTTCACATGTTGTACTTTTTAAGTGGTAATCAATGACTAACCAAGTACTGTGACTGTTGTAAACAAATATTTTTGATCATATTTTCTTTTTTTAGTTTTAAAACATATCCATACATATTTTATTTTATTTTTTTATTTTAAAAATAAAAGGAGTAAAACATTAACAGACAGACAACCTTTTACAAAATAGAAAAAGAACAGTACAGACAATACATAGTTACAAACAAAGTGGTAGGGAATTAACAGTGCTTGTTGTATTACATATTGATATCTTCAAAGTGGTTTCTCATGAAGACAGATAGAGGCATGCAATAATGATCAATCAAGGACTCACTGACAGTTTCTTTCAACAAAGAAATAGAAGACAGTAGAACAACTATGTTAACTATCCTGTATATACATACATACAAAATTTCTCCTTCTTTCCCTTCTCTTTTCCCACATCCCAGTTGCCTTTTACCCTTGAGTGTTTTCCTATCATTTCACAATGTCTATCATACCTCCTAGTTTAAATTAACTCTTTTAGGTTTTACACTAGTGAAACAATGCAGTGCTTGCACATGCAGGTCTGATTTATTTCACTTATGAATATGGTCTCTAGTTGTGACCATTTACTTACAAAGGCTTCCAGTTTATCTTTCTTTATAGCTGAGTAATATTCCATTATATAAAAGTACCACAATTTTCTTATCCAATTCTCAGTAGATGGACATTTGGGTTGCTTCCACAATTTAGCAATTACAAATTGTGCTGCTATGAACAGAGGTGCACATATATCACTGGGATATGATGTTTTTAGATCTTCTGGGAAAATACCCAGCAGGGGAATAGCTGGGTTGAATGGGACCTCTAGACCTACTTTTCTGAGGAATCTCCAAACTGATTTCCACAGTGGTTTCACCAGTCTGCATTCCCACCAGCAGTGGAGAAGTGTTCTTATTTCTCCACAGCCTAGCCAGCATTTGTTATTGGTTGATTTCTTTTTTTGGGGGGGGGGGTTTCTCCAGTACCGGGAACCGAACTCACGACCTTGCGCTTGCCAGGCAGGCGCTTTTGCCGCTGAGCTAAATCCCCAGCCCCATTGGTTGATTTCTTAATGCTAGCCATTCTTACTGGGGTAAGGTGGAATCTCAGTGTTGTTTTAATTTGCATTTCTTGAATGGTTAATGATATTGAACACTTTCTCATGTATTTGTTAGCCATTTGAATTTCCTTATCTAAGAAGTGTGTATTCATCTCAGCTGCCCAATTTTGGACTGGGTCTTTGAATTTGGAGGGGCTGATATTTTTTAATTCTTTATATGTTCTAGATAGAAGCCCTTTGTCTGAGGGACAGTCAGCTAAAATTTTTCCCGGTTGTGTGGGTTTTTTTTTTTTTTTTTTACTCTGCTGGTGATTTATTTAGATGTGCAGAAACTTTTCAGTAGGATGAGATCCCAGTTGTTGATTCTTTGAAGTGTTTCACGTGCAATTTGATTTTTGTTCATGAACTCTCTGCCTACCACTATGTCTTCAAGGTTTTTACCTACTTTCTCTTCCAAGAGATTTAGTGTTTCTGCTTTAATACTGAGATCTGTGAACCATTTTGACTTGAGTTTGGTGCATGGTCATAGACTTGGGTCTATTTTCAGTCTTTGGCAGGTAGCAAGCCAATTTTTCCAACACCATTTATTAAAAAGGCTATCGTTCTTCCAGTGAGTTTGTTTGGTCCCTTTATCAAAGATTAGGTGGCTGAGTGTGCTTTAGGTTGTGGCTGTTTCTTCCAGTCTGTTCCAGTGATCCTCAGGTCTGTTTTTCTGCCAGTAACAGGTTGATTTTATGACAGTAGCTACGTAGTATACTTTCAGGTCAGGGACTGTGATTCCACCTTACTTGTCCTTGTTGCCCAGGATTGCTTTTGCTATTCTGGGTCTCTTCTGGTTCCAGATGAATTTAAGGCATATTTTCTCAAGATCTGTGAGGTATGCTAATGGCAGTTGAATGGGAATTGCACTGAATCTGTACAGCAGTTTTGGGAGTATGGCCATTTTCACAATGTTGGTTCTTCCTATCCATGAGCAAGGAATATTTTTCCATTTACTGAAATCTTCTTTGATCTCTTTTTTCAGAGTACTGTAGTTTTCACTGAATAAATCTTTTACTTCTTTTGTTAGATTGATTCCTAAATGTTTCAATTCTTGATCATATTTCTTGATCATATTTTCTACATGAATGAGAATAGTCATTGAAAATTTTAGCATAAAATACTAAGAAAGAGTCAAAGGCCTAAAATTCTTTCAGCATCACATAAAATGTCACTAATTTGATATTGTCCATATTGATTTAATAAGAAATATGTTCCTGTGATAAGGAGCAATATCTTAATTATACCTATATCATAGGCACCTCTAAAAATAAGAGACCCATATTGTATTGAAGATACTCCTATTTTAATTTGAATGTAGAGTTGATTTCTTGGTATTTTGACTTGGAGAAATCAAGTTTAATGTGCATCCAATTTCATATAAAATGTATAACACTATATTATTACAGATGAAATTTTTATAAAATAAGACCTTTTATTTTTAGGTCTTCCATAGCTCAAGATTATTTAGACAAAATGGGAGAAAATTGCAAATACATGTATACTTCAGATTAGAATTTTAACTGGGCCTGGGACAATGAAATTTGCTTAGCTATTAATATATTAATTCTATAATATTTACTAAAACACCACTACCTTTTACTGAGAATACAAAAACACATAGGATCAGTCATTATCCTGAAGAATCTCATAAGGAAATAGGCAAGGAAAGTAAGAAGTTAATTTATAGTGAAACATTACATTTGCTAAGGTAGACATATTTAATACGAATGTACAGGCATATAACTGCATATCTCTCAGGATATATTTTTCCCTATTATCTTGCTTATTTTTGTAATATTTTCTAAATGTTTCATTGAATATCTCTTTGCTTGTCTTTTCTATTAGATTGTATTCTAAGGTAGTGATCAGTTGAATATAATAATAGTCGCTTATCAAAACAGTGATAGGTTTTTAGTGCTGCATTTATTTGGTCGTACAAGAAAACTCTAAATTTCTGGATCAAAGATTGATTTAAACCAGTAAATGTATCCCTTTTTATTCCTCACCTTCTTCTTCTGGGCAATTAGGAGGAGATTCACAGTTATGACAATATATTCTATACCACGTGACAGAAACTCTTCATTATGAATTTGAGAACTTCCATTAGAATCACTAACACCTCCACTCTATCCTCCTAACCATTTTAATATTAAAAAAACTTCAAGAAAAGAATAAAGACTGTAGTTTACAATTTTAGGACCATAAGTGCAGAAATAAATCTATTGCTGAACCTATTATTCTGACATCATTTCAATATAACCAATATTTTATTAATTTTTGCTCATAAATTAATAAATTTCTAGCTATGCAAAAGCAAGGAAACTATGGAAAGTGGAAAAAGAATAAAAAAAAGAATAATATGGGCTCTAAATACACTCTTCAAATGTTTTGTGGTATTTCTTATATTAAATTATATGTGATCATATCAATGTACATAATGAAATATGTATTATTCTGTGGATTTTAGGAAGTTTTAAACACATCCTCAGAAAGAATTAGATCAGAAATATAGGAGATGAAACCATTGATTGTGATCGAAATGAGCCACTGGGTTTCCTAAATCACTAAATTATGTAGAATTATTTCTTGCTTCTGAGCTGTGAAATTGTAGGTATAGACTTGATGATAAGGGGCTGGGAATTTAGCTCAGGGGCACATGGCCTGCCTGGCAAGCGTGAAGTCATGAGTTCGATTCCTGGTACCAGAAGAAAACAAAACAAACAGACTTGATAATAACCATTGATTTGTGAAATTACTTGAATACAACAGACAAAATTATGAAGTTACATTAGGTGATATTTAAAATCATTTACAACGAGGCATGGTGAAACATGCTTGTAATTCCAGCACTCGGGAGGCTGAGGCAGGAGGATGGTTGCAAGTTCAAGACCAGCCTGGGCTACAAAATGAGGTCAAACCCAGACTGAAATGCATAGCGAGACCCTGTCAAAGGCAAAAAATAAATAAAAAGGCAATAAATAAATAAATAATAAAATAAAATCTTTTACAGCTCAATAGCACCTATATATATGTGTATGTACTATATGAATATTTTAAGAAATTTAGATAAAATGTTGAATTAATGATATTCAATAATGTTCTACAGTAGATAACACTGATTTTTTTGTAAACACATTACTCATTTTGTAAAATAAATTTTTATTTTGCATTGATCGTGGCTTTTTAAATTATGAATAAGGATTTTGATAAGTACATTTTTTCAACATCCTTTAAATTATTTGTAGAGTATAAATGTAAATGTTGATCCATCAGCAACATTACACTTAAGCACACAAACAGGGAATTCCATTTTTTATGAATATATTAAAATTTATACTAGTTTCTCACAGATTTACAGTTAAAATATATATTTTTAGTGTAAATCTTATAGAAGATTTTATAGTGTTTAATAAATGGTCTATAGTGGTATTTTAAAGTCATGAATGTGAACAAATGATCTTTCCAATTGTATAATAAATATTGCTCTCTGTGTTAGAATAAATGATTATAAATACTAAATGGAGAAAAAGATCCCTAGAGTCCTGTAAATTCATCTTTCTTATGTGTTAACAATATTATAATCTTTGGGTCTTTGCAGTCACACAGAATGAAAAATCAGAAATCACATTCAGAATAAAAAACTACAAATGACATTGAGGCTGTTGGATATAGGATCCAGACACCAATACATACATGGACAGACAAATACACTCTCATGTATATAAGCAGACAATAGTTTATAAGTAGTTTTAATTAATTGCACTTTAGTTGAAGTTCATTTTTCTAAGACACATACTGTTCTAAGATTTAAATGGTTGCCAATAAGTAGGTAACCAAAGGACAAAACGAAGAAGCAGAATTTTAAGACAGTCTTCAAGCTTTCTGCCTCCTCATATACGATCCCTCCAAAATTCCTGTGAACTAAAACATGACAGAAATTTATTCTCATGTCTACTTTATGTTGTGTAGCCCAGCTGACTTTTAAGAAAGCTGACTTCTCAGAGCATAACTGTCATAATCAAACGAGCCTTTTAAAAGAAAGGTTTAATCCCTGCCAATCACAGAGAAAGAAGTTAGAGATTAGAAGCTAGAAAGGAAAACGTGGACCTCAATTCTACAACCAGTAGGAAATCAAGTCTGCTGGCAACCTGATTAAATTTGGAAGCAAACTCTTTGCCTTAGTGTTTAGAAAGAAATACAGTTCTCCATACCTCATCATGTGAGACCCTGAGCAAGAGACAGGTAACATTGCCTGGACTGCTGACATTCAGATCTGCAACATAAAATGGATGTTTTTACTTTTATGTTAATGATAATATGGAACCAAAATGGAAACAAAATACTCAAAGTCTAAACTTTAACAGGTTTTATAAAATAAAATGATGTCATATGCTATAATACAAGTTGATCAATCTAAAAATGACAAATTAAAACAATGATTTGGTGGAAAATCATGAATCCCACTTTATACAAATTTTTAGGGTTAGTTTTGTTCAATACTAGATTGTTTTGTAATTTTTCAATATATTTATAGAGTCATATATGCATGCAGTATTATGTATTTTCTACATCTTAATTTCTATATCTAAATAAATAATTTTTGGAGTTAATTTCTTTTGAAAAATATGGATACATTAATGAGTAGTAAAGGAAATTGGAACCTAGATATTCAGGGATATGTCAACATTGGTTCTTGGGATTCCTGTTCTAGATTTTCTCATATTTTGGTAATCTAATATTTTATCTGAAAGTAATGCCACTATATTTGAAAGGAACATAATTGTTAGGCATAACAATTGTTCCATATTTTAATATGGATTCAGAAAATTATTAATCTCATATAGTGAAATTTCTTTCCAGATATTTGCTATCTTGACGCAATGATCTGTTTTTTTCTAGTTTATGGTTCCTATTTATGTATAACTTTTATCTTTTTTTGTGTTGAATATGCAAAGTTTACTATTAAAAGTTATATTATGTCCAGTATTTTTTGCATGGACAAATCAATATTAAATTCTTGCTCTAATCAAAATTATTAGATTTCATTATATAGTAAGAAGATAAAAGATTTGTATATGTAATTACTGGATCTTAAAATAATGACTACAGGAGTCAAGAGGCATCAGCTAATGAAAATTTCTTCCAATTTTGTCTTCATATTATTAGTAATTTTCATAAATATTAGTGGAACTTTAGGGTCAATTGAAGGAAGACTATTACTGAACCAGTTACTTTTAGTTTTTCCATTGCTTACTACCTTTTAGTACGAAATAATTAAAATAGATTCTGATGAAATCAAATACAAAACTGGCACATAACTATTACACCATTATCTACTATGCAGGAAAGTCTTGATTTTTCTCAAAAGAAATTTTAAACAAGAAATCAAGATAATGGTATTACTAATTTCTATTAGTTCATTGAAAAGAACAGTTAGAGTTTATATTGTTTGAACAAACTTACATGCCTATAGCTGGTAATCTGAGCAACTACTTGGAAAATAACCATATGCAATATAATAACCACTGCTAATTTCCTACCATTTTGTTTTGGAATTCTGTATCATTTTTATTGTTTTTACTCTCTTTAAAATAAAACAAATTTTAAAAAGAGTTCTTATTATCTATATGTGATATATTCAAACAGAAATGCAAACTAAATATCATCATTTAAAACAAATGGTATTTTAAAAAAAACTGTCCAGTGCAGTAAATAGTTGTTAATGAAGATATATTTTGCTCCAACTGCACAAGTGTTTGCTAATCCTGATCCAAGTGGTAAACCAAATGGAATATTTAAAGTATGTTCACATCCTAGCTGCTAGGAGTTATGAGAGTATTTCAGGAAAATGTATTAAAACAATGTCCTAAATTTTTATCAACTTAAGAAATTATAATGGATTAACACCAGAGTGTTTTGTAAAATATCTTATAATTTTAGCATAAAGTAAATTTCAAAACAGTTTTGCTTAGTTCTGTTAGAAGTAAAGTCTCATTAATTTTTATCTATGTCTACATTATTTGCTATGCGATGGCTTACTTGAGCTAAATTTCTACTCTCTGAGACAAAATTTAAAAAAACTAATACCAGTGAGATACTTTGAAAGTGCTCTCTGCCAAATATTTTCTTGCCCTAGTCATATTTAGGGCATTATCATTAGTGTTTTGCTGTAGTTTTATTTTAACATTTTTTTTTTACCTTGTTATGACCTTGGGCACGAATAAGCTCATTAAAAATTAAATTGCTTATTATAGCCTGGCATCACTTTCCACTTTGATCAGAAAGCACAATAGGTTCCTTGAGTGGATTTAACTATAAAATATTCTAGTAATGAGAACAGAAAAGACAAGTTTAATAACCTTAATGCTGAAACAAAAGCTTTAGAAATGCTACCAAAATGAGATAATAAACATTTTAGATAGATAAACTATACATATGTGATATTAAAATATGTTTTCCTAGCTCATTAACTAAACACTACACCTTGAGATCTAGTAGTTAATTTCTGATATACAAAAACATTTTCTGACACTGTGTATATTTTGATGATAATATTCATCTGAAAACAACTCTCCTTTCTCCACCCCTAACTGAGGAGAACAATAAACAGTCCTTGAGTCATTCCATTAAGATGAAAATGCTTTAAGTGAGTAGTATGAAAATGATTCTCATTAGGTATCTCAATACACCAAAATATATATTATTTTCAAATTTCTGAGGCTGTTATTTCATAATTTTGACAGTGCCATAACAGTTTAAGTTGCTGCAGCTCCATTCCTAGACTTTTAGTGTAATTTATAGTTTTTCACCTTATGAACATATGGAAGAGCAATGAAGTACAAGCTAAATAGATAACAACAAAGGCTTATAGTAATTATATGTGTACTAAAATACTTTGAAAATTTTAGCTTGAATTGATGACTACTCATATTTACACTATATTAACTCATTTGCATTTGAAATTTAAAGACTCAACATTTGGAATTTGGTTGCATAGATGAACATGAAAATAGTTAGCAGTAAAACACATTATGTTTATTATCTACTTGCTACATTTGAATACAGTTATAATGACATACAGAAACAATTTTCAAATTGCTTCTTTTAAATGATAGAATAAAATACATTTTAATCAGAGTTTCAACAATGGTATTATTTAAGTGAAAACTACAATTCAAATTGATGATTGTGGCAAAATATTTGGAATTATCAAAGTTTGTCTTAGTGAAATCATGATTCTTTAACACTAATTTAAAGAAAAATTTAAAAATATAGAGGATAGCTAACATAGCTGAACTACCGTCTTCTATTGCTTTACTGAAAGAAACTGTTAATCATTACTTGAATGATCAATATTGCATGTCTCTATCTGTTTTCCTGAGAAACCACCTTGAAGATATCAATACATAATACAGCAAGCATTGTTAATTTCCTACCACTTTGTTTGTAACTCTGTATTGTTGGTATTGTTCTTTTGCTATTTTGTAAATGGTTGTCTGTTTGTAAATGTGTTTTCCTTCTTTTATTTTTAAACTAAATTTTAAAAAATAAAAATATAGCTCTATATTCAAGAGCTATTGTATTCTGAAGATTTTCTGAAATGATACAATTAATTCAAATTATTGTGAATTAATAATCCTTAAATGAAATATTAGATATGAAATGCATTCATTATTATTAAATTAACTTTGACTAAAATTTGCTTTACATTCCTCATACAAGATAAGGAAACTTGAACAAAAAAAATGTTGTCATTCACATATTGTGTACTTTTGGGATCACACCCAGTTTCCTGGAATAGCATCTACTTGTGCCTGTGAGAAAGGTTAACTGTGGGTATTTCATACCATCAAAACTTCTTACAGGTCATTTCTAGTTCTTCATCATTCTGCTCATTATTTTCAAAATTTTGAATACTTCTTTTATACACAAGTAGCACTTTAGAAATGATTATCAATTTTCATATGGTATCTTGCTGTAAATGACAAAGAATGAACATAGATGACTAGAAGATGGGCTGGGGATGGGGGACATGCATCACAATTGGATTTCAATATTGACATGAAATTACTACATTTTAGTATATTTGTCTATCCCTATGTTGTAATTTAACTATTACAGTTTTTCACAATAAAATCAATATTTAGTGCTTACCATTGTTGCCTTATAATTCTTGCCTGTGCTGGTATTTGTCCTATAAAATATGTTAAAAATTATTATGGTATTTTGTCAAAAAGTCCTATTGCTTTAACATACTGGTAGATTGGTTTATAAAATCATTTTATTAGTTCACAGTAAAATAAGCAAAGAAAAAATTATAACATATTTACCAAGTTCTCAATACTGTATTGTAACATTGAAGGCTTTTTGGTTTATTTGATGTTATAATTTTTATCTACACTTTTGTCCATACATCTCCTTAAATTTAGAATATTTTATTAAATTATACAAAATGTACAAATTAGTTTATTTTATTGCATACCTTTCCTAAAAATATAGATTTCTGCTTGGGCATTTTTCTACCATGTTTTGATTTTATCCAAATTTTAAGGATGTAAGCTACACTGTTTATCTCCTTTTATGTGTAGGATGTTGCTACGGAAGGAAAGCAAGTGACCCACATAATCCTCCTGAAAGCATGCTGATAATTGGACCTCTTGCTACATGGAGTAATTATACTACTGTGAGGAAAGGTTTTGGCTATAGAATGCATTAGCAGACTGCCTGCAGTTTATGGTTACTTGTGGAAAGCAAAGGTAGAATCTTTGGATTTTTGAGGCAGGTCCTTAGAAAATTTCACTCAACATACAACTTGATGATTCATAAGCAAACTTCGTTTTGTGTGAGTTGTATCTGGCAAAATCTCTTAGAGATTTCATCTGTTACTCTGACCGGAAAGCACATGACCAAAAAGCACATGTTGATGAACAGGAAGTTTCTCTCAATGTCTCAGATCATTCCTTGCTTCTACTTAAAAACTAGGAAATGTTTCATGAAGAATTTGATCTATATGTATGAAGCTGATTGGACAGTACAAACCATTTTATTGTTTAACTCATAATCACACATACATAAATCAGTAGACATACTCACATCTTCATATTATTAATTGTAGAGAAAAAACTGAAATGAACACACAGCAATCTAGAACAAAATCAACAACAACATTGGGTGAAGATCTGATCGAGGTTAAAGCCATCATTTCCTGTGTTAGAAGTTCTAACTGTAATGAACTTGGTATCTAATAAGTACTTCAACTGGTCAAAAATGCTTCAGAGGGAGAGATATAGTTGTCTGTCTTCTTTTATATTCAAATTGCTAATAATTAATACTAGAAAAGAGGCTTAAAACAAACTTTGAGTATGGCTATTGGTAGATGAAGCTGATGGGGAAATAGATTTTTAGAGAAAAGTACACCATCAAATGACCTACCAGTGACTGACCTTGAGATCTAAATTCCTGTGGAAAATACAATTAACTTTCCTGAAAAGATTTCGCTCAACTGTCTTCTTTAGATAGTATCAAGGAAGGTATTGCCAGAGAATATTGAAAGGCTGCAATCAAGATTTATGGAAAAGTGGTGAGAAAGTTGCCCTTCTACAATAGGATTTCAGAATTTTTTTGGAGGATTACCAATTCCTCACCCTCCATTCTTTGTCCTTCTAAATGATAGTATCTGTCAAAGTGATTCTCTACTTAACATCTATGTCTTTCTAGCGCTTCAAAATCAAAGTCAAGATGCATAGAGATCTAACATAGAAACCATCCCATGGTCCTAGACTCTGTTTCTGATGCTACATGGGACACTTGACAGTATTTCTTTTGGCAGAGGGATGAGCATATTTGCAAATCCAGAAAAACAATGTGATTTGGAGAATGGGAGGAGGTGAAGTGTTAAATTATTTAGCTTCTTGTAGATTTCAGGTTTGACATTGTGACTGAGGTAAGATGAATGATGGTTTCTCAAAAGTGTATATATATTATAATTCCTAGAACCCATGAATATGTTATACTACCTGGAAAATTAACTTTGTAGATATGAGTCATGTGTGGATTTTTAGAGGGGAGGAAGATATGGATTTTTCATGTGAGTCCGGGGTAATCCCGAGAGTGCTTACTAGAGGGAAGCCAATCTGAAGGTCACAGTGAAAGAGTAAAGTGTGAAGACAGAAACGAGAGGTGTGTATGCTTGTGTGTGTGTGTGTGTGTGTGTGTGTGTGTGTGTGTGTGTCTGAGAGAGACACACAGAGAGAGGGATAGAGAGAGAAGGAGAGAGTATGCAAATGGATAGTATAAGATGGAAAAGGCAAGTGCTACCTTAATATAGAACTGCTGACCTATAGAAGGGCAAGAGAATTAATTTCAAAGATGAGGGTTATGGTAATTTTTAATAGCAGCAACAATAAAAGAATATTATGACTTCCAATTGTCATCATGTGGGAAAGTATACTTTACCTTCTGACATCCTTCTTGACAATGTGACTCGTTTTAACTAAAGAAACCTGTGTAAAAGTGACATGCCAGTTAAAAAAATTTGAAGAACTGTAATGTGCTTCAGTGTGCTTGTTTTTGTTTCTATTCTGTCACAAGAATGCTAATGTCCTAGATCGGGAAAGTGTTATGATTTGCACATGGTTTATGGCTCCCCAAATGTTTATTTGCAGGGAATTTAGTCAATAGGGTGGCTGTATTAAAAGATAATGTGGACTTTTAAAGAGAATGTCTCTGTGGGATGTCTTTAGGTCATTGTGGTCATGGCACAGGAAGAGATAGTGAGACTCATTCTTTCTTTGCATCTAGGCTCAAAATGTGATTCACCGTTCATTATTTACCATGAGGTCTCTACAGAACCAAGGTAGGAGTCATATGCTTAAATTTCCCAAACTGTGATATAAATAAACATTGTTCTCTGTATAAGTACCCTGTGCTGCATATATCATAGTAATGCAAAACTGACTAATACAAACACAGTCATCAATTTGGTTTCTAGATGGAAGATATGTGCTATAAATCCATAGCTAAACCACAACATTTCAAAAACATGAATTTTAAAACAAAACGTGAATGTGAAAAACATCCTTCCTATCAGATTTCACTTGCTTTAACATTATAATTGAAACAGAGAGATAGTGTAACTTGAACAGACTGGAAAACCTTCCTTAAAATCTCTAAGTCTCCTTTTATGTGGGATTTGTGTGCTTTGAAATTCACATTTTTTATTTCAGTACAATTGTTTAAATCTCTCATTATACACATGATGTTATAAATATTTCTCAAGGGATTCAACTAGATAGATGATAAGTTCCATAGCTGTGTTTTCTCATCTGTAATTCTTAGTATATAAGGCACAAAGCATAGTTATATATTCATGTAATTTGAAGCCTGTATGTGCAAAATTAGATTTTAAGCCCTTGTATTTCCACATATTCCTGTCACAATTTGTCTAGAGCAAATATAGTTTGTCCCCTAAAGGCCAATGGGCTAAAGGCTTGGTCTTCAGCTTGGCACACTTGAAAGAAAGGTGGAAGGAACATTTAAGAGCTAGAGCAGAGTGGTAGGTTTTATATAATTAACACCAAGTCCTTGAAGAGGCTATAGGACAGCAATCTCTTCCTGACTTAGTTTACTCTCTGGCTGCCATGAAGGTCATCTATGCACTCCATCACATACTTCCCATACTCGTGTTCCCCATACTCATAAAGTACTGCTTCCCACAGACCTTGAAAGCAACAAATCTCCAATACTGTGAGCCAAAATAAACCTTTTCTTTTGTTGAGTTGATTTATCTGAGGTATTTACTATAGTAATGGAAAGCTGACTGATACTATGCCTTTTCCTTTGGCCTCAGTACTCACACACCTGTGTAACTGCCTCCACTTATGAGGTGGGCTTAGTGAGACAGGACAAACAAGCAAATACACAAAAAATAGAATAGAGAAAAAGTGATCAAAAGCCACTTCTTTGGTGATGTGAACTATTTCCATAAATGGCTGTCATACATTTATCACTAAATGAAAATGTTGAGGCATTGAGAAAGATGTTAAGGTCAAGGATCACTACAGAACCATATGAGCCTGGAAAAATGGGAATGGACCTACAATAAACTACCTTTCAGTTTTCTTAATATGAATCCTCTCATTGTTGTAGAGCATTAAGCTATATGAATAAAAATATAAATAAAATTGATAATTTTAGTATTTTAGCTGATAACTATTCTTTCTCATTTAAATTATTGATTATATTTTTCTAATGTTAAAATTATGTTACAAAAATCCTACCTTTCCTTCATTTTGGTTTATATGGGTTTAAAATAGCATTTTTCATACCTTTGTCTTAATGCCTTTTTGTGTGGTTCTGTTTTCAGTATTTTAACCATTTCAAAGATTGTTGTATTATGTTGTAGTGGTAGAAGTAATTTTTGTGTAATGTTTCAGTTTTATTTTTTTAAAAATTTTATATAAATTTTATTAATGGTAAATTATGTGTTACATTTATTCTGATTTTGCATGTAGTTATATATTGCCATGCTTTTTGTGTCTCTTCATCTCCTTTCTTGTATGATTTTTTGAAGTTCTTTTCAATTTTTGTTTGCTTATAGTTTACTCAACTTTGTGATGGGTTAAATGTTTCATCACTTTTTTGACACTCTAGCTCCCCAGAAACAATGAATCATATTACTGATAAGAGAGATTCAGAGAGTATTATGGTTTCAGTCTAGAAAGTCCCCCAAAATTCTCTTGCATTACGAGGCAAGTTTTTTGGAAGGTGTTTGGATCATGGGGTTTGTCCACTCATTAGTGGATCCATTCCAGGGGAAGTTAGGCAGAAGAGTTTGCTTTTAAGAGGTGGAAACTGACTGGAGGAGGTGGGTATTTCTCTCCCCAGTTCCTCCCTGTTTTCCCTTCTTCCTGGCTCCCATCATTGGAGCAGCTTTTTCTCTGCTATGTCCCTATGCCATCCTGTTACTCTCTTGAAGCAGGCCCACCATGGACTGTGACCACCAAAACTGTGAGCCAAAATAAAATCTCATTTTGGGGTGTTAAGGATTGTGTGTTCTCTGCAAGGAAAGTAACTGAAATGGATAAAATATTTTAAATCTCCCTAAGTAAATAACTGAGAACTCAAGTATATCAGACATGAAGCAGTCAAATTTAAAGTGAAAACAATGACTTTGGGGGGGCGGATTAAAAAGTGCTTTCTTGAGGATGTATGTTACAGCGCCCTCTCACTTCCATTCTGCAAACCATGCCAGCATTCAGAAAAAGATAGTATGGCCAGCGAAAGATCAATGAGATTTAATCCCATTAAGGAAAATGTGTGAATTGGTGCTGGCTGGTATAGAAAAGTAAATTCCCTTAAACATTTATAATAAAAACTGAATATCTAATTAGAATTACATGTGCATTGTATAAGAAAATGATGTAGTTCACAGTGTTCTGAGGGTTATAAGGTCCCCCTAAGTATATGTAAAACATCTCTGAGAAAATGTAACCTGAACTCATTGTGAAGGGATTAACTCATGCAAATAATTCTCCAAAGAATACCAGAAATGTAAAAATTTTTTAATGAGGCAATACACATGAAGATGATAATAAATTAGACAGGAAAATTAAGCCTTCAAAGACTTTATATAAGAAAATCAAGGTAATATAAGAAAATTGTATTCAATATGGTATGAACTTTGTTTTAAAACTATAATTCATAAATATAAGAATCATAGCCCCATGGGTGATTCTCAGTTGTAGTTATCTTTGCTGACACTATCTCTCGTAATAAAGTTTGATGTTGAACTGAGCTTCTTACAAGAATTAGTCTGAATTTTGTATTTTCCCATGAAGACATAGACCATGTGAATTAAATTGAAGAATATGTTTTACTAGGGTATTTTCAAGTGTGAGCTGAAAATTGAAAACTGGAAGCAAAACTTTGAGAAAAGGAAATCAAAATATTTCACTGCATATGTTGTTGAGAGAAGGAGACATAGTTGATCCCTTCAGATCAAAAGTTTTCTTTGAAATGAATAGAATAGGTGTTCATAAATTTTGGAAATGTCTTTCTATACATAAAAATCTAGGTTTGCTGAAAAAGCAATTTTGAAAGTAGGAGAAAGAAGAAACAAGGATGCATACAACTAACCAGACAGATTTAGACAGAACTGAATATTAATAACAGAAAATGTGTGTATCTGTATCCACAAATCTGCATGACTCAAAGAATTTTACAGGATTTAGTCACTGCTATTGAAAGAGGAAGTGACTGAGAGACAGATGAAAAGAAATACCTAGAAAAACAGCTCAAAGACAGAAAGAAAAATGAAACTAATCTTAAAAAACCAAGAGACATGTAAAGTACAGTAAACAAATCATAGTTACTTGAATCTCTAGAATGATAAAATATAAACAAAGAGGACATAGTGTTTGATAGTATTTTGTCAGAGTTTTTTAGAATTGTCAAACAATGACCGTACTGGGGTTCAGATTGAGAAACCCCATAGAGTCCCAAATGTGATGAATGAAGAACTTTTATTGGCATATCCCTGTACAGCTGAAAGAGATAAGCATTAGATGTTATGGTTTGTGTCTGGATGTCCCCTCCAAATCCTCATGCAGTCATGGGGTATCAGGCTTTTCAGAGGTGGCTGAATCTAGAGTTTGTGATTGATTCATGGGCAAATGCTGGGAGTAAGGGTGTGAGTGCTGCACCCACCCCAGCATGAGTAGCCTGCATGTAATATATGGGATGAAAAGGGTCTTGTCAATGTTTTGTTGTTTTTGCTGTCTTCTACTGCCATGTTTGGTTGCCCCCTGCCCTGTGCCACTGCCTTGGAGCCAACTATGGAATAAAACCTCTACAAACTGTGGGCTGAAATAAACTTTTCCTTGTTTAATACTGGTGTCAGGTAGTTTGTCTCAGCAATGAGAAAAGTAACGAAGATGTTAGATTATCTTATAAAGCAGTTAAAATTACTTCATTTGCCTAAGATCAAAATTTAGGGAGTTGATTCTTAAAGAATGTTTGATAGGTATAATTAGAAAAGTTATCATAAAAAGTGTACTGAAGAATGTAGCTGTCAGTCTAAAATTCTACAGCAAGAAAAATAACTTTTCAAATTCAAGAGCAATAAAAAAAAAAAAAAAAAAAAAAAAAAAAATAAAAAAAAAAAAGAGCAATAAAAGAAAAGTAACTAAACAAAATGGGCAGCCTCTGCTACCAAAACCCAGTCATTTAAAATAAATATAAAAAATATTGTGAAGTAACAAGGGAAGCAACCCCTGTGGGAGGGTCTGGAAAAAACATAGATAAGTAGATAAAGAAAATGGTAAACAGGTGAAAGCTTTTTAACAAATATTGATTAAAACAGTAATGATAATTTTTAATTCTGCAGTTAAAACATTGTATATGTGGATAAAAATTGTATATATGTATGAAATTATATCAGCATAAAAGGATCTGACTTGAACATTGTCTTGGTTACTTTTCTCTCATTCCTGAGACAAAATACCTGATGCCCATAATGAAGGAAGGAAAGGTTTATTTAGCTCGCAGTTTGAGGTGGTTTCAGTACATACTTTGCTGGCTCCAAGGCAGAGTGGCACATGGCAGAGGGAAAACTTTCATAGCAGCACAAGATAGCAAAAGCAACCAGAGCAACTGGGAGGAACGGCAGCAAGCAGCCTCTTTCTCTCCCTTACATATGCAAACTACCCACCCCAGGGCGTGCAACACTCACACCCATAATTCCAAGATTGGACCATCAGTCAAAAATCTAGAAGCCTGCCCCATGACTGCATGAGGATTTGGGGGGATGTGCAGACACAAACAATAACAAACATGCAAAAAGTAATTTGAAGAAAAACATTGTCATGCTAATAAGGACTTCAAAAATGAAATCAAATAGCACAGATTCAGATCACAGGAAAACAGCTTCGGAAAACACATTCAGTATATGTGGTCTAAATGTTCTTGTTAAGGGGCTGGGGATTTAGCTCAGTGACGAAGCACCTGCCTGGCAAGCGCAAGGTCGTGAGTTCAGTTCCCGGTACCGGAGAAAAACCAAAAACCAAAAATAAATAAATAAATAAATAAATGTTCTTGTTAAAAATGAATTATTATAAACAGATTTTAAAAATAATAATAATCCAGATATTTTGAGTATGACCAGTAATTGATAACAAAATTAAAAATCAAAAAGGACATAAAGGGAAGAAAAATTGAACTGGGAATACTAAGAATCAAAGAATGATGATTTGGTGGCAGTGATAGTACACAAAATGATTTTGAGGCAGCCATCTGACTGCTCTGAGATTTCTTATGGATTAACAAAAAAATTTTAAAACAGAAGGATGTCATTATTTTTCATTGGTGTGCCTTTAATATCAGAAGCATAGAAATCAAAATTGTATCAATATTTTATGGAGAAAATGATATCTACTATTAGATCAAGGTACTGTGACATAATTTTCTCTGTAACTAGAAAATGGAGACAGAAGTAAAATGGATATGAAATACTTTAATAACAGAATAAAATGTGTTCTATAATTTAAATAATATGGTAATCAGTTGAAAATCATAGAAAACCTGTAACAACTTAGAGGATTATTGAAAAAAATCATATCAAAAATGTGAAATCAACATTAGAGAATTGGGAGAAAAATAAACCACAGAAAATTTTTATAATCAATATATGTTCACTGATTTTTCTGAATGGATACACAAATATAAGAGAGTTGCTGGAACAATGCATCTTTAAAGTTCAGTATAAAAATGGCAATAAAAGTAGTATTTAGAAATGCATATTTTTGAATATTTATGTACAAATTTTTTAAAAAGATGAAAGAACTCTATTAAATATCAGCCTCAGGCACTTATGAAAACAGAGCAGCATAAAGTTTGCAAAGATGGAAGGATTGCACAAGGATTAAAGTTATAGTCAGTGAATACATATATACAACAGAAAATCAGCAAAGCCTAAAGTTTTCACGGCTGTGATCACAGGATCTTTTCACATTTTAGTTTTAATTGTTCTTGCAGATACTTTCAATTGCATGACCTTGCGAGCATTTCCTTGTGACTTATTTTTACCAGGAAATAGTACACAAAATTGAGTTGGGATTGCAGGACGGTTTCTTTCAAAGAGATGCCTACTTTTCTGCTTATACTCTGGAGGTTCATAATAATGTTCCTGGAAGAGAATGGTAAAGATTATGATTAAAAAAATAAGAGCAGAATTACAGTACACAGGAATGGAAGGAGTCCAATGGCAACTTTCATACCATGAAAGTTTGCAATTATTTTTATCTTTTAGCATAGTAACTTGTTCTGTTGATTCTTTGAACATATTAATAAAATAGACAAAACTTGCCTAGTGATAAAAACATACATAGAGAAATATAGGACACACACAAAAAGTAACAAACATATATATTTTAATGAAAAAGAAACAGTATATTACTGCTGTAGGGATTAAATATAACTTAAAGATACAATAACTGTCACACCAAAATTTAGTAAATATGAAACATTTAGTAAATATGGAACAAAAGTGAGCCCCATTTGATTCAAAAATTATAAATTCTCTCTCTATTAAATAATTTCAAACAGTAGTTAAAAGCCTTCACCCAAATGAAGTACCAGATTCAGGGGGCTTTAGAAGTAAGATTTACCAAGTAGTCAATGAATAAAAATTTCATTTTTACATAAACTCCTTCAAAGAAAAGAAAAGTGAAGAAAATTTGTCACCTTATTTTATTAAACACAATTTCAAGAGCAAACAAAACATAATAAGGAAGCTGGTGGGAAAAAGAAAACTTCTTATTACCCTACATAATCATTAACACATTAGTAGTAAAAAGAATCCAATAATAAATTTAAATAAAGAGTAAATGTGATTTAGTTGAGTTGAATTCCCATTAATGAATAAAAGGTGGAATTAGTAAGATATGATATATCTGAGCAGAATAAAATGCTCTCTGTAAAAATCTATCTGGAACAAATCACTAGGAATTTATAATAGAATGTGCTGATGAAGAGCATCATGCTATATAAATGTATGTAGATGTAATAAATGTAATAAAGCAAATATAATGCTCAATGGAGAAGTATTAAAGGCATTCAGTTTTAGACCAGATATGCTATTGCCACTTCTATTCCACACTGTACTAGACGTCCTCAACATCACAATGAGACAAAAAGAAAATACATGAAATGAAAGCATCATTATTGTGTGGATGAATGTCACTACATGTTCGTGTGTTAAATAAAACCCTTTCCCCAGGAAGGTGCTACTAGGTGGTGTGGTGGACCTTTTGGAGGTCAAGCCTTAAATCACTACAGTAATGCATTCACCCAAGGGGGCTGTGAGACCTCCTCTCTCCTGCGCTTCTGTCTCTTTGCTGCTGCAGTAAGTCTGCTCCGCCACACTGTCCGGCCATATGAGCTTCCTGCCAGAGGCCCAGAGCAAAGAAGTCAGTCAATCGTGGATGGGCAATTAAAACATATGAGCTAATATACACCTTTTGTCTTTATAAGTTATTATTTCAATTATTTCATTGCAGTGATAGAAATCTAATTAATACAATCTTTACAGAATACATCAATGTCATGGAGAAAACATAAAAGAAATCATACAGCAATTTTAAATTAACATTTGCTATATTTTGTGAGTAAATGATCTATATAGAAGTTTGTGGGTTTTTACATAAGTAACTATGACAATCACATTAGCTATGTATTACTTATTACTCATGATATGTAGACATCTAAGGAAGGGTATTTGCTGATAGCAAATGAAATTGTGTTAAAAGACACTGAAACATATGTAAATAAATGGGGAAATTTGTTATCATTTTGATTGCAATCTTCAATACTGTGAAGTGTCAGTTATCCACAAAATGAACTCTATATGAATGCAATCACGTTCAGAACCTCAATGATATCTCTTTAAAGGTCATCAGCTGACTCTAAAAACATATATTAAAGGATGAATCATCAAGACTTTCCTGACAAATGAAAAAATTTTTTAACATATTAAGATTGATATGGCAAGAGCAAATACGCAGGGAAGGTCTGGAAGCACGCTTTCACATTCCTGTGGTAGTAAGGGTGTCTTAAATCAAATGTAAATAGCACACACCATAATGGAAAATATTGATTGCCTTGTCTATTTTAAAATTTACAAACTTCATTTAAAAAAAACACCCTATGCAGAGGGGCTGGAATGTGGTATAATGGATACTTTCATTATGAACGCTTGCTTTTGGAGTGTAAACTCATACAATTATCTTGTAAAACAGTTTAGAAATCTCTAATGAAGTTGAATCTATGTGGACACTATAGTAAATTCTGTAGGAAATAGCTTTCCTCTATGGATCCATCCACTGAACAGATCAAAAGCACAAAATCAGCTATCTAAATTTCCATTAATGCAAGAATAGTAGAACGAATGAACAAATTGTGGTATAATCATAACACCAAATGCTGAATAGTAGTAAAAGAGAATGAACTAAAGTAGTACTCATGAATGTATGAGTCTTGAAATATAAATTTATAAAGTGAAATGTATAAAAACAAAATTCAACTCATATAAAGAACAAACAGACAAATGATTGATGGATAAATAGATGATAGAGATAGATAGATACAATAAAATTACAAAAAGAAGAGTAAGAATTCATTGTTAAGACTGTCTCCAGATAGGAGGAGGAAGGCGGAATAAAGATCATAGGATTATTAAGGGTCAGATATATTCTAATTTCTTTATTCTAGAGAGGAAAACATTGATGTTCATTATTCGTAGTATTCAATCTGTGTATTGTGATGTATGGACAATTCATCCTCCTTTAAATAAAATAAAAATACATTAGCAATTTTTAATTTTATTGTGGTAAATTACACATAAAATTTATTTTTCCTTTCTTTGGATCCTAGTCTATTTATCTTCATGTTAAAAGCTAACAATTGTGTCCGCTCTCCACATAAGTTTAAAAACTTACCATATATTTTTGTTGTCAAGAGCTTCCAAACACTCATGTATATTTTTGTCAGTGACTATTTTAAAATGAGTTTTTTTTCCTCCCAGATACATTCTATGTACAATTCATTTTCTAAAGCCCTGAATACTTAGAGAATGCTTTATTTAGCAGTCATGCATTTAAAGGGTATTTTAAGTGCTTTTTAAATAGCAGTGTAGTGATATTAACCATTTTATTCTCCATTCAATGTTGCAGTTGAGGAACCTGATGTCAGGCTTATATTCTTTGCTTTTATGTGTGCTTTCTTTCTAGGAGATTGTGATGGATATTTTAAAATTTTGGCAGTGTGTGTCCTGTGCAAGTCACTCACTGCCTTTCACTTCTGGGACGGAGCCAACGATTTCAGTGTAGCATGAGATACATTGTTGCATCTTTCATAACTTCTCTCCCATTTATCAGCAGGTGTGTGGACAGTTTCTGTGTGGACAGTTTTGTGTGGACAGTTTTTGCATCTCACCTCAGATGCCTATTGCTTCTTTCAGCTTTTCAGCCATAGGAAGATAGCTTATTCAGCCTATCTTAGGGAAGGATGGAAGTCTAGAATTTAAACCCCAAAGGCTCCATTTGTAGCAATGAACAGATGTGCTAACTTTCTGATCTTGGTGGAGACAAATCAGAAGCATGATCTACAGAGGTCCTGAGTGTCCCCAGAAGGAACGAACTTTCCTTTGCCAATAACAATGGTTTTTTTTTTCTTTTTCTTTTTCTTTTTCTCTATATCATCTCAGTCACTTCTTCATTTTTGCTTCCTGGCATCCTGTACACGCAGATGTTAGATGCTGAGGGGATCACAAACATCAAATTTATATTAGGTATTTCTATAGGCCTCCATGTTCTACCACTTATTATTTCTACAAATGTTGTCTCCTTTCTATTACAATTACTCTTTTCTTCAGAAGCTCCTAACATAGACTATCCCTAAAATATTTCTAGGACAATTTCTTACCTCATTTTCTCTATATATTTTTACTTTGCCAATAGCTCATAAGAATTTTAATTAAAAATTCTTTCAAATATCTGGTCTAAAGGTCTGAGATGTAATTTTTATTATTAGCATGATTTTAAAAATAGTCTATCAAAATAAAAATGATGTGATTAAATTTATTCTTTATCAAAAAGAAAATTGTTTTCTTGATCACTCAGACTACTTAGAAAATTAAACATCCATAATGGCCTTAATTTTTCTCTATGTAGTTATTAGAAATTTTGAATTTTCTCAAATATTACATCATGTTCTTAAAACACACATCATATATGCATATATACATAACCGTGCCGAGTCTGTTTTCAGATACTTATCAGAGTTTTTTCTAGATTACTAAAAATCATCCCAAAGTGTTACATTTGAATAATTTTTAGATGCAGTCTCAGTTAAATTTTACTCAAGTACTTCAACATATATACTTGAGTTGACCCCAAACAGTTAAAATATACTATGTTGTATTCTATAACTTTGTCTTTTTATAGATACAATAGATTATGTAGCTGATTTCAAAGAATTACTGAAATATAATTGTACAATTTTCCTTTAAAGCTTTAGAAAACTCATGAGTAGAAAAAAAAAAAAGATAGGATGTAACATAGTTTTGTCCTATGGCTTTTGAACAAAGTTGCTTGTGAATTCTTCTTATTGTGAGTCTTCCAGGTGACCATGTTAGTACCTTAGCCTTAACCTCTGGGCTTCTCTATTTGTCATCTAAATTATGGAGATAATACAACTTCACGGGAGTAGTGAGAAAGGGAATTATATTTTTGTTTAGAAAATGAGCAAGAAAAATACAAGTAATAAACTAAAAATCATTTTGCTTATGGTATTTTCCCTTTAGATATTCAAATTATTAAAAGAACACCAAGATCCACAGTAGCACCTTAAATTAAATTTTGGTCTGATAACTTTATACTATATGGTCAATGCATATATTTCCGTTATAATAATTGTTTCATCAGATGATAAATGTTTCTTCACTGTAATGTTAACTTTAATTCTAAAACCCTTTACACTAAATGATTCATGAGTAAATTCAAATTTCTTAATCTTTGTATGTCATAAAATAAATAAAACATATCATTTATCTGTACAAAAATGAAATTTAGTTGTGACTAATACTTACTGGAATAATGGAGGTTTTATTTTTCGTATTCAAGGTAAATTTTGTCATCCTCACTACTTAATGTTAAGTGGTTAACTTTTTAAATAATAATGTACTGGCTAAAAGTAGCAAAAGTTTGAATGACTATATCTACCTTAATTGACTTCCAACTTACACTATTATATCAGCTTACTATCTCTTCCACCAAAGATAACCTTACCACGAGTCAGTGTGTACATTTAATCTACCTTTGCAATCTGCCACCGTATGTGGTGGGAACGCAATACATATAATGTTAATAAACAAGTTAGTGAAAGCTGAAAGGAAATGACAGAACTTTTGTCATTTTGTCATCTAGGAGCTCAAGAAAAGTCTTTTTAATGATACAAACAGCTACTCTGTAGCTACATCCATTTCTATAATTCCACACTGAAGGTTCAGTGTCAGACAGCTGTATCTTCATTGAGCTTTTGCTTCTTGCTTTCTTTCACTGCATTTCTGAAGCTTAAGTAGTACTACAATCTATTTCTTTTCAATGCAAATTTTGAGGAAACACCTGAGTATCGTGGTCTAAGGGATCTCCGTTCTTTACTAAAATTTTTGAAGGACATGTTTTAAACCAGACTCAAACCCCCAGTGAATTCACAACTTCACTCTGTACAATGCCAATAAAAATACAGATTTGAAATATATAGCACATATTTACAATAATATGTAGAACATTCTTTAAAGAACATCTTGACATTGAATGTCATAAGCAAATTGTGTATAAGAAGAAAAAGGTATTTTACATGTAACTATTTCTTTTCTAAAAGACATTTTCTATTGTCTTTATCTCTGAAATTGGTAGCCATAAGGGCATCTTTATAATGCAAATACCCAAGAGCTTTAGTTAAGCATTCATTTGTAAAATGATACACTACTTACAGTTAGGCCAGTTTTATATTTGGTCATAGAAAGGCAAAATTTTGTACCATGAAAAAGAAAAGATTAGACAAAATTTGACTCCACAACCAAGATGCTCTGGTTTTCAAGCTTTCCTTTTATCTCTAGAGATCCCATCATTGTATCAATTTAAATTCTCCATTATGGTTTAAACAAAAGTGAAAGTACAAGTTTAACTAAATGCAAACTATACTTAGTTTGGTATAGAACAACATAAAGTGTATTAAATATGAAAAATGAATATAGTGATAATAATCACTTTGCTATTGCAAATTTTCTAAGCTACTCAGGGAAATAATTTACAAAGAAGGATTCCAAAGGTAATTTCTATTGAAAACCTGCAAAAATAATCTTTTTCCTGCAGTTTTAGGTTAAAAAATGAGTTTCACCTAAAAAATATGCCCCACACAGGCATTTTCTCATAGTTTGAAAAATGTACTTAATTACCTTTAAGATATTTTCTCTCAAATATACCTCCTGAGGTTTATCCACTTACTATGTGCTTGTTACAGAAAGGTCAGGTCTCCCTAGTGTTTGTGGATACTAGGTTCCACTTAAGGAGTTTAAAAGTTAAAGAATAAAAAGAAAATAGAAATACTATTTTACTATTAAGTGACTCTGTAATTCTTGTATTAGAAAAAATAATTTACCTCAAAATAAAGCAGAGATAGTTTTCACTTATCAAATGCTCAAAAATGAAATAAACATACCTAAGTGTGAAATTACTTGTTCTTGTTAAACAATTAATAGCACGCTATTGAGTTGAGAAAATTATTTAGAATGAATCACACAAAAGTCACTGTGTGAAAAAGAAACAAAATCAGTGTGACAGTAAAATCCATTTTCTCATATCATAAAATCACTACACTCAAGTCGAGTTTCTACAGAAATTATTGCATAGTTATCATACCATATCTATCACAAAGTATCTTTCTAAAAGTTATTGAGGTGATCAAGTTATAAATAAAAGGTATCACAACTTAGAAAGCCATCCTTCGTATCTACCTCTGCCACGTGCTGTTGGTCATTATTCGTAGACATTTAGAAAGTGACTCTGGCTACATCCCTATCAAATGAATTTATGTAAACTTGAAGATTCGGAAAATCCAGGAGAACCTGATGCTGATTTCTTACTGCTGTCCGAGCAAACACGGGGCTGGTTGCTCAGCTGCAGTATGGTTAGAGTGCTTCTACTTTTGTTGGTATTACTCGATATTTGTGACTGTCAAACTGCCTTTAATCCTAATGGAGATACCAGAAGGAACCTAAGGGTTTTGCCTCTTTCTGACAGTCTTTGTGGGATTATTAGTATTGGTGACGATGCTTCTTTGGCCCCACCTCCAACATTTTCCCGATCCTAATTTGAGAGCGATGTCTAGCTTTGAAATTTGGACTTTTCTGAACAAAAACAGCTTTCATGTGTTGACAAATGTCCTCTCCAGAGCAATGCATATTTTTCCAACACACAAAAACCTAGATTTAACAATATTAAGTTTCTGGTAAATTTAGATGAACAAAGAGGATCACTGGGAGAGTTATCATTCTTTTATACATTCACATCATCATCAGATTTGTAATTAAGTCATTTCATTTTGTAAATTGTGTACAAGAAGAAAAGGTGGTATGTATTCAGAGAGTTGCTAGACATCTAATTCTTTTATTGTTTCAGTCACGTTACCTAAGTATCATGCCTGTCTTGAAAGAACTTCTGGATTTTATTCAGTATCAAAGCAGTACTATGACTATGACCATAATAAATGGAAGGAGTGCTAGGAGTAACCTTATCTTATGGTTTACATTTAGATGCTCCCTCAGAGCCTGATGTGCTCATAGGATGGGCTTTTGGGTGGTGACTGGGTCGTGGGGGCATGATACTCATCATTGAATTAGTCCACTAATGAGTGTATAGCCAAACATGATGCTGGCAAGTGAAGCCTGGTCAGAGGTGGGTCACTAGTGGTGTGGTCTTCTCCCTTGATCTCTGTCTGCTTCCCCCCTACCATGCCATGAGCTGTTGCTCCTCTCCTGTGGACCTCTGCATGCTGCCTTGTCTTGAAGCCAGCTCACCGTGGACTGAAACATCTAAAATATATGAGTCAAAATAAAATTTTCCTCCTTAGAGATGATGCTGGGTATCTTGTTCCAGCAAGGAAGGACCTAAGATGCCTAGCAGTGATGCATTCTTTATGTCAATGTGACTTTTACTTATGTTCTTTACTCCTTGAGTATGGGCGATATCTTAATGGCCAATGGTCATTTTTGGAATTTCAAAGTTTTTTGTACCTTTTATTTCTGAAGGTCCTTAACTCTCCAGTTTTGTCAACCCCTAATTTCTGTATCTAAATAAGGTAAAGAATAGGTGGGTAGAAAATGAGAAACTTAAGCAATTAATGTCACAATCCAGTATGTGCTGACATAATATTATATTTTCTAGCCTTTCCTAATATATTCTACAGAAAAACATCTTCAACAATTCTCAGTAATTAGGAATGGTCTAACATCTAATGTTTCAAGAAATTACCTAATAAAAATTTGTGCATTGTATTCTACATCTTCTGTCAAATCAAAAATGATGATAAAGATTCACATTTTTGAGCTTCTCCAACATGTTGTTTAAACTTTATTACAGTTATTATTGCTATTAAATGGAATCTTGAAGCTAACATTAACAGTTCAAACTACCAACTTTGTAAAAAAGCAATATCCACATAACCTTTGGTAGAATGTAATTCACTCTGTAATAGTTATTTTTGATTTCCTATCATATAGATTAAAACTTTTACAAGAGCAATGTCTCATACCATTGCAGAAATAAGCACCTAAGCTGAAATGTTGGAAAGTACTTGCAACTTTGAACAAAAATCTATTGACTAAGCTTACCATTCAAGGACAAAAACTTTTCTAATGACCTCTGCAAAAGAAAATGAAGAAAAAATTCTTTAGGAAAGGCATTTGAGTCTAGGAAAAACATTTCCTTAGACCTTGAGAAATGTGTTATCTAAGTTCAACAAGAGAATAGAGATTCTCTTACACAAAATAATAAATTCAGATGAATTGAAGATTATACCAAATTTTTCCCCATTTCAGTGTTTGCTTTGCACATGGCCGAGGACATCTTTAGACAATTTTCAGATAATAATACTATTTTAACCTTAAATATTCATCAATTATCATTTAGGCAAAAAAAACTTTCCATTAAAGTAGAGTTTTAGTGAAATAATTTCATATATAAAGTATTGCTAATAAAGAATAGATATAATTTCTTTTACAAGTATGATTTAACCATTTTGTGCCTCAGGAAATGTTGTATGAAACAATTGTCACAATTTCTAGAAAATGTAATATATTATTCAAATCACTGTTCTTTTAGGTGTGATGTTACTTTCTTGAACTTTCCAAGTGATGAATAGCATTTCTTTGTGACTGTTGAGATTATAATAGAAATTTGAAAATGAAGAGATGAGAGAAGAAGACTGATCTTAATATTTACTGGTGACTTAGGGGAAGTCTAGAAGTTTTTGACCAAAGAGCTTAAAAAATGACTTTATGGGTTTTAATATTTGCTTTAGGCTGGAATGATAGGAAAAACATCAAGGCAATAATTTGGCTGCCATTACATTATTTTGGATACCCACAGATAAAATTTTGAGGTGGCATGGAGATGAGTTTAGAAAAAGTTAATTAAATGAAGTGAAACTGAACAGAAATGGATTGAAATATTATTATTATTTTTTTTTTTTTTCAGTACCGGGAATCGAACTCATGACATTGCACTTGCCAGGCAAGCACTGAGCTAAATCCCCAACCCCTGAAATTTTAATTTAACCAAATTATACACTGATCAAACTTGAAAAAAGTTGAAGTTTGAGGATGACTGAGAAGAATGAGTAAAGATTATTGAAACCTATTCATAGTATAAATTGTTCCAGACAATGGTTTCCTTTAAAGAAATACCAAATAAAATAGCAGAGCTCAGCAAACTTTTTCTCCAAATAATCAGAGAATAAATATTTTAGATTTTGCTAAATAGGAAGCTTGAGTGATATATTGAACTACTCAACTGCTCTTGTTGAAAGCAGACAGAGAGAATGAGATAGACAAGCAGGCATTAAAATGTTTCAATCACATTTTTTTCAACAGAGATGGGAGGGTGTAATTTGTTAACCTCTGCTGTTACTTAGGTCCTATGGACAGCACTCAGAAACTTCCGGGCTGCGTTCTGACACGTTTATGTGTCCACTGCATCCCTCGGCATTGGAGATGCATCAAAGTTCCAATAGGAGTTATTAAAGTCGTCATCGCAGTCCTCATCATCACTATGGGTGGTGGTATCACCGTCCTCTTCCTCCTACTGCTCCTCCTCCTCCTGCTCCTCCTCACCCTTCTCCTCAGGCTGTACCATGTGGCTCTTCCTTGGCATCCGTAGAGGATAGAGGGTTTCAGGATAGTAAATAGGAGCCCCTCCAGATAGCAAAATCCACAGATGTTAAAGTGTATAAAATAGCATAGAACTTACATATAAATGACATATATCTTACAATATACTTTAAACTATCTCTTGATTACTTGTCTTATGAAGTACAATGAAACTCTTCTGTAAATTGTTACATTTCATTCTTCCGTGTGTCTTAACAGGAAAGCATGTATATGTTCCGTATAGATGCAATCATCACAGGCTTAACTACATCGACTATGTTAGCAAGAACTGGTTTCTTTTACTTTTCCTACCCGATATTTTCCATCTGATATTGGCTGAAACCACTTTTGCCTCAAGTGTGATGTCCGTGATACATTAAGCAAGGTGACACAAGCGGGGCTTGGTGGTGCAGGCCTATAACTGCAGCACTCCAGAGGTTGACGCAAGAGTATCGCCATGGACTACATAGTGAGTGCAAGGCTTCCCTCGACGACAGAGACCCTGTCCCCCTCAAAAAAGCCAGAAAAGAAGGAAAGAAAGAAAGAAAGAAAGAAAGAAAGAAAGAAAGAAAGAAAGAAAGAAAGGTCAAATTATGTAATGACTTTGGTAAACTTTCTGTGATAGTTCCTTCTTTCATAGGATAGGAAATAAGAATCACTGTAAAGATGGTTTTGCGAGAGTCACCAGTTCTGTTCCTGTTACCTGTCAGACTTAATATTTGTCCCTCATTCATGGTGCTGCAAAGGTATGACCCTCCCTGTGGTTTGCTATTGCTCCAATATACCGAGCACAATGCTACCTTGAAGCCTTCTTCTCTCTTCCCTCAGAATCTTCATGGATTCCTGCTCTGCTCACCCCAACATCCTGTAAAGCATGGGATAAAATATCATCATAGCAGGACTGCTCTGGCTCATCTAATATAATTGTGCTTTCTCTCCTCTTCCCAGTATGCCTTGTTCTCCTTTCTCTGTTCTGTGATTACCAATTCAAGATTTCCATCTTTGAACATATCAAATTTAGAAAAAGTTAATTAAATGAACTGAAAATTGACTAAATTTATTGCATATTTTACAAAAATAAAATGTCTCATTATCCTAATATTCAATATATTTCTAGTTAACTATTATCAAGAACTGGTCTTGCACTTCCTGCAAGTTACTTTAACATTCCTAGACACAGGTATATACCCAGGAGAAATCTTTCCCCAAGAAAGGGATGGAATGTACAAAAATGATACAATAGCACCCTGCATAAAACAGAACCAAGAAAGCGCCCAGGTAGATAAGAAACTGTGGTACAATCAGTCAATAATATGAGATTACATGACAATGTGAGTGAATTAATATCCTGTACAAAAATATAAATAGATCTTAGTAATAAAAATTCTATTACTAGCAAAAATAAGAAATGTGATTCTTAATTATTATGTTTTCTTTAGCCAGCCATCTCAACAGAGCACACTTAATTTCTGAATACTCTTGACAATGAAATTTAAAGCATAAATATGAAAGAGACAAAGACTTTTAACAGATCTAAGAAACAAGTAGGAAGATTATTTCATTCATTCAGAGAAAAAATTACTTATCTCAGTGTTTTTCTTTTTCCATCCCTCTTAAAACTCCAAATCAGAGTCTATCGTTGATAAGGGGACATATGACAGACAAGAAGGATCACGGCATTTGAATATAGTAAAGTTTTTTTAGAGGGCCAAGAGCAGAACATTTTTAGAACCAGCCATCCTTGAACACAGAACATACCCAAGATATTTACGTGATTTTTACTGTTGGGCCTGGTGCATATTAGGCATGTGCTAAGGCTACAACACAAGCTCCCCACGGTATTTTTCAAAATGTGTTTGAATGTGAGCTTGTGTAAACTGTGTGTGTGAGTACTTAACAGTTCGGTATACAAAGTTTTCTTTTGTTTGTCTTAAGGTAGTACTGCCTGAGAATGAGTCCTCTCAAATCTAGGAGTTAGATCCATAAAGGTAAATATTTATCAAACTGTGTGATAAAAAATTGACTCTTCTCCAGGTATGTTTTTACATTCAATTCAATAAGAGAGAGAGTGTTGATCAAAGAATAAAGGAAAATGAATTTAGGAAACATTTTCATTCCACTCAAATTGACCTAAGTAAACACCTAACAGTCTAATTCAAGTTTTTACACACGTGTGTGTGTTTGTATATGTCATGGTCCCCCAAGAGGCTAGAGAAGTTATTAAATCATCTAAAGAATGCTAATATCACTACCCTCTTTGCAAAAAAGTTATTTTTAGAGTGAAATTTGATGAAATACAGGAAGTTGGTATTAATAAATTATTCAATATACCACTAATTTTAAGGTATCTGTAAGTGATCTCTTAAATAGTAGCCTGTAGCTATGCTGCATATTAAAACATGGTTAACTTTGTGCTTGGGGCTTGTGTTTGTGTCAGCAAGGTTAAATAACAAGTGTGCCATTTAATTCTGTATATATTTCCAATTTTAATCTATGAATAAATAGGCCCAACAAGATGAGATTATATATTTAATGATGTAACTTCACTAATAAATCTTTCAAAATCTTGTAATTTCAGTCAATACAAAACTACATGTGAAGTCATTCGTGGAATAAATCCTCAGGCAAATTACAAGGTATTACAAGGTATTTATAATAAATCAGATTTCTGAGAGCAATACTTTAATTTTTTCCCTTAAATTCCACTTTGAAATCTCCAATTAACCCTTCTGTTGACCTCTACTCTAACAGATACAAGTAGAAAAACCTTGAAGGCAATAGCTAATTAGATGCACACTTTCTGAGTTACAAGTTTGAGGAAATAGTTTTATAACTATGCCTTTGGAAGTAGACCTCTACATATAACTAAGGCATTCTAGTCTAATTTCTTTGTTTCATACTATAAAAAACTGACCTTCTTTATGGTTTATTTCTGAAAAGAAAAAAAATTTTAGAAGTCATGTCATTTTAATTAAGAAAAAGTATGCATGTTTGTCTCCCAGTTTACAAAATGAATTATATTAAGGAGGTAAAGAGAGGGCAGAGAATCAACTTTGTGGTTAAATTCTCAGGATTTTTTTCCTGCTATTATTTAGAAATAATAAAAGTGTTGGTGATAAAGTTTTTAATTGTATATATTGGTGTCACTATGAGAAAGAATCTAGCTGAATATTTTACAGAAACGATAAATGATTTGATTTAACTTGCTTCAAGCATAACAATTTCTTTAAAGCCAGGGTAAAAAAATCTTTGTAGATTAAAAAAGACAAAATAAATTAAATGGGAAAGAATGGTGATGGTATGACTTAAGAAGGGTAAGAAGAAATAGAGGTTCTCTTTGCGACACTAGGGACAAGAAATAATCTCAAAACTTGAGACCAGGACATTGTGGCACCAGATCACAATAAGTAACCTGTGGCAACTGACCTCTCTCCCTGTGGAACAATAACATAGAGATCAGCAAATATTACCATCTGTCATGGAAATTCTACCTACACCATATCACTGTCACCAGGAAGATGGCAGAGTACCTTTGGAAGTAGGATCGCTGTCTTTGCACACGGCAACAATGTGATCACTACATAGGGGGGCACAAAATAACAACACAAAATAAAAGTGAAACAAAAAGTAAATACTTTATATTTAAAATGAATGCATAAAAACTAAAAGAAAACCCAAATTGGAATCCAATTGAATGAAAAATAATTGACAAAATTGAAATTAAGGACTAATGCGACTCTGTTCATGAACTATAAATAAAATTTTATTAAATATTTAAAATGTAATGTCAAAGAAATGACCACAGTCACAGAAAAGGGGAATGACATAAAAACATGATTAAATGAAACGAGTTAATGGGAATATGAAATTGAACCAAATTTTGGTAAATAAAATATGCAATCTTCGAAACTTAAAAGCACATAGAGGGGATAAGGTCTAAAAGAAAAAAAAAATAGGAAATGGAATATAATATTGAAAAAATTACCAATGAATTAAGCATGAAAACACAAAAGTTAAAAATGTAAAAACAGATGAGATTTAACTCAAAACCTAATAATTTTAAAAGAGAAGTTCAAGAACAGAAAATAGAAGAAATAACATAGAATTTATATGCAAAAATTAAAATTGAGTATTTATAAATGACTATCTTATCTTTCAGAGAAATGGCATTAAAACATTACCCATTATATTAGTAGGGAAAAGGCTATTATATACAGTCATGAGATAAGAAAATGGACAGCAAAAATAAAGAAATAATTTTAAACAAATTTCAAAAGCAATATACTGACCAGTACGATGCCGAGTAGTCAGACAACAGAGTGTTTACTACAACAATTACTACTGGAAGATAATGGAACTAAAATGAATTTGGCTAAAAAATTGATTTCAGTGTGGACATCAGCTTTCAACAGACACAAGCCCTCCGGAGAGCTGAGACAGTAAGCAGGTCCATGCAACACCCATGGTTCAATCCTCAGTACCACAAAAATAAGATATAAATGAATGAATGGAATGTAGCTCCTGTGAAAAGGTCCTGAGTTCAATTCCTAGTACTTCAGTACTGGAGAAACAGAGGGAGGGGCAGAAACAGAGAAAGGGAGAGAGAGAGAGAGAGAGAGAGAGAGAGAGAGAGAGAGAGAGAG
>NW_004955403.1:28497747-28511279 GCF_000276665.1 Chinchilla lanigera
AGAGAGAGAGAGAGAGAGAGAGAGAGAGAGAGAAGAGAGAGAGAGAAATACAGACAAACTTGGGCTTCCTTCCAAAATGCACTGAAACTAAATATATGCATGTACTACTCCAACCTTGAATGACTAAAAGGAAAAAAGAAAGGCTTTCTATATACACCAACAGCTTTCAAGAAAGTGAAACATCAGGCATTGTAATATTGTGATGTACTGAAAGTAGGAAATAAAATGAGTAATTAGTGCTCAGGCTGATTTCTGACCATGAGATAGAGTGGGAAGTCCTGCAGGAGAGCTAGAGACCTGACAGAAGGACACAAAACTGAGAATACAGGCTAGTCAAGATGTCTGCAGGGGGTGAGCCCAACTATCTGAAAAAAAAAAAAAAAAAAAAAGTAAGCTGCAAAGAGAAGGCACTGTTGAAATACAGAAAGAGGACCTTTCAATATGTAAGTTATAGATCACCAATCAGTACAGGGGTGCGAGGAAACCAACAGAAGTTGCCAAACAGACCCAAGTGACTTAATATGCAGGGTATAATTCCCGTTCTCGTTCACCTAGTGGACAATTTGATAGTTCACGTTTACTGTTCAGACTGCGAAGAATCTTGCTTTAGACATGGGGAAAATCACCTAACACTTAATGCTGCCTAAAATTCTTCGTAAAATATATTCATACACAAGACCAAAGCTATGAAAAACTTCCAGATAAAAAGAAAAGCTCAAGCATATTCATAGGAATGCAATATAATGTGTGATGTGCAACACGAAATTCACAATTCTGGTATGTAATCAAAAACAACGACTGAATCATAAGAAGTTGGAAACTCTAATCTCCAAGAAGGAGGAAAGATATCTGTCAAAATTTTGTGACTATAAATGGCACAGATGATAGAATTACTAAGCAAGGACATCGTTTTTAATTTTGTTCAAATTTCATTATTTTGTTAGTACACGTTCATAGAGCATGATGAGCGCAGTCCTCCTGGGGAGGTTGACATGTATATAACGCATCGTAATTGTTCTTAATCCTGCGCCATCTCCTCATTGCCACCTCCCTCCATCTCTTGGTCCCATTCTGATTTGCAAAAGATGTATCTCCTTATTGGCTATATTCTCTCGTTTATTTTGCTCTCTATTTTTTCTCTTGTGAAAGAACCTGATTGTGTGATTGCTTTATTTTACTTATGATCATGGTCTCGAGGTATATGCATTTTGCTACAACTTCACTCAAATTTTATCTTTCTTTATGGTAGAGTGGTACTCCACTGTATATAAATACCACATTTTCTTTATCCATTAATTTGTTTTTGGGCATATAGGCCACTTCTGAGATCTCCCTATTATGAATTGTGCTCCTTTAAACATGGTATGCACGTATCACTGTAATCTAATGTCTAATTCTTTTGGGAAGATACTTAGAAAGGGAATAGCTGGAACAAATGAAATTTCTTCTTTTAGTTTTTGGAGGAAACTGCATACTGATTTTTGTAATGGTTGTACTAGTTCACATTCCAACTAAGAATGTGTAAGGGCTCCTTTCTCCCCACAGCCTGGCCAACACTGGTTATTATTTGATTTCTTGATGATAGTCATTGTTACTAGAATAAGACAGAATCTCAGTGTTGTTTTAATTTGCATTTCTGTAATGGTCAGAGATGCTGGACATTATTTCATGTATTTATTGGTTATTTGTACTTTTTTTATGAGAAGTGTCTGTTCACATTTAGTTGCCCACTTTTTGAATGAGTCTTTTATTTGAGGGTGTCTATTTTTTTTTGAGTTCTTTATATATCCTAGAATAGATATTAGCCCTCTGATGAAGGAAGAACGGACTCAAATGTTTTTCTACTCTATAAGTTGTGTCTTCACTTAGTTGTTTCTTTTTCTGTGAAGAACTTTTTAATTTGGTTTCATGCCATTTGTCAATTTTTGGTGTGCTTTCTTGTGCAATCAGAAAGTTGTTGTCTATATCTAGGTATTCAAGAGTTGCAACTTTTTCACACTAGAAATACTAGATTAATTGTTTCTATTCTAAAAGTTTGCTTTTGGATCCATTTTGATTTTAGTTTAGGACATGCTGATTGCCATGGGTCCAGTTTCAGTCCTCTGCATGTGTATGACCAGCTGTCCCAGCACCATTTGTTAAACTGTTTTACCTCCAGTGTTTGCTTTTGGCCCCTTTGTCAAAGAGAAGATGACTGAATGTGGCGGGGGTTGTGTCTACACATTTTATTCCATCCATTGACCCATATGTCTGTTTTTGTGTGAACATCATGCTGTTTTTGTTAACGTAGCATTGCACTATAGCTTGAAGTCTGGGATTGTGATACCTCCTACTTTGCTATTGTTGCCCAGGATTACTTTTGCAGTTCCAGCTGCTTCTGTTTCCATATAAACAGCTTGTTTTCTCTAGTTCCTTGAGGAATGCTGTTGGTATTTTGATTGGATTACATCTGTTTATCAGTTTTGGAAATGTGGCCATTTTGACAATATTGGTTCTGCCTATCCAGGAGCAGAGGATACTTTTCCAATTTCTGATGTCCTCTTTAATCTCCTTTTACAGAGTACTATCGTTTTTTGAAGTAGAGGTTTTCATTTCCTTGATTAGGATGATTTCTACATATTCAACATTTCTTCATGTTCTTGTGAATAGTATTGTTTTCCTAATTTCTTTATCTGTGGGTTGATTGTTGCTATACAGGAACACTGTTGATTCTTTTGTGTTGACTTTGTATCCTGCTGTGTTACTGAATTTGATTATTAACTCTTGCATTCTATCACTGGAATTTGTTAGGTGTTGTACATAGAGGATTATGTCATCTGCAAATAGTGATAACTTGACTTCTTTCTTTCCCATACATATCCCTTTTTTTTTTTTCTTTGTTTTGCCTGATTGCTTTGACTAATATTTGAAGAACTACCCTGAACATGAGTGATGATATTGGGCATCTTTCACCAAGAACTTTTAAACTTAGATGATTATTTTATCCTATAATTCATCAAGAAGATAGATATATGAAATCTATCATAAAAGACCTAAATTAAACTTCTAAGTATGAAAATTACAATGCCTGATATCACAGTACTCAAATTTATCTTATTTTCTATAATCTACCTTTTATTTTAGTCTCTTTTTATTTTGTTTTGTCATATGAAAGAAATATCTTGTGTGTCTGGGTTATTTCAATTAATATTCTGGTCTCAAGGTTCATACATTTTCCTACAAATCATCCAAGTTTATCTTGCTTAATGGCACAGTAGTATTGCATTGTGTGAATATCAATGTCATCATAGATGGGATACTTCAGAAGCAGACTAATGAACTTAAAGTCATAGTAAAGCAATCTTTTGAAAAGTGTGACACAGATTAAATAAATAAAATTGAATATTAGTAAAATATCAAACAATTTCAAGCAGCCAAATATGTAATTAATTGTAATTGAGCATAATGGGAGTAAAAAGTAAATGTATTCAAAGATAACATTGCTAAAATTTTTCAGTATAAGAAGACAATAGTACAACATCTGTAACTAGAGTGGTTAAAGCACAAATCTTTCACTAAGAAAAAATTTCTTGTACAAAATGAAGGTGAAATAAGTATCTTTACATATTTAGAGTTAAAATATTTAACACACGCCAGCCTTTCCTAACAGAAAAATTAGAGGAAGTCCTTCAAGTAGAAGCAAAAGAATACCACAAGAAAGTCTCAAATTATGTGTGCAATACCCCATTAAAAAAGTAATAACTTTATGACTGAATATATTTATTATTAATATTTTAACAAAATGTAATTCACTGTTTACCTAAGGAAAAAAAGTAAATGTATTCTGGGATTTACGAAGTCTGTATAAATGAAATATGTCATAGTGATATCAAGTCTAAAAGAGGGTAAATAAATTTATGCTCTAATACTATAATATATGTTAGATCATGTGTTATCATTTGAAAGTAGACTATAAAATGCTAAGTTATTTCCTATAAACTTTACAGGAGCTTCTAGACCAATATAAAAATTATTTCTAATGATGTGGGAAATGAAGAATCATAGATAAATGTTAAATAATCTATAATAAGTAAGAAAAAGAGTAAAATGGAACAATGAATAGATAGATAAATAAAATTGAATTTTATTTTAAGAGAAAATTTTATTGTAAAAGAAAAACATCATTAGATTTTTAAAAACTGTATCAATAATCACATAACATTTCAGTGATCTAAAAACTATTTATATGATGTATTTTCATACTGGGATTAAAAGAAAGTATCAACTACTTGTTGCTTACCAGTTATCTACTTTAATATACAAATAGAAGATGTAAACACATATACCATGCAAATACTAATGACAATAGCAACTTAGAATTGATATACTAATATCTAAGTAGATGTTAAAACACACAAATACCAGAAATGACCAACTCACCAGAAGAAAATAATTCTAAGCATTCATTTATCAAGCAACACACACATAGATACAAGGAGTAAAAGCTGGTAAAACGCCAGAGATATACAGGTTATTCCACAAGACCACTGACAAAATATTTGATAAAAAATGTATATAGAAAACAATTAAAGATATACAGTACTCAAAAATATGAAAAGCAACACTTTCATATTGACATTATATTGAATACTTTATTCAACAATAGTAAGATACACAGTCTTCTCAGGTGCATGCAGAACACTTACTATATAGAATATTTAGACTGTATTCTTGGCCATAAAATCAATACACATTTAAAAGGACTAGTTTTTAGAAAAACTATTCACTATCTATAATGAAATTAAATAATAAATCAATTATATAAATGTGGAAAAATTCATCATATATGTGGAAATCATAATGTTCTTGTACGATCCACTTGTGATTGTCATTCATTTAAGGGAGACTATTTTTCAATTTTATAGCTGTATGTAGCTGAAGAATTGGATTTTAACTACGAATTTATTTTAGCTAAACCACTGAAAGTGAGAGGGTGCCATGATTATTATGTGTACATGATAAAAGTAGACTTGAAACTACAGACTGCAAAGAAAAGAACACAGTATGTAAAAGAAGCAAGGTAGAAGGAGATTCAGTGAAAATAAATACTATCAGGCATTGATGGGGTTGGAATGGGAAAAATAATGGTAGTGAAATTTGTGTTATTTCTATTATATTAAAAGTAACTTCATTGTCACAAATCTCTTCAAACAGAAGAAATACAGAAAACTTGAAAGTAACACTTAGATTTTACATACTATAAAAAAACAAACAGAGCATAGAGTTTGAAAGAATATATTTACAACTTTTATAATGGACAAGAGGTAACCAGAAAATAATTCCAAAAAGTAATAAAATAAACCACCCTGTAGATAATGGACAACTAATACAGAAAAGTAACCCAAATTTGAAAACCTGAATACTCATAGCACATAAATGTTGCTTGAACTTATTACTGATCAGAAACAAAATCAAAATTCATATATAGGTTGAAATATGAATTGCTAGGTCACATTGGAAGGCAGTATCTACCCTGAAGAGGCTCACGTCTATAATTTCAATTATGAATAAATACAGAAACATGTACATGAGGAAGAATGTATAATAACATAACTCTAACATTAATAATATATCAAACATGTCTTCCATAAAACAATAAATGACTTGTGTACTCTTATATAGTAAATCATGGTAAATATAAAATATTTTAAATTAAATCTATAAATATCAACTTAAAAAACTCAAAATATTCTAGAATCACTGCAATGTTGTTTACATGTAATTACAAACCAAATTGATAGTTATATATATCCTTTTATACACTTGTGTATCTATATACCCTTTTATACATGTGGTCATATGTATATGTGCATATATATATATATATATATATATATATGCACAAGTGTATAAGAGGATACAAAAAAAAAGACCAGAGCTTTCCTCTAGGAGTGAATGAAAATGAAATTGCATTGTATATGGACAGCAGGAATTTATTTTATCTGTACTGTTATTTTTTTTTAAATTCTTAAGGAAATATTTTTAAAAGATTGGATCTTTTAAAATTGGTTCATTATTATAAAGTTTTTAGAGTAACTGTCTACTCTTTTACTTATTGAAATGTGTCATTGTATAAAAAGTATATTTTAAATACTGTAATATCTCATCATCTGAATGCAAGTAAAATATTGGTAAAATTTAGGCTTACAATGCCTCCAGGATGAGAAATATTAACTAATGAACTCTATTTAATCAATTTAATAAAGTGCCAATAGAGTACTAGGAGACAGTTTGTAGTGTCATTAATGCAATGGAGGTTTAGAGATTTTGTGTGTGTAAGCATAATTAGATGCAGCATCCCATCATGTTTCCTTTGTCTATCATGAATCTTGGAATGTATTTCTGTTATTCCAGTATTGATCATTAATTGCATAAATTATTGTTAAATGTCATGGGTGAAATATTTTATATAAAGGAAATGATTTTGCAATAAATATTACTCTAAGTATATTTAGAAAATATTCATATTATTAAAATGATTCTATGGAATAATATTTGAACAATAAAATTCATTTATCCTAAAGTTCGATTTTGTAAAGTATAGAATAAATCTGTTCAAAAATAAATATTTGATGTAGAAAGTGATTAATTATATTTGTCGCATTCTTGTTATTAGTAGCAGTAAACTATTTTTAACTAATTTATACAATCATCTCAATAAATGAGAAGAATATTATCTTGTCTCATGAAATATGGACACAATTCAAATAGTTCAGGAAGTCTTAATAGTTAAAGGATAAATTTAATCACAGGCAAAACAAAAAAGGCTAACATTTTCTCAGACTTCCAATACTTTTATTTATTGAAGGTATCTTCACTTTTGTTAATGTTTTACATATTCAAAAAAAGTTACTTAAATTCTGGTAGAAATATTCCTCAATCCAAAAATATGTTCATTTTTCCACTGAAAGTTTCCACACACACTTACAGTTAGTCTCTCATGAGAGAAATGTTAATAGCTGCTTTCATCAATTTTAAAATATTTTTACACATCATTCACTTGTAAAAATTCCATTTTCTAACCATCTTTTATTCAGTAATTAGAGCACCATTCATGAATGAGTGGAAATGCCTGAAGTGATAACTTCTATATATTAAAATTAACTTTATTTTGATAATATAAACATAGTAATAGCAGATCCCTTTAATTATGAATACTTTTTAGTGAGGCAACATTTCAGTCTGACCTCATGGTTTACTTCTATCTTAACCCAAAATCATAAAGATTTGTAAAGAGTTTCTAATGATAATGTTTAAAATATTATCAGAATATTAAGAAATATTTTGAGAAAATCAGTGAAAGCCAAATTTATTTTATTGTTAGCTATAGTGAATATAAATATTATTATCGATTTTGTATTGATTTGCACAGATTGGAAGCTTTTCAAACATTTTATCTTTTATATTATTCAATAACTTCACACCAACGCACTTTGTCACTCAAATTCTTTTTTTTAAATTTTTTTTTATTTTTGGTTTTTCTCCGGTACCAGGAACCGAACTCACGACCTTGCGCTTGCCAGGCAGGCGCTTTGCCGCTGAGCTAAATCCCTAGCCCTTTAAATTTTTGTTAAATGGCAATATAATGTAGATATCTATCTCCTCTATTCAGTATGTGTACATTAGCTGAATGTTTAGAGTAAAACTAAGATTCTACAGGACATAAAATTGTAAAACTGCATGTTAATCATTCATGTGTGGATTTTGACACTCATATACAATTCATAAGTATAAGCATCTTTTAAAAGCCATAATATTTTGTGTGTATAAATACTACAGAAACACAAATGATGCAAAGTAACATCTGACCTATAGAGCTTCATACAGTTTACCCTGAAACATAGCTCTCTATTGAATCTGTTACTTGTAAATACCACGACAATGTTCTTTTTATTAAGGTAGACAGTATTTTATAAAATACTGAATTTAAAAATATGATATGAATAATTTCCACTGGAAATTTAATTCCTAATAATAAGACATGTAAATTTTATGTAATGTCAAATAAATATATTTGCATTGACATCTTATTCAAGGATATAGAGTAAATATAATCTTAAACATAAATCAAATATCTGAGTAACTCAACTAGGCAATATCATAATCATTGCATCTTCTTAGGAAACGTTTTTCTGTATTCCTATGGCTTTGAAAAGAATATTTTTACTAGTAAATTTTTAAGAGTTAGTGTCCAGAAAATTAATTCTAAAAATGAATAGTTCAGGGGCTGGGGATTTAGCTCAGCGGCAAAGCGCCTGCCTGGCAAGCGCAAGGTCGTGAGTTCGGTTCCTGGTACCGGAGAAAAAACCAAACCAAACCAAAACAAAACAAAACAACAACAACAAAAAAAATGAATAGTTCTACTTCTAAAAATGAAGAAGTCCTGTTGTCTTTTCTTTTGTACATCATATTCTCCTAGAAAGTATTTTCTTAGTAAATAAGAGTGAATAAAAAATAAATCTGTTTTAAAAAGTCAGAGGAAATTTCAAAAGACTCTGGTTTGATCATTTGAGTACTTACTGCATTTTAATTAAATACTTTACAATTGTTTTTTGGTCTGTGGCACTATGTAAAATGCTAAGGTTTATTTAATAAGCTACATACTCATTTTTATATTTAAAACAATAATAAAATACTCATATTTATTCTATATAAATAAGTTGTCCATTTTTTTCTGAGTTAATCTAAGCTAGAACATATTTAAAGAAATCAAAAATGTTCTTAATTATCAGTGGGTAGATATTTTTCAGATTCACTACCCTTAAAACTTTTACTCACTCAAGGTGTGTGATAGTGCTAATCACTTAAAGAGATTCAAATACTTATTTCATAGTAAAGGCTCAGGGCTGGCAGTATAGCTCAGTGGTACTGTGCTTGCCTAGCAATGTACTAAGTTCCATTCCCCGTACCACAAAAAAAATCCATAATAAGGGCTCAATAAAAAACACTAAACACATGCTAAATTTAGTATATCTATCATGATATTTGTTTTTACCCTATCTTTCATTTTTGTTATTTAATACGCATGTGCATATGTATATGTACACATATGTATTCTATTCATATAATTTTCTACTTTGTCACTAATAATACAAACAATTATGAATTTGCTCCAAACATGTGAAGTATAATATTTACATCTTTGAAAAGTCCACTATACAATGCACCATTGATTTATGAACTCAGTTCATTCAAGTGGCCTGGTTGTAACTCAAGTTGGTTGTCTGTATAGACAATCTTTCCCATAAGAAATAAGGAAATACCCATAATGCATTCTGAAACTCCCAAAGCCCCTATCCATGATGAGGAAGGCCTTGAGTGGTAAACTTTTATCCTGTAGATATTTCTTAAGGGTAGGAGAGGAAACTTCCTGTTTCATTCAAGAAAATCACTGTACTCTTCTTACCCAGGCTTTTGTGTTAGATCTCCACATGACCCCTGCCCTGTTTTTCATGACTTTATGTTTTCTGAACATTCTAGTGGTCTCAGAGTGATAAACCAAGGCAGATTTTACCTTGAATTCACCACTTACATTAGCACATAGCAATAAATTTAGCGTTATTCAGAGTATTGTGGCCTGGCATTTTCTTCTCTTCCTGGGTAATATGGAGTGTGTTTTCCTAGGCACTTTCTTCCAAAAAAGGTTAGTTTCACCACAGTTGAAAACTTGATGAGAGCAAAAGCTATTTCTCTGTGTCATTGTTTTGAAGTGATGTAAGTAATTTTCAGTAGCCCTTGTATCAGCACTGGCTGCTTCACTATGCTAGTTATGCTATGAACCCCAGTTCTCATTTTAAAATTGTAAAATTTCCCCTTATCGGCATGAAATATTTCACCATTATCACTTATTAATGGAATATTTTACAGAATCTGCATTTGGAGCCCTAAATTTGTCAAAAATTATAGACTCAGATAGGCTGTAACCTGCCATCTGCCTTTCATTTATCCATACTAATAATAGCTTTCTACCTTGTCTAATGCTGTCATGACTTGCTAATTTGAATAACACCTTTAGCAACACTAGGTCTCTTATACCAATCTTTTCTCGGTAACATTGTCAAGATCAGTCACATGAATACGACACTCATATTTCTCTATGATTACCTTCTTTTTTTTTTTTTTTTTTTTTTTTTACTGTGATTGCTTTCTTAATCTTTTCCTCCTTCCTTAGCTTCTTTTCAAGCTTCTGGGGGGCCATTTTAATAGCAGTAATTGTAGCAATTATATAAAGCACTGACCAAAGTCACATCCACAAACATATGCATCTGGCATCATGAGTCTTTTTTTACAACTGCACAAGAAGCCAACATTTGGCAATAACTCAAGACTTCAGTGGTAAGTTAAACATCAAATTCCAATTGTAACCCAAATTGTTCATATGTGAGCCTGGCCATAACTCAAGGATCCACTGTATGGGTCATGATTACATTTCCCAACTTGTCTCAAGACAACCACTAAAAATTGACATCAAATTATTTTTTCCTGTGTTTTCCTTTAATGTCTCACGTGTATCATCCAACTAATCATTTGACTTACACAAGAGATGCTTGCTCCCTTGCTTAGTGTGAAGTTATCACCAAGTAAGAGATGATTCTTGGAGAATTTTTGTCTCTCATCCTCCATGAATGGTGGTGAAGCAACATAGCATGTTCTGGGTAAGTGGGAAATGAATGGAAGTGCTGATTCTGAGCCAGAGTGGTTAAAAAAAGGGCCTGTCCTTTCATACTCTTTATCATCTTTCACCAGGTAGATAACGATGAAAATGCGTTTATAGGCACAATAGAGTCACTAATTGGAAGGAGTTTGCAAGCACAGTGCATGAGAAAGATCTGCCTCAGATATTCCATGAGAAAGCAATGAATTTTGAAATTTTCACTTTTAGGGATTGAGAACAGTTAAAACTGTATTTATTAATATAGAACTTAAAAATCAATATGATTTTCCCCTTCTTTTATACATTTCATCCTCCTGTTAAATTTCAATACCTATTTTTTACTTGAATTATTTGATGTAAGCATCTATAGTTCATTTACTTTTATTGTCAGATGATATTCTATTATATGAGAATGTTATATTTATTCAATTTATTTTGGATTCAATAAGGGAGGATTGTCATCATTATGGTATCTGTTGAAATATCCCTTCTATTTTGTTCAATGAAATTTTATAGTTTTGTCCCTAAAGGGCTTTTACATTTTCCAAGATTCTTTATGCTTTTCATTGCTCTTGTGAAAAATACTGATATATGGAAACATATTTTGGACATGCTAAAAAGGAGAAGTGCTCATTATTATATACTGATTGCTTTGTCAGTTAACCATTATTAATCAGTAAATACCTTGTATTTTTTATGCACACAATTCCATTAGCAAATAATCAGAATTTTGTTTCTGGCATTGAATTCTTTACTTTGCAAACTGTTTAGATTACTTGAGAGAAAGAAGAGCAGAATTGTAAATAGTTTGTAACTAAATCTCAATTTTAATTAAATACAATGAAATTTAACCACTAAGTATATACAATGGTTCTGATGACATCTTACCTAATAAAAAATGACTTTATATTCATTAGTTGCTGAAAAATTTTGTCAAGAATGAATACTGAATTTTTTTTTACCGTTGTGGGCATTCCTATTATGATAAGCATAATTTTTTATCTTACTAATTTAATCTGCCTGATTATATAACTATATTTGGAAATGTCAAACCAACTTTAAACTGATTAATGGTAATATCTCTTTTGCATATTTGTTAATACTTGCTTATTTGTGAATACTTGCTACAGTATTTTTGTGGTTTGTATCCATAGATGAGATTAATCCATAATTTGTCTGTGTCTTTGTCTTGCTTGGACTGAAGGACATATGCTAACTTAAGCATGGAGCATATTGCTTCTTTAGTGTGAATCAGAAATCTTTGTTACATGAATATATGGGAGAACATGTCCTTAAAGTTATTTTGGTCTGATATTTTCTTTGTAAATAGCTTTTGGTTAGAGTTCCTAACCCTTTAATGATGATAAAAGGATCATTCTGGGTTTCTGTCGAGTCGTGTTGGATGAGCTATATTTTTTTCATTTTAGTGGTTACATTTCTTTTCATCAAACACACTGTTGAAATATTATTTTAAAATTTTCCTATATTATTAAAAATATGTTTCTTTTATCTTCTGTATATTTTTCTATACATAACTTGGAATGGTTTCCAGTATTTTCTAGTATTTCATGAAAGATTCTGTACTTTTATTCTTTGTTTTCATTGTTCAATTCGTAATTGTTATCTTCCATTTTCTTTGCTAGTATTCTTTGCTCTAATTTCTGATTACAAAAGTTATACATGTGCATCATATTTTAGGAATTTTCCTTTTATTGCATAAATTTTGCACCAGAAATGTATTTCAGTGGCACAGTGCCAGCCTGGTAAGCATGAGGTCCTGAGTTTGATTCCCAATACCAAAAAAAAAAAAAGAAAATCAGAGAGATCACATAAATTTATTGCTTTTTCTTTTTCTGTCATGCTTTAATTTTTTCTTACAAATATGTGTGCTCACATGCAGCTGCTTATATTTTTATTCAAGTTTTTATTAAGGAATAATTTTTAAAAGCACTTTATACAATGGTAAACATAAACCTTAATAAATACATAGACATGCATGTAGTTGTGCAAACATTATACAGATCCAAGTATAAAACAACTCCATTACCCCAGTGGGCTACTATATATGTTCCTTCAGAGCCAATCCACAACTCCAAAGAACACCAACCACTTTTTCTGCAACTGTGTACATGTATACACTTTTTTGTAAGTGGTTTTATTCACTGCACATTTGGTCAAGCTGCTTTTGATTCTTAACAATCACCAAGAATTCTCCTTAAAAAGAAAGAAAATTCCTCATATTCTGGTGAAGACTTCCAAAAGTTCTGGTTGATAGCACAAACATAATTCTCAGTTATTAATGGATTTTGGTCCAAAAACTAGTAGTGTGTTTCATATTTTAAATATATATAGTTTCTCTAGATATGTAGTTGGTAGTGCTAAATTTCTTTATTTTGTCAGTAATTTGATGTTCCTATGTCTCCATAGCTTTTTGAACTTTTTATCTTATGGTAGTGATCTATATAATGCTAACATTTTCCCTCTATTTGTGTTAACTTTGATGGTAATAACTATAGTTAAATATTAATATAATTAATATTTAGTTAATATAATATTCTTACTATTTATTTAAAAACTTTGGTGTGGTATTTTAGGCATGTTTCATACTTAGTAATTTGATTTGTTTCAAATATCTGGTGCTTCCATGCTTTTATGTTGCTTGTGTCATTTTTGGACTCATCAGTATTTCACAATCCATTCAAAGCCTACTTTTAAAGTAACTGTACCCTTTAGTATTTTTTGCAATGCTAGTTTGGTGCTCATGAAGTTCTTCAATTTCTTTGTCGTGAAAGTATTTTATTTCTCCGTTGAATTTGAGAGACAGTTTGGCAGGGTACAT
>NW_004955403.1:28512892-28539856 GCF_000276665.1 Chinchilla lanigera
GGGGGCTGGGGGAGCCTGCTCGGCCGGCTCCGAGGGCCTGCTCGCCCCGCCCGTCCCCTGGGCCTCCCTGCGCCTAGAAACTCAGACTGCAGTGTCACCGAGGTCTTTGTTCTCGCGTCCTGGCCTCCGGGATTGGGTGCGGCCTACCTGGCTCTTTGCGCGCTTTTCGGCAAATACAAAATTATCTGTACTGTCCAGTGTAGCAGATAAAATGTGTTTGGGAAAAACTTTATGATAATCTAATTTCAACTAAAGAAATCTACACAGTAGTGACAGAATTTTTCTGCCTTAACATTTTCAAACTGCAGCACAAATAGAACTAGGAGAAAGAAGTGCAACAAGATGCTGCTAAAAATCTTTAACTTCCCAAAAGGAAATCTGACAGACACTGAAATAGAGGAAGCTGCAGGTAAAGAACACAAAGGCCAAATAATCAGTGTCTTATGAGCTCAGAGAAGAAACACACAAGGAAATTCATAATATGTTTAGTGAGCCTAAGAAGATGTTTATGAAATTGATAAAGGATTTTACTGTTTGATGAGTTTAAAGAAGAAAAAGTAATAAACTAAATTAAACAAGGCAATACAAGAAATAAATGATGAGCTTGGTAAAGAACTAGAAATTACGGAAAGAAAGCAAGAAGAGATTCAAGAAATGAAAAATTTAATAAAAGATTTGGCCAATATGAGGACAGAATGTCTGAAACTGAAGACAAGGTGGATGGAATAGATCATAAATTCAGTGGTACACTAAAATAAGAAATATGCCATGGAAGCTGCTAGATAACTTAAATAAATGAGAATTTTAGGAGTAAAGAAAAATTATGGCCGAGCGTCATGGTGCATGCCTGGAGCCCGAGGTACTCAGGAGGCTGAGCTGGGAGGACCACTTGAGTCCAAGAGTTCTGGGCTACAATACGCTATGCCTATCGAGTGTCCACATTAAGTTTGGCATCAATATGGTGACCTGCCCTGAGCAGGAAACCACTAGATAGCCTACGGCATGGTGAACCAGCCAAGGTCAAAACTCACCTGCTGATAGGGAAAAATTATGACCTAAAAGGTAGTAAAACATAGTCACAGAAATCATGGAAGAAAACTTCATAGCTAGGGAAATGATTCAATATTCAAGTTTAAGGTTCATATAGAACCCCAAATCAACATGGCTAGAAATGAAACTCTTCATGATACAACATAATCAACATTTTAGAAATCAACAAAAGGAGAGACTACACCAGCTGTTAGAAAAAAACAGTAAATTACATATAATGTCAAACCTATTAGAATTTTAGTGGTTTCTGAACACAAACTTCAAAGGCTAGAAGAAAATGGAGTGAAGTTTTTCAAGGTCTAAAAGTAAATAATTGTCAATGTGTCAATTCAGCCTCAAACAATTTTATATCCCTCCACCTAATCTTCAAGATGGACATAAAATAAAGAATTTTCCTGCCAAAGACAATTAAAAAATGCATGACCAGGAAACCAGCATTGCAAACAATACCCAAAGAAATGCTAGAAAGCCAAGTAGAGATAGGGAAGCCACCACCATGAGATATGTCAAAGGCAAAGTAGGTATCAAACTGGAAGAGTCCTGAAAGTACAGGGAAATACAGAGCAAAGGAGTCAGCATTGGTAGTCTTAACTCCAAAATCAAAACAGACTCACTGGGAGATTGCACCAAAAACCAAACTACATTGCCTAAGGAAGATACACTTCACCCAAAAGAAGACTCAGAGTCTAAAAGCAAAAATCTAGAAAATAAAACTCCACCCAGTTAGAGCCCAAAAGGAAACAGGAGTAGCTATTTTCAGGCACAACAGACTTCAAGCAAAAATTGATCAAAAGAGACAAAGATAGCTTTACATGGTAAAGGGAATAATTCAACAGGAGGAGATAAGAATTATAAATATACATGCACTGAAATTTTGTGACCTTCATAACACAAAAATTACATGGCATGAAAGGTCTTACTAACCTCTAATATCTGTTTTAGTATGAGGTATCCACTATATTCTTTAATTCTCTGAAATAATCTTTCCTTGTATTCTTCTGTCTGGATTTCTTGTATAACTAGTCTTCCAAATTCTGAAACTACTTCCATCACATTTCCATCATTTTATTTACCCATATTGCATTATGGATCTTTCACCCATTCAGCACATTAATTCTATACTCAATAGGGTCCAGTTTTTACTAACTAAACTGATGGTTACATTTTATACTTTATAGAAAGGTTTTCTTTTAATTTCAATGATATTTGAAATGAATGATAATATTTTTCATCTTAAAATGGTAAGGTCTTTTTTTGTTGTTGTTTGTTTGTTTGTTTTTTTCTGGTACCGGGAACTGAACTCACGACCTTGCACTTGCCAGGCAGGCGCTGTGCTGCTAAGCTAAATCCCCAGCCCCTAAAATGGTGAGCTTAATACACACGCACACACACACACACACACACACACACATTTGGGCTTTTGTCTGTTCTTTATAGTATGTACTCCTTCCTTTTTTTTATAAAGTGCTGCTATATTGTTTCAATCATTATGTTTTGTATGTTACATATGTAATAGTACAAGCTTGTTGGTGTCATCATTTACATTTTAAATACCAGAGTTTCACCTAAAATTTTGTTTTAATAAATTTTAAAAAGCTATTTCACAATGTCTATTATACATTTTGTTCCTTATTTACACTTTCAGGTTCTCACACCAGAGAAGCAATGTGGCATTTACATATGCGTGTCTGATTTATTTCAACTAAATAGGAAGAAAATGTTCAAATGAGGAGGGGGAAAAAAGGAAGAGGGAGGGGAAAAGGAAAAAAGGGAAAAGGAAAAAGAATTAGAAAAGAAGCATAAAAGGGAAACAAACTTTTCTAAATGGGGGGTAAAGGGAATGGGAAAAACAGAAGAAAGTTATATCACGTACAAGTACAAATTCTCTATGAGGAATGTGATCATTATATATGTCTAAAATGTACCAATAAAATCTGATTAAAAAAATTTTAAAAGCTACATACTATGACTTGAAAAAAACACACTTTTTGGAAAAAAAAATGCCTTTCAATCAATCAAGATTGCAATGGGAAGAAGATAGTACATTTCAAATAAGATGATTGGAAGATTCTTTACCTATAGAGAACTCATTTTTGTTTGTTTGTTTTGTTTTGTTTTGTTTTGTTTTTGTACCGGGAATTGGACTCAGGACCCTGCGCTTGCAAGGCAGGTGCTGTGCCACTGAGCTATATCCTTGGCTAGAAAATTGCTTTTAAAGGATTGGGTGCTAGGAAACCTCAATAATGAGTACCTTGAGTGTGATACTAGTAAGGCTTCCCCTCTGCAGATCATCTAAGAGGAGCAGAAACAGCACAGTGGAGAGAATAGCACGTCGGTTCATCACGTTGAATGACGCTGCATAGCTATTTCTACACCGCGCTGAGCATGTAGTTCGCAGTCAGTTTAGGTTGGGTCATTCAAACTGGTGACTTTCTCAGGACAAAGGGAAAGAAATGACAGGAAGGTGGCTTTAAAGTCAGATACAAGAAAACTAATATGGTTCTTCTGGAAATAGAGTGTCATCTACTGAATCAAATGTGTCTTGATTTGTCTGATTTCACATCACTTTATATTTTAGAGAAATAAATATTCGTGACATCTTAAACATTTTCTTGCAAAACAGAAGCAAGTTATATTTAGTATTTATATTTTGGTATTCTGGTATTTAAAATGTAAATGATGACAAATATATAGTTATATTTGTGATATACTTGTAAATATGATATGTTCTATCCTTCAATTAGTATTAAAATATACTGAGTTTATTTCTGAACATCCTATGGAAGTCTCTCAAAGTTGTATATTTGTTTCTTTTACTTTCAAGTGATTTTTCTTTGCTGTCTTATGTGGTAACTATTATCTTACCTGTCTGGCATGTATTCCCCTTCTAAGTAGGTCATTTCCCTTCAGGAGTCTATTAAGATTGCACATCGCCACTCCAACACACCTTGATTATAGGGTTAGGATCATGACTCATCATCCTGAAAATAGCAAGTGATTAGTTTGAAGATAGCCAAGGAATCCATCTGTGCGATTTTATGTGTGGATGTCTGCAACAAAACCTTTTGTTATTTTTTTACCATTGCTAACTGGCCTGTGGTGCTGTATATGAGCCTTCCCATGGCCTATTCCACAAGGAAGGAACTCTACTGCTCTTCGAGGGAGTTCCACACATGGGATGACAAGCAAAAGTTGAATGGAAGAGAGAAGGAAGACAGAGAGAATGAGTCCAGCGGGTAAAAAAGTAGAGTGAAATGGACAGAATACCAAGATTCAGCTTCCCATCAGGTCTGAATCCACCTTTAAAACCGTGTGCTGTTAATTTATGGAAAACGGTAATTCCGTTTTATCTAAACTGATTTCATGTGAGTTTGTTTTACTTAATGTAAAGGAAAAGGAAAAAATAAAACATCTCTGATACTCTAATGTGAACAGAATTGGAAACATGGATTTATCCAGTCTAAACAATATTGTGGGTTGTGAGAATCTTTCTCTTCTTGGTGAGAAGCTGACAATTTCACATGGAAGGAAACAATTTTCTCTTGTTTTTTGTTTGTATTTGTTTCTAATTGGAGCATGTTTACAGTACATTATGCTTGCATCCACCGTGGGGATTTGGTATGTGTACATTACATTTCTCGATTTGTTTTATCAAATAATTTTTTGCCATTTCTCAAGACTTTAGTATCTTTATTTACTGACTCTTCTGAAGATAAGAACAAGTGCTCCACAGCAAAATGCCCCAAGGACTGTAGTTAAATTATACTATAGTTGTATTTTGGAGTTTTCATAGGTTTTTAAATTATTGTAGTTTTTAGTAAAGATTAAACAGAAGCAAATGTTGATCATATCAATAAAAGAAGGAAGGCAAAAAGCAGACAAATTCACTAGCACTAAATAACACCAATATTAATAGTACTAGACAATAAACATCCATTCTCTGCTGGGGTCATGTACATGTTGGCCATGCTTAGCAGAGACATGCACAAGATATTGATCTAGTTATAGTTAGGGCTTATTTTGCCAAAGAAGCCATAGCAGTTTCACTGTTTTGTAAAAAACAAATAATCAGACAACATTAGTGTTTAGGAATGATTCAGATGATGATGATGATGATGATACTTTGTGAGTGTAAGACTTCAGAGAGAAGCTGCTAGAAAGTAGACCATGAAACAGGGTCTGGCTGTGCTTCCCAGGCTGAGCTTGAGTTTGTGGTCCTCTTGACTCAGCCTCCCAGAGTGTGTATGCTGCGTGGCCAGCTATTCTCACTATTTTCTTGAGAAAAATTAAGGCACAAGAAAGGTTAGACAAATTTCCCAGAAAGCACTGTTCCATTGTGTATGAATATTGCAATATTTATGAAGATATAGAGAAAAAAAGGAGGGAAACAATCTCAGATTACTTTCAGGAAAACATCAAAAGCCTAACAGCACTTGAGATAGGAAAAAAATGGAGCAAATAAAAAAGAATAGAAAAGAAAGAACAAAAAATAGAAAAATGAGAATTTGATGATACAAAGTATTTGTGATGTAAGATTATAAAAATAACCTGCAAGAACTAAAGGAGAAAGAGAAAAGATGGCTGCCACCTTAGACACATATTTGGGTGTAACCAAGCAGGGAGATTTCAGTGTTTTTATGGCACCTATTATACTAAGCAGTGGGAAAACAAGAAGTCCCCAAATGTGAGGTTTGTGAAACCATCTCTGGGAATAAGGAAGAAAATCAAGGGTTATTCAGACACAGAAGATTTAGAGCAATACTTTCTCCAAACTCATGGGAAGAGGGAGAAAAACCCAGATTAGGACAGTGACTTTGATACTAAGATTAATGAGGAACATGAGATGAAAGAAAGTAAAGCAAATTTTAGAAAAGAAAGTGTTGCAGAAATCTTTTCCTATCACAAAGCCCACCATCATATATGTAGTGTGTTGTTAGACAAAACATTGTTATGCAGTATTTGACTGTATCTTGTTTTATATAAAAAATAACTGGGATATTATTGATAACTAGAATTTCATTTAGAAGAATATTGTTTTTATAAACAGTAAAAGAAAGATTAAAGAAAACATACAATTTTTGCTTAATCTCCCATTTGCTTTACTTTGCTAAAGGAAATATCCTTTTTGGGGGGGACTTCACACTCACTGAATATGCATCCATAACAATATAAACCGCATTGTGCCACATTTTGGGTAAAAATATTAATACCTCCTAATGTAAGATTTTTCTTATCCAGACAAATTTAAACTCCAAATCAAGACTGCAGATTAAATATAATTCATCCAAATTCCCCCTTAGATATCCTTGAGATGCTAAAATAGGAGAGAAAAATTTTAAAATATAACAAATCCATAATTTCACCACATTCATGACTGAATTTAAAATTAGAAACAATTTTGGTTGAAATTCAACTAAACAATAATCAAAATTAGAGAATCTTTTATTCAAACCTCACAGAATTAAAGCTCTCACAGCGAATAAAGTTATTCTTTCCCCTAGAGTTGGAGAAATTCTCCTCATTTCCCCCAAAAAACTGATGTAAGCAGAAGTAATTGTTGTCATCATATTTTTCATTAGTATAAAATTTCATCAATTATAAATGTGTATAGAATCCTTTTTCCCTGCCTTGGACACATTTGATATCAAACTAACTCATACACATTAAGAATCAGGATAATGTCTGTCTTGGTTTCTTTTCTCTCACTGCTGAAACAAAATACCTGATGCCCAATATTAAGGAAGGAAAGGTTTATTTAGCTCACAATTTGTGGAGGTTTCAGTCCATACTCCGCTGGCTCCAAGGCAGAGTGTCATATTGGCAGAGGGCAACCATTCACGGTGGTGGAAGATAGCAACAAAAGACAGCAAGAGCAAAAAGAGGAGTGGCAGAAATCAGCCTCTCTCTCTCCTTACATATGCAAACTACCCACCCCAGGGCAGGTGTAGCACTCACACCCATAATCCCAGCATTAGATCATGGATCAGTCATAAAGTCTAAAGCCCCTCCCCATGACTGCATGAGGCTTTGAGGGGAAATCAAAGCACAAACCATAGCAATGTCATTGAATGAGAACAACAATTGCTGATGGTTGTGTAGTATCAGGTATTATGCCTCAGAGCTTTATACACTATGTAAGCTCAGGGGTTTAAAAGAAGATATGAGCACAAATATTTCTGTCAAAGTAGCAAAACATTAATAATTAATGATTAACTTACACATTGGCAAAATATGTACAACTTACACCACATATTCTATGACAATAATCAAATTTTGAAATGAATTCCTAAACAATAAAAGGAGCAGAAAGAAAAGATACATAGAAATCTCACAAATGTAGGTGTAGGCAGAGACTTCATGAACAAAACCCAGATTGCAAGGGAAATATTGCAAAGAATCAACAAAAGGAATCTCTTTACACAGCAAAAGAAATCACCAACAGAGTGAAAGGACAACCCACAGTGTGGAAAAAAAAATATAGCCAGTTGTATTTCAGACAAGGACTTAAATATAGAACATACAAAGAGCTGAAAAAAATTCAGACCTCCTGAATTCAAAAACCCTATCCAAAAATGGGCATACGATATGAACACACAATTCTCAAATGAAGAAATAAAAATAGTAAATAAATATATGAAAAAAATGTTCAGTATCACCGGCCATTTGAGAGAGGCAAATTAAAACAACACTGAGATTCCATCTCACCCCAGTAAGCATGGCTGTCATCAGGAAATCAAGGAACAACAAATGCTGGAGGGGCTGTGGGGAAAAAAGGATCACTTCTCCACTGTTGGTGGGAGTGTAGACTGGTGCAACCACTTTGGAAATCAGTGTGGAGATTCCTCAAAAGACCAGGATTAGAGGTCCCATTTGACCCAGATATTCCACCTCTGGGTATCTTCCCAGAAGAATTGTAAACATCATATCACAGCAATATATATGTGCACCCATGTTTATAGTAGCATAATTTGTAATAGCTAAATCTTGGAAACAACCCAAATACCCATCAACCAAAGAATGGATAAAAAAGATTTTGAGGTTATTTTTTGACAGCTTATTTTATTTATTTTAATTTGGCTGATGAACATACGACACAATCTTATAACTCATTCTTAATAAAATATAAATTTAAAATTTTATTAAACATTTAATGCACCTCCATTAACATCATTGCAATTCCAATAATTTGGCCAATTGAAAAGTTGCCTGAAAAAAGTTTCAATTCTTAACCCATCGAAAAATAAGAGAAACTACTTCGTTAGAGGGTAGAAATAGTTGTACTATAAAAACACAAAGAACTAGGCATGGTGACCCACGCCTGTAATCCTAGAACTAGGGAGGCTGAGGCAGGAGGATCATTGAGAGTTCGAGAAGAGGCCTGGGTGACAAAGTGAGCTCAAGGCCAGCCTGAACTACATAGCGAGACCCTGCCTCAAAAAGACAAAAAAAAACCAAAAAATCAAAAAAACACTAAAGAGTTAAGCTGTACTATTAAATACATTTTCTTAAATTATTTGAACTATATCTGACTGTTAAGAAAGCATTCCGGCCTCGTGGTTCCCTTTCTGGCCTCATGGTTCCCTGGAAGGAGGGCTTCCGGCGCACAGGGAGCTGCCGGTGGGGAGCGCCAGCCTTCTGGTTGGCTAGCTTCCTGCCTGCTGGCTCCCAGAGGGTGGGCCCCCAGCGCATGGGGAGCCTCAGGCGGGGAGCGCCGGTCTTTGGACTGGCAACTCACTCCCGGCCTTGTGGTTCCCTGGAAGGAGGGCTTCCGGTGCACAGGGAGCTGCAGGTGGGGAGCGCCAGCCTTCTGGCTGGCTAGCTTCCTGCCTGCTGGCTCCCGGAGGGTGGGCCCCCAGCACACGGGGAGCCTCGGGCGGGGAGCGCCGGTTTTTTGGGTCTTTGGACCGGCGACTCACTTCCGGCCTCGTGGTTCCCCGGAAGGAGGGCTTCCGGCACACAGGGAGCTGCGAGTGGGGAGTGCCAGCCTTCTGGCTGGCTAGCTTCCTGCCTGCTGGCTCCTGGAGGGTGGGCCCCCAGCGCATGGGGAGCCATGAGGCGGTGAGCGCTATTGCGAGCCAGCCGTTAGGCCAGCCGCCGCCGCTCAATTGGGATCTATCATGACACAGAGGAAAAGTGACACAATTGGCCCACCATGCACCAACTGCAGTTGCCCACCCACGGATGTGTGTGAATCATTGAAACTTTGAACAACCCCTGGGAATATATGCCATACAACAAGCCACTCTTGCTCCTGCCATTGGGAACAAGAAAGGTCCAGAGCCAGCGGAGGAGCAGCTGCTGAACAAGGACTCAGAGAACATGAGAATGCAGACTAAGCCCACGGAGTCAGAGGTCCAGTGGACTGGGGTCATGAGAGCCACTCGGAAGCTGTAAACCAGGAGGACCTTGCACAATACCTGCAGAGACTCATTGGAAGCCATTCTTCCCCTGACAGTACAGGCTGTGGTGAAGCTCTGGAGAAGTCTGCAGCAGGATTCCTGCTGCCTGTGCTGACAGTTGGGGAGAGGACACTAACTGGTTGTGGGGTCCCAAAGCAATGGGAAGCTGGAGAGAAAAAGCTACAAAGAATGGCTTTCACCCCAGATAGCTCACTTGAGATGTTAGTAAGAATTGCCTCCTCAGTATTCTATCACCATGATGAGGAGGAGGCCAAGGAGAGAAAACAAAGAGACTGAGAAAAATCAGCTGCTTTTGCTGCACCACTAAGAGAAACAGATCCCAGGTCTGATTCCCGGGGCTCCAAGAAGAACTCGACAACTGCATTCATCTGCTACCACTGTTAAAAGCCAGGCTACCTCAAGAGGAACTACCCTAAGAGGACCCATGGGCCATGCCCTGGATGCAAAGGAGACCACTGGAGATCGGTCTGCCCTCTGAGGTGGAGGCCCCAGAGCTCAGACCCATGCTACCAGTTAGTCCAACAGGAATGAGAGGGCTTGGGGCATGGTCTGCCTTCTCCCTCTGGCCAGACCGTCATCTCCATCGAGGAGTCCTGGGTAATCATGGCTATGGAGGAACAAGAAAACAGCCTGTTGCTAGTCACAGGTGCAAGTCTCTCGGTCCTTCTTTTCAATCCTGGCCTTCCTTCCAGCCATCATACCTCAGTGAAAGGAGTCACTGGTGAGGAGGTAATATGCTATTTTTGACAACCCTTAGGCTGTAACTACTTATTAGATCCTTCTTGCATATCTCTGTCTTCCTGAGAAACCACTTTGAAGATACCACCACATATTACAGCAGCCATTGATATTTTCCTACTAATCTATCCATAACTGTGTTAAGTTTGTATTGTTCCTATCCTATTTCATAATGTATGTTTATTATTATGTGTTTCCTACAACAACCATTGAGAATAGTTAATGATTTTTCAATAGGTCACTCATGTATAGCTCTATTTATTTTCTTTAGAAGCCACTTTGAAGATACCAAAGTATAGCACAACAACTCTTGATAATCTCCTACCTCTTTTGTCTTTAACTCACTATTATTTTTCTATTTGTTTTCCTGAGAAACTATTTTGTAGATAATAATATGTAAAATGATAACCATTGATAATTTCCTACCATTTTGTCTGTAATTTGCTAAGTCCCCCCTATTATTATGTTATCCTTCTTTTATTCTTTAAAATAAAAAATAAAAATAAAAAAAAAAGAGAAAGCAATATGAGACTAAATGTTCTTTGGGCATATTTAGCTATATGTTCCTACCTAAGCTGAGGAGTCAGAAGGATGATCATGTCAAGTACTTGCAAGGGAAAAAATGAAATGTACTAATCAAAGTACTAATTACTATCCTTACACATTTTATAATAATGTGCTTTTGTAAAATGGTCAACTTCATGATGTGTACCACAAGCCTTTTTTTTTCATGAGACACATACGATAATATAGAAATACAATAGCTACTGGTAGTTTCTATGTTGAGTTAGTTTAGTCACTAATTTTTTTTTGTTGTTGTTGTTTCTGGTCTTCTATTAAGTTCACTCTGCTTTACAAATGGTATATTTGAAGTGTGTTTCTTTTTTCTATTAGATGCTCCAAAACAAATGTAATTATCCTACCATAGGGTTAATGACTTTTTCTCAGTGTGTAGGTAGACCTTCTGCAACTCATGGGACAGGGATTTCATTAATTTTTCCTTTCATAATTGTATTATGTAGTCATGTTCTTATTCCCAGATGATGTTTCCTAGATCACAAAAATAACATGCTAAATGACATTAAAATTTCAGCAATGTGGTAGCAAATGTAATGTGAGAGATTTTTGCCTCAATTTAGGCATATTTTGTATAGCTCTATTATGTAAATTTTGTAATACTATCAAGCTTACCAAAAGAAAACACTTGAATGGAGAATGCTGATTTACTTTTAGCTTGTTTTTACTTTCACCTTTCAATAAAGATTCTTCTAGTCTCCCTAAGTCTCATATATATATCTCTATATATGTCATGCTTATAAAATATGTATTTCAATAATTTTATTAGTGATATCTTTAGAATGAGGTGCAAATTACAGTGAATTGTACATAATTAGTATTTTCCATCATTTTGGTGAATGAAAAAAGCAACAACTACGTATTATTATATATGTGTGTGATATAAACAATTCTGTTAATATCCAGGGAGTATGATGTAACAATATGTAAATAAATAAATCTGACATTTGGAAGAGAAGAAATTTAAAAGTGATTGAAATAAGTAAATATGATAAGTAGTATAGAAATGTTATATATTCTAGTTAATGTAAAATTTTACATTAAATTAAGCCTACTCAGATCATAACTCTCATCTTCTGTAAACAATCTTATATACATGTATAGTAGTTTCTTGGTTTAACTTCTTCCCTGAGTTGGCATAACTTTAGTGCAATAATATATGAGAGGCAATTTTATACACTAAACCACTAGTTAATTCTGAGCTGTTATTTAAAATACAGAGTTAATTGCAAATGCATGTTCCATTCGTAAGATAGCTGAAAAATGTTTCTCTATAGATCAAACTCTACAATAGATGCTTGAAGATATTTTTTTTCCCATTTGCAAGTATAATCTTGGAAATGAAGGCAGACCTTAATTTGGCAGTGTATACTTCTTTCTTCATTCTCCATAAGCTTCTGTACTACTATAAAGAGTTCCGTGTATTGTTATAAAATTTATTATAAATATTATTATGAAATTATGTTCATTGAGTATAAAGTGAAGACATGAACATTTTCCCCCGATCTTTTCAGATTCATTTTTCTGGGTCTCAATATCTTTATTTCAGTTTACTCTAAGGTGGAGAAAATGTTAAATCCTGAAATGAATTAGAAAGCGTCAGATTTTGTCTTAATAATGCTAATAGCTCTGTCACTCAGACTGTTGACTACACTATTTTCCTTATACATCATCTCCAGCCAGTTACATGGAACAGTGTGTCCCATTTCAGTCACTCTCATGTCCAGTTTTGTTATTGTTTTTACCCTCTAACTTAAAGCCATATGTTGTTTCCTCTTATTTTTTTCCTTGGAAAATTATTTTCATTATCTTCTTAACAATACAGGAACATTTGAAAAAAACAGCCTAATGCTGCTTCCTCCTGAAAATCAGGCACACTGGAGTAATTTTAAGATTACAAGCAACAGAGGTGAAAGCTGTACTTTAATTATGCTTATGCTATACTTATTTTAATGCACATAATATGTCTACCATAAATATTTTGGCAAAATTAAAACCTTATCTCTAAAGCAATGTATAGTGTGTATGAAGTTGTTATATTAGGTCAAATGTATATTATTAATTCTATAAATGATATTTACAATTGTATTTCAGAGATTAAGTTCTGATTATTGACATCAATATCATTATATATTCAAGAAGTTTAGAAAGCAGCAGCAAAGCAAATCCCCTAAAATGAAGATAAGTCTTTCAAGAGTTAATAAAAAAGAAAACTAATGAAATGTACACTTAGGAAAGTAACAGAAGAACTGTATTTTAAAAGCTTGGCTTAAAAGAATCCTTTGTCAAGTAAGATTTAAGATATTTTTAATTAAATATTAATAAATAAGTAGTAAAGCAATGTAATAAGACAAAAAAGGGATTATGAATGTAGATCCTTTTTGAAAAGCTATGATCATGTTATAAACAGCTATGAAACAACATGTTAAAAATTAGATTAAGAGATTTTCTTAGAAATGCAAATCAAGATAAGTGACTAAGTGGAAAGTAGAAACACTGGATAGTGTAATAACTAGAACAGAAATTCCAAGACTGATTAACACCTATACTTAAAAGTCAGTAGACCATAGGTTTTTATTGGTTTCTTATTAACACCTTTCAGAGAAGAAATAAATTTTATGACAGTTCAGCTACCCTAAAACAGAGTGAAATAGGAAGCTAAAGCTAAGCAAGTGATAATTACAGAATTTTGATATACATATACAATTGGTGACATTTCAAACAAAATACTTAGAAAACCAGTTCAGAAGTAACATAAATAAATAAAATGAAATAACCTAACTTTAAAAAAATGTAATTCCATCTGCCTTAACATTAAAAAACAAAATGCTTAGGAACAATTTCTTTTTCTCCAAAGAAATGCCAGAGCTCTACAAGAAATAACACTAATCCTTTTGCTCTTGTTGCTTTTGTTGTGTTCTGCTACCATGAACTGTTGTCCTCAGCTATGTGCCATCCGGCCTTGGAGCCAGCCAAGTATGGCCTGAAACTTCTACAAACTGCTGATGTCATTGTGACGCTGGAGGCCTTTCTGGGCGTTTTGACCAGATTATGGCCTCTGTGAATATCCTGTACCAAGCCGTTCACATCATTCCCATGCCAACTATAATAATACAAGAAGAATCGCTCATCTACCTCCTCCAACCCAGAAAGCACAAACTGCCAGTAGACACTGGATTGGAAGGAGATTGGTGGGGTTTGGTTCCTGTTAGACAGCCTTGCAGTTGGGTGACAACCACAGGCCTGAAGTGGAACCTCACAAATGACATGCTTGGTTTTGGAACCCTGGCCAATACTTCTAATACCTGTGATGGGTCCAGGGTTGTGACTATGGAAACAGGCTGCCCACTCCTCTGGACCATGGCCATCAAATCTAACCTCTTACCTGGCATCCTTCAGTGTGCTGCTGCCCTACTTTGCTTGGCAATAGTTTTTATTCCTCCACAGGAATAACTCACTCTAGTTTTCAGGAATCTAACCTCCTTCATGGTTGGGGTCAGGGAGATAGCTCAACTGCACAAGAACTTGCCTGGCAAGCAGAAAGTCTTGAGTTCGATTCCTGGTACCAAAAAAAAAAAAAAAAAAAAAAAAAAATTAGCTAAACTCCCTCATGGGAAGCCCCCAGTTTTAAAGCTTTTGGGAGACAGGAATGTAGCTCAGTGGTAGAGCACTTGCCTTGCATGCCTCAAGCCTTGGATTCCATCCACGTGATCCCCCCAAAAAATAAATGAAACAATGTTAGAGTTTAGATAGTGCAGGAAACACTATAAGTGACATTTCCATTTCACAGAGAAGCAAAAAGCATATGTCCTGAAAGCACAGAAGATCTGTGGAGTTCAGTTAGAAAGCTAATGTAGATCATCCCTTTATAAATTTCAGCCTTAATTGTTTTATTTAGTCATATATTAGAAAATTGTTTTTAATTTGAAATCAGAAAGAAACTCTTATTGAAGCTCTTCTTGGAGTTTAGCACATCCTTAAATGCCTGGCACAAGGGCTCCCCTATCTGTCTGTTAATTTTAGATTCCTCTGTATGATTTATATAACCTGTGACCTAAAAAAAAGAAATCCTTCCAGACTGGTGTGTTAGTACTGCACCATTTCATTCTGCTTTATTTCTGTCTTTGATGTTGTCTTTTAAAAATAAGTCAAGAGTCATTAAAGTAATCATTATATGTGAATAGCAGTAGTTCCATGTGCTGGGGTGAAAGAAAAATGATAATTTAGGATGCCCTACTGAGTTAACCCCTAAACTCAAAGGTAAGTGTGCTACACTTTAGTGGGAACAGTCGTCATCATCACTGCATCCTAGACTAAAAAAATTGTGCAAAGGAAATTTAAACATAAAGAAATGAACTCAGGCTGAAAAAAATATTGGTTCAGAGACTATAAGGTTTATTCTAATCATCAGAAAATGAGTCTGTCTGTGGGGATAAATGAATACTGCATGTTGAGCCCAAGCCCAAAGCCTGTGTTCTCCTTTCTGTCTGCCATCCACCTGAGTTCTCTGAACTCCTAGCTGAAAATGGAAAGAGCTGGACTGAGTGTATCTGAAGCTCCTTCTGACATTCACATTCTTGGTCCTGACAATAGTTGTAAGGCAGATAATATGCACTGTCACCAGCTTAGCCAGCAATGACAACCAAATGCATGAAAACGTACTCATGTTTCTCATATGAGACCCTCCTGTCTTCTTCCTGCCATTTATGATTGTACTTAACCAAATCATGGCATACAAACCATGATATAAGGAGAACCTGGCCAACGTGTGTTATGTACCTACAAGTCCTGCATCACTGTACAGATAATGACCAAATTGTTTCTTGGTGCTATAGCGGTGCGTGGCTCAGGTTGTACACAGAAACTGAAAAAGAATCAGCTGAATTAGCGTGCAGTTCTGAACAGATGATCATCAGAAACAAATTTTAATTATTTCATGCAAATATATGTGAGATCAAAATCTAGGCAGGTGGGAAATAAAAATATTTACTTATCAAAAAACAAAGAAATAACACTAAAATTTCTTGAAGCAAATTAAGACCTAAATAAATGGAAAAGTATTTTGTGTTCATGGATTATAATTCTCAGTGTTATTAACATTCCCCAAACTGATCTACAAATTCAAACTCTGTTTAAAAATTCTATTTGTCTTTTTTTGCATAATGGAAAGCATGATCTTAAATGTCAAATGGAAATGCCAAAGACTTGAATAGCAAACATAATCTTGGGGGCATAAATTTCCTAAATAAAAACATACTAAAAAGATATACTAATCAGAATGATAAAATTTACTACAAAGCTATAGAAATCAATGTGGTATGGAATTGGTGTAAGGACTGACAAAAAGATAGGTATTATATAATTGAGAGACCAAAAATAAACTCACACTCATATGATTAACTGATTTTCAACAAGAATATTGAGATCACCAAAACTGCTCAAAAGGGAAAATATCAGTCTTTTCAACAAACTGTCCTTAGACAACTATATATTCACTTATATAAATATAGGTAAATTATTTGGATGGAAATTTTTTCAAAGAGCACACATAAATCAATAATAGTTTTATGAAAAATATTTAACATATTTGTTAGGAACATACAAATCAAAATCTCAGAAATACAGTTAGGTTGGCTATAACCTGAAGAAAGAAAATAAAAGTAAGTGATAACATATATTGAAAAACTTGAGCCTTCATACATTACTAGTGGAATGTATTTACAGGGTCACAAACTGTGAACCATAAAAGTACCATATAGACCCATCACTGTATTTCCACAAATATACTCAAGATACATGAAAACATATATTCACACCAAAATTTGTACATGAGGTATGCAGTATTATTACACATTATAGCCAAAAAGTGGAAATCACTCAATGTTCATCAACTAAAGAATGGAGACACAATGTATATGGCACAACACCTACCATTTCTACTTCCCTATGTTAAAAAAGAAGAAAAATGACCCCAAAATATATTGTAATATCATGCTGTGATTCAAGTTGGAAGAAATACCACATAATATAAAATTCAATTTTTGAGAGAGATCTAGAATATCTAAAACCATAGATGTAGAAACAGATTTACTCTCCAACAGCTGGAAAAGATTGACTGAAGGAATGATTGGGACTAACTGTTATTATGTACAGGTGACTTTTGTTGTCCAAATGATGTTGTAGAATTCTGTAGTTAAAATGATTGCACATTATGTTGAATATAATACAACCCAATGAAAGATACACTTTAAAATGCTTAAAAGGGAGAGTTTTTGTTGTTTCAATTTTATCTCAATAAATAACAGATTCATTGCTGTATCTGTACAGTCAGAAATGTTAATTCCTATCACTTTGTTTTGAAACCCTGTATCATTTTTATTGTTTTTGCTTCATTTTTTGTCTGTCATTGTTATTGTGTTATTTTTTTAATTCTTTTTTTAAAAAAAGGAACACAGAAGGGTCTGTAGTTTCCCACATATTCTCTAAAGCCTCTGTGCCTTTACCTATTTCATTTGTCTGTTTATAGTTTGTTTTAAAAAATTGTTTAATGATTGAATTGCTAATGCCTATTCAAGTTAGTTTAAAATATCTTTCTTGAAGTACAGTTATTAATGGTCAACTTTCTTCTGAGTTATGACTTAATGTTGTATATGTTCTTAACAGAATTGTCTATTTTATTTGTAACTGAGGTTTTAATATGTCTGCTTCTAATTTGATTAAACTATAATAAAATATAAAACATTGCTAGTGCTCATTTCCTTAAAAATTTTATATTTCATGAAATATCTTTGAAGTGATGCTACTTAACTAATTAATACAATTTGGGTTTTAAAAATATATTTTATAAAACATTGAAAACTATCACTCAAAATTATTTTATGTAAATTTAGAAGACTTGAATACTTTAAATTATGGGTTCATTTTAACTCAAGCCTTAAATTATCTCTATTATACCTGCTTTCCCAAATCTATTGAAAGGGAGGATTTGTGCTTGAAGTTATATGGTACTGTACTATCTCAATCGTGACTACCAATAATTGTTTTCATTTTAATCCTCTTCAATAATCAGTTTTCAGAAAATGAAACAAAATAGTAAGAAAACTAAATATAAATGGAGAAATTCTGAAATCCTTCTTTTTTAATCTACCAAAGGGAATTGGAAGAAAGGTAAACATTGAAACAACAAGTGCTCATGGGCCCAGAAAATACATAAATAAATGGTAATGATGTAGAAATACTCTAAATGCTTATTGAAGTGCCTGTGTATTTTCAGTATAGAGGAGGGTTGAAATACATTGATTTCTTCCTAAAAGTTTCTTAATGAGGCATTGATTCAGACAGGTAAAGAGCAGATCCATTTACGCATTTAGCTAGTATAGGTTTAAGGATAGGTTTGAAATAACTTTTTGTTTGCTGATTTTATACCATAAATTATTTTCTGCGAGTTTTTAAATTAAACATGTTTACTTTCTAGCATTAAGTAAAAGTTGAAGAATTGCCTTTTTGTTTTTTTGAAACTTTCAGGCTCATAATTCATGTGCAATTGACTTTTCTCCAGTCATGAATGATATTTTTCAAAAATTACAAAAGAAAAGTTAATGATTTTTAAAATGTATGACTTTGTTCTTAAACATTGATCTTCCCAACTATTTAAAATTGGTCATTTTAAAATATGCTATCCACCAACATTTTACAATCATTTGTTATATTTTATTTATAGGAAATCCTTAATAAATTTACTTTTGAAGTAATTATGCTATAAAATATCATATATGAGCTGCTTCTTTAGAACTCAGAACATGTACTTCTATGTGCTAAAAGAAAATGTCATGAAGAATTTCATTTAATTTCTTAGCTTAGGTTCACCTTTGGTGTATGATAGATAATTCTTAAAAATGACTGCTTAGAAATAAAATTGATAATAAAATAAAAGATCTTTGGTATCAATAAGTCCCTATATGAAGATAGATAGAGATATATGAAGATAGATAGATACACATTTGGAGATATACATACTTTGATATATTCACTCTATACCTGTATTTCCATATTCATTTATGTCTTTATATATATGCATATGCATATGAAATGTATTCAATTTTTCTTTTTCTTGAGTGTATTCAATATTTTTTTCTTTTATAAACAATTAAAATTATGTTGGTTTTGTATAATGTGAAAAAGGACCTAAGAGAATAAATTATTTCATGTGTGATTTTTACACTTGGGAAATTTTATATTTAATAATAAAAATAAAGTTAGTAAAAATGCTGACATTTTTAGACCTTATGCATGGCTTCATATATATGTACTCATATATTAATGTGAAACATTAGTATCAACATTATTTTGTCTAAGTAGAATATATTTTGTTTTCCTTATTTTCCATTTAGAATGACAATGTATTTAATAAAACATATCCCATCTATATCTGGACAAATTTTAGATTTCAAGTAAAAGAAAAACTGAATACATTTTTAAATTATATTTTAGATAAATGATGTTTTATTTTAAAAATTCAGAGGTTTTCTCTCATTTCTTTTTATTACAGAAACCACTGCATTTTGATCCAATTTCATGCCCTGAGTCTCTACTCAATTTTTAAATTCTTACTAAGTGACTAGAATGTTTGTCTTTGCCTACTGAGACCAGGAGGTAGATAATAAACAATAGAACCCTGAGTAAACTGAGACAAGGCCTGCCCTTGGAACACAAGGCGAAAAGGCTCCCTGAGGTATTGTATGCTGTGGGAAGCCATGGGGCAAAGGCGGTCGATTCTGTTATGGTCAGACACCCAGCTACAAATAGCAACCACGTTGTTTCATTGTCTCATTCAAAAATAGCGTGTATAAACCTCTGAGCTTGGGTGCCTCCTTGGCATCTGTGTTTAGGGCGCCTCTTGGCTAGTGAGAATTCTCCTTTGTTTTTTCTAATGAACTGTACTTGGTTGATTCCCCTTCACTGTGTCCTGAACTTCCTACTTTGTTGTCTTCCAGACAAGATCCCATTTCTCCCAAGGGCAGGAGAATTGCCTAAACTGTTAATTGAACCCTGGCTACTTGATGGGTCAGTCATTGATTTTTGATGCCACAACATGAAAAAGTAATGGAATAAATGATTATGGATAATCCTTATAATCTCTACAAAGGTGTACAACAAGGCTTCAAGAGTAAAGCTCCAGTTCACACCTGAAACACTCTGAAGTATTGCACATGCTCTACTCCTATCCACACAGGACAATTCACCATGCTTATGTCTTTATTACTGCATTGGGTGTGGAATTTCACTGCTCCAACCACTGACTCTGTTGGATCTAAAAACTAAATGCCAGAATCTTCATAGCTGGATGGGCCACCCTGTGGGAATCATGCCCTAATATAAACTTTTTATCAAGTAATAGGGTCAGGAATAAATTCAATGTCTAGTGTGGGTTTATAAAGGAAAACAAAATGAAATAATATAAAGACACAGGTAAAGCCTGGAGTGGCACTGTGAAATATGAGGGAATTCTGGACACTACCAGAAGAGAACAGAGACTAGGATTCTCTTCCAGAGACCTTGAAAAGAGTCTGGCCATGTTGCTACCTTCAAACTTCTGGCTTCCAGAGAGTGTAAAAGAATTAATCCCTGCTGTTTTCAGACACTGAACTTCTGTCGTCTGTTCTGGCAGACCTAGGAAACTACTGAGCTGTGGATTGACATGAACAGGTTTGAAGATAAAGTAGGCAGCTGAGGTCGTGTAAGATAGAGGGGTGCTGCAGGATTTTTATGGCTACAGAGGAGGGTTTCAGTGTCAGAAATTTATGAGGATGTGAAAGTCAAGAACAATTACTCTTCAGTCTTTGTCTTGGTCCTAGGATTTGATACAGAAATAGTATTGCTGTTTGAGCTGCCAGGTAACATGGGGGAGATTAATGCCTTAAATATTCTACAGTCTACCATCAGTACAGAGCCACCCATGTCTCCTTTTCTGGAGCTAGGATGGCAGGCAAGTGTGAAAGTAAGCTAGAAAGATTTAGAGATAATTAACTAGAAGAGCTACCAGACTAGATGTGTTCTCGCTAAGCCAACAGTTTTAATTTTATTTTTCCAGAAAACTCTAAGCATCCATAAGAATGAAGTATTGTTACTCCTATGAAAATTCATTGTATTTTATACATTGTATTATAGATATTATGTATAATCTACCTTATAAAAATGTAATGCTCTGAGAAGTAGAATTTTAGTTTCTCAGCAAAATAGTCTTAACACGGAGAATTTATTAGATTATCAATACAGATTATGGTATCCTGCTTCCCAAAGTTGTAAATATTGATTTCTGAGGAAAGTGATATCTTTGTCCTATGGGCCCTACTCTACTCATGTTATAATCATTTGGAATTTCATCATGTTTTTAACTATTTTTTAAATTACTTTTTACTGCCAGTTCTTCATTAACAAAAAGAGGATCTAATATAATAAACTTTAGTCATTTCCTTGCATCTAGTATTTCATTACTCAATATCTGCTTACCTAAGAAACATAAGTTCTCCAAGTTCTACCAGGTTTAAATGTCTCTGGGTTAATAGCACAATTACTCTCTCGATCAGCCTGATGTTAAAGATATTATATTCACAGCAACAGTCCTGTTTCACTTATCCCGAATACAGTTTTACATTCTATTTTGAGAACTAAGATTCCTTTTAGTAATTACACTGTCACTTATTTTTCTTCTACATCTAAGAATATTTCCTTCCTACCCACTTTGTACCACTCTTTAATTTAATAAACCATATATGTCACTTATTTCCCAAATTCTCATATCCAGGGTTTCTCAGCATTAATAGCATTGCCAATTTGGATTAGACAGTCCTTATGTTATGGGTGAAGGGCTACACTGTTCATCGTAGGAGTTTTGAAAACATCCTTGAGTTCTATCCAATTCATGCCGGTAGGTCCCCCACAATCCACACGTGCTGTAGTTTGTGTGTAGGTGTTCTTTGAAAGCCTCATGCACTTTGAGATGGGGCTTTTTCAGAGGGAGCCGAATCTGGAATTTGTGATTGATTCATGATTTCACACTAGGAATAAGGGTGTTGGGATGAAATGTTTGTGATTGCTGGATCAGTCCACTCACTGGATTTGCATAGCTCTATTCCCAGCCCTCTGGATAAGACAGAAGGGGCACAAAGAGGCTTACCTCCCCTTTTGCTCTTGTTGCTGTTGCTGTCTTCCACTGCCATAAGCTGTTGTCCCTCTGCATGTGCCATCCTGCCTTGGAGCCAGCTAATATAGGCTGAAACCTGCACAAACTGTGAGGTAAATAATCCTTTCCTCCCTTAAATTTGGGTGTCAGGTATTTTGTCTCAGCAAGGATAGAAAAGTAACTAAGACAACAAGAAACTGCAGAAAGGAATCAGAGTGTGTTCTACCCTTCCAACGACGCTACTTTCACGTAATTATTTTGAGGATTAATTGAAAATCCATTGAAGCACTTTATAATTACCTTATCTTACTAAAATCAAGCTATAATTTTCCCTTTTTAATGGAAATTTCCATTTAGAAATAAAATTTTCACATATAAAGTTTCACCCTTCTCCCATACGGGAAAGAAGAAAGTGAGTTTTATCATCAGAGATGGCACTTAGAGGTCTCTACATTATAACCAACCCCTATCTACCATTAGTTTGTCCTGTACATTTTCTGTTACCATCCTAGAAGTTACTCCCTAGGAGCCCAAACCTCTATTTCATTTTCTTACTGTCTTAGTTACTTTTTTCTTTGCTGAGACAAAATACCCAACACTGAAATTTGAAGGGAGAAAGGCTGATTTTTGGCTCACAGTTTGTAAAGGTTTCAGTCCATAACTGTCTGTCTCCAAGGCAAGGTGGCAGGGCTGACAGGCATCTCGGGAAAGAATCAGTCGATGATGAACAGAAGGTAGCAAAGAAGCAGCAAGGGATAAGCAGGGACCCTCTTTCTGTCCCTTATATTGTAACCAGTCTACCGAACCTTAGGGAGAGTCCCATTAGCAACATGGATGGAGTGTCTTTATCCTATCCAAAACTGTGCCAAACAAGTCCAGGGCCTCATTTAGCAATCACACACTCTACATTCAGCCACCTTTGAAAAAGTCCCACCTCTGACTATGTGAGGTTTTGAGGGGGTATGTAGATACAAGCCACAGCATTTATTTTTAGACAATTTATGACCTTCTGTTAAAATGGTGTTACGGTTGATACATTGTGTCAACTTGGGGAGTGTAGAGGTTTGGCTAAGTGACTCAGCAGGAAGCCAGGGTGCTTACTTTGTATACATCCTGAGCCTGTGGAAGAGGAGGGCATGGAGATTGTGTGAGAGCTACACGCCCCTTAGGTGGTGGTAGCCTGGTTTACAATGTAAAGGAGGGAAAGAAGCTCCTTGCAGCGATTCCTCCCTTTTGTTCTGGCTGCTTTGCTGTTCAGCTTCCATTCTCCCCTTTGGTCTTGTTGCTTTGCTGTGTTCTGCCGCCATGAACGTTTGCCCTCTGCCATGTGCCACTCTGCCGTAGATTCAGCCAAGCATGGACTGAAACCTCCACAAACTGCAAGCTAAATAAACCTTTCCTTCCTTCATTTTGGGCATTGGGTGTTTTGTCTCAGCAGCAAGAGAAAGGTAACCAAGACAAATGATATGTAAACTACTAGGTATAATTGCCTGATTAGATTTTCCATTTCTTTTCTGGGAAGTGCACTATGCATGTAAAAATATTAATGACAATAAAGTTTCAATGGAAATGCTGTTATTTTGTCTTTTGTCAGTTTAATTCCAGTCCTCACATCTTGAACCTGAGAGGATAGAGTCAGGTATTTTTTCCCTTTCTCTACACAATTAAAATTATTTCTAGATTTTGTCAAATATTTCTTATGGGGTAAAGTAATCCCTGATTGGAAACATCACTCTGAGCAATAACATGAGATAATTTTTAAAAATCATTTCCTTTGTATAGGTTTTAATTTTGTGAGGCATTTCATAAAGATAATCTGTTATTCCTTACTATGTACTATATATTATTAGATTCTTACAGACAAAAGAATTAGGGATATGGAATTTGGTGAATGGCCATACATATTTCATCTATCTATCTATCTATCTATCTATCTTTCTATTTATACATATATATAGATAAATATTTATATATATATATATATAAAATTCAGCAGTTCATAGAATCAATATGAATCACCTCTGACTTAATCACCATCTACTTTTGTGAGATATCTTCTTTTGTTATTAAGCTCCTGAATTTCAATTTTATTCTTGGCAGTTGCTATTTGATTCTTTGAATAGATTAGAAGCAACTTGAAGGGAAGAACTATTCATTATTAAAAAAAAAAACCTACTGAATATCTTAGCAGAAATGTTATCTGTCCCATTTGCTTAATATTAAAGAAGAAAATAACCTTACCGTACCTACCATAGTCGTTTACACATCCTTATTGCTTACTCGACATTTCATGGAATATCTAAAGAGAACTCCTGAATATGCTTAACCACACGTGAATATAACAGCAGTTTCCTTTGCTGGAATATCGTTTAAGGTTTTGCTGTTGCTGTTTGTTTGGAACACACTTTCCTCTGGCTCTTTGTTCTCAATTCTCAGTGCTTTCATGACCACTGAGAGGTGTAAAGGAACCATTCAGAGCTTCATGTTAAAACTTCCCATTTATTCCTGTCCACATCCAGTTTTCCTGTTACACAACATTCTAGTTTGTAAGAAATTCCTCAAAATGCTAACCTTCTCAGTGTAACTGAACTTGGAAACCTAAAAGGTGTAGGGTGAATACATTTTATGGTAGGGATGCTGTTTAGTCAAGCATTTAATGGTTGTGAGGGAATCTGAGATATGACAGAGAACACATTTTAAACCAAAGTGAAATGTTGTTTTTCCAATAATTCGTCAAGGAAAACCTTTGGAAAAATGTACTTTGCAACAGAAAAATCATCATTTCTTGGCCTTCTGGCTAACAGCAAGTAGAAGAGAAAAATCACATAACATAAATAAGAAAAAAGTTATTCAACTGAGTGGTTTTAAACTAGAATCACTGAAAAACTGCTGGTAAAAATGAACTAACTGAATATAAAAGGCAAACAGATTAATGACAGACAATATTGATTTTTAGCTTAGACTGATCATAAGAGTGTTGGTATAAAACAGGTTTGGAAAAATTAATTAATCTTGAGATTGACACATTCAAATTTTGATGCATCCAAATACTTTATATTTAATTTATACTTACTGCCTTTAGGAGGGCGATATTAAGAAGAAAGCCCCTAAACACATGACTTCTTCACACTCTTCGTGTGTGATATAAATATAATAAAACGTGTGAGCAGGAGGAAATAGAAATGGAAAAAATGATAATTTTCCACCCCTTAATTCACTTCATTTGTGCAAGACTGAATAAAGAATTAAATGAGTTAAATTATACTTATGGGAATTCAATAGGAACAATTTAAAATTAAAAGTTAAAAAGTCTATTTCTATCAAAAAATGTTTCTGAATCTATTTAATTTCTGACAGAAGAAGACTTTAATGATTATGTTGTGTCACTCACAGGAACCAGTGTATATTTCAAGATGATTGATTGCAGCTGGATTGGAGAGCGATTCTCATTTTCCCCATTTCAGATTCTTTGCTTAATCTAGGCAAAAGACACAATAGTTCATAACAGAAGATTCATCAAGATAGACTGACTTGGGGCTTCGTGAGGAATTGGGAAATTTATTCAATGTCCTTAGCGAAGAAAATGATCTTGAATATGTCATTTGTGGACAATTAACCTGTGTAGATTGCTTTGAAATATTTTGCAGATTTTATGATGCTTTTCAGAAACACATACAAAAATAGAAATGGAGCCAAGAATGTAACCGCGGAAAGACTTTGAATGAGTCAAACTTTTGAAAAGTTATGACAGGATTAAAAGACAATTTAACTTTATGTACCATAAGTTTCTTGATATTATATTCTACATTAGCTATTTTCCTGGTTGTAAATGAATACAGTTTTCAAATGCACATACCCTAATCTCTTTGATAATACTCCTGCAGCAGCATTGCCATGATTCTTATGGGAAGTTGCTCCAATAAGAAAAAAAACTGACTCATATTTTTAAAATCCCAATGGCTAAAACATGGTTAAATGCACATTTTTATTGATAATGAAAAATATGTGCTCTTAGCTTTCTTATTATTGAAATCATTTCCCAAAAGCACTATTGCTTAACTAATTTAAAATTTGACTAAACCCTAAAGAGAACGTTATACCAAATAATCTTTTACTAATGAGTTGAGCAAGATGAGCCAATTGGCCTTTTACAATTGTAATTTCTATAATTCTATGAATTCAGTATAGTGTATCAAGACCCTCAAAGGTAATGCAGTGTTAAATCAATACAAAGGAACCCTAATGAAAATGAAGCATTTCCTTTCTCATGTATTTAAGAGAAAGACTTTCTGAGGTGATGGTAGTAAGGATATGTAAAGTTATTTAATATAGCTAATGCCTCCGTTCCCTAAGGCAAATGTTTTAGCGGTATCACTTTATGGGCCCCTTTATTCCCTGACACCCCTATATGCTACTTTTTAATTGCTTTTCTGGATGATGCCCAGAAATTCTGAGTATTTTAAAAGAGGTTGTTCAGTACAGTTCTTGAAGTTAACTGTTTGTAATTTTGAGGTCAAAATTGTATGCATTTTAAAGCATACACTCATCATTTATAAAGCAGGGCTTATGATGACAATAGCAAGACAATTCCATTCTGTCTGCATATGTCAGGAATGAATATTGCTGTGTTCTAAATACTTGGAGATTCAAACAGATGATTCTAATTTAAAATGCATATCTTGTAGCTTGGTCTATTTTTCTGATATGGTTACTTGTAAAATAAAACAAATAAGAAGTAGCAAAAAGTAAACAAACAGTCTAATAGCATGCACAGCAAAACTTTCATGAGTAATTGCACTCAAAAATTTACTTGGTAAGACAAGCTTTTAAAAGTCATTGAAAATAGTTTAATAATATTTTAGTGTAGTTACAGAAAAAAAAATTTTCACAAATTTAGTCAAGCAAGTGTTTTAAAGCTAGTTTCCAATTTAGAATATTTTATTACTATTTATACTATAGAATGAGAATATCTCAGAGTGGCTGTAATTTAGGAGGTGA
>NW_004955403.1:28539956-28576691 GCF_000276665.1 Chinchilla lanigera
AAGAATTCCTAAATAACAAGTACTAAAGATCTAAATTTGAAAACAAAAAATATAAAATAGCTGCATATTTATGCATCTATCATCCAAAATTTCTTAGCTAAATATATTTATAAATAAAAATATGCTTACTATGTAATTATAGACTTGAATATTTTCTATAAGAATTATAGTTTCCTCTAATACCTTAAATGAATGGAGCTTAAATAATGTATTCCTAAAATGGCTATCATATTGATTGAGAAATAGGCTCTGGGGGCAAAGAAGTCCTATTAACTGTATTTCATAGCTATTTAGACTATGTAAGAAGCACTTTCCTTATCTATCAAAAAGAAATAATGATAATTTCTACTTTTCTTTTGAAGGCAGATGTACTTCCACACAGTGTTTGAAAAAAGCTCAACATATCAACTGTCACAGAGAATGCTTACAAAAGTTTACACCATTATTAACAATTATTACAATTTATGTCTAAACTTTGCATTATAGCACAAAACACAAACAAAACTATATCATATTCTTATTTCCATATTTATGAGCTACTATTTTAGTTCAGAAAACTATAATTTTATTTTTCTAATATAAGCATTATAGAAAATTTTATAATTTACTTCGTTCAAATCATTACATTAAAATTGTTTGCTAATAGTATTTCAGTTAAATCAATGACACTAATCATCATAAATATTTCAAACACTGAAAATCAAACACATTTTTATGTTAGTGATTTTTAGTTTTAATAAGATAAGTATACCTTGCAATATACTCTGTTTCAAAGGTATGACTTTTAAGAATTTCTTACAGGAAAATATTTTATTAAATGATATTAGCAAAAATTATATATATAATTAGAATTATATATAATCATATATAATTTTGTATATAATTTATATAAATATATAATTACATATGATTAGTACAAATTATATATGTGTGTGTGTATGTATATATATATATATATATATATATATATATATATATATACTTTCCTAATTCATACATCTGTATTCTGAATGTGGGTTCTAATCCATCTAAAATTTGAATTTTCTTTTTGCTATACTGCTAATTGGGGATTTGGTTGGTAAGTCAGTACATTACAGAGCTGCATAAGAGTGTCTAATTTGAAAACTGTGCAATTCTTCAAATTAAATTGGAATACCAAACATGAGTGGTGGCAATATGTAACCTGTAAGAGGTCCTGGGTTCAATTCCAAGTACCACAAAACAAAAATGAAACAAAATGGAACAAAACAAGGACATTAACATGAGGACATTTCATCTTTAATTATTCTTTAATGAATTGAAATCAGTTGTGAATTAAGCTTAGTGAATTCTATTCCCAAATGCACTACTGGTATCTAGGAATGACATGCTTTTCAATACTTTAAAAGTCAGGGGTTGAATAAGTTGTCTTTTGGTACAGTTTTGAATAATTTCTTAGCAGGTGAAAATGATAGAATCTTATCCAGAACAGTATACATGGTAAAACCTCTTTAAAATTTCCTGATAATGATTTGCTGATATTATTGCATGAGTTAGTCTCATTCATTTATAAATGGACCAATTAATAAAATATATTGCACAGGCAAATAATTTGGTGCCTTTCCAAATATTAAAAATTTATTCACCCTTTACTTAAAACAGAGACCAAAAAATGCAATACAAAAGGAGGGCAGAGGAGACTCACTAGAGTCAGTACTGTCTTGTAATGTATTGTCCCTGAGAATTCCCATTGTGACCTAAACATAAAGAAACCCAACCACAACAAAACCTCTGTGTTGCCGGACACACCTTAATTAGAAGCCTCTCCACTAAGCCCCAGGTGGCTAAATAAACCATTCCTGTGTTTGTACTAATTGTGAAGAAAAATTAAACTGTAGAACTTATGTAAAAAAGCACTTAACATTGCCTAATACAAATGAAGCAGCTCTGGGATGAACTCTTTTATTTGTCTTTTTGAGACAGGGTCTCGCTGTTCAGTTCAGATTGGCCTTGAGTTCACTCTGTAGCCCAGGCTGGTCTTCAACTCACAACCATCCTCCTGCCTCAGCCTCCCAATTGCTGGAATTACAGACGTGTGCCACAGATATATTCTAGTAGGTTTTATTTACTTTCCTTTCCATATATAATACCTCAGAGAAACAGTGATACCCTCTTGGCTGGCATCCCAGTGCCTGCCCAACATCTCAATGTCTACTTCTCTGCTTAGATCTTATTTTAAAGAAGGAAAAGGTAAAATCTGTTTTCTATGCAGATGAAGTTAATACCCAGTTATAGATTAGATTATATGTATAAATACAGTTATCTGATTTTACAGAAGAGGTAAATAGTTTTCATTTGAAACTGAGTTATGTTAAACAATTTGTATAAATTTACATAGGTATTTCATTAGTATAGTAATGGAGTTTTAATTCCCAATTATGTCTAAGTCCACAACTTATGACATTAAAAAGGATATTCTATTAATTTTGAAAGGCTTTAAGAAATAGAAGATATTACCTAAATCTTGGTGCAAAGACTACAGTTGCACTGTTCTAGAGAAAATAGCATTTCCTAAAGTACATAATAAGTTTAAAATCTGCAACAACACAGCGTATTCAGCTATCTAAAGGTATATTTTTTTTCTGCACTCAATTTATGTTAAAAAATGCATATGAAATGACCGTGCTTAATGTTGGATGTTCTACTGTGAACGACCACCGAGACAACTGTCCCCGAAAGAAGACAATTTGGCTCCATTGTGATTCACCTTTGCCCTTCTCTCATTTATGGGTTTGCAGAGAGCCAGCCCTAGGGTGATGCTCAACCCCCTGCTTGGCTGTAAGCAATGCAAATGGGTCTAGCAGAGGCACCAGTGGGTAGCCTTTGAAGCACAGCAACAGGTCTGAGTGCATCACACCTAATGCTTCCTCCTGCTAATCATGAGGTAGGCCAAGAGGCCAAGAGACACGATGCTGCTGGCTGGGATAGAGTAGTAAAAGAAGCAATGATATCCCAGTGTAGATAAAGGCAGGTATCGAAGTTGAGGAAGCTGGCTCCAAACACAAGATACTTCTGCAAACTGTGTTATGCACATTCCTCCAGACTGAGAGGTTACCTGTTACTGGACTCTGCTGCTCTTTCTGCATACCTTTTTCTGCATTCCTCCTCCTACCTAGCCCAGCTCACAGAACTCCCGTAGTTCCTACCATTCTCAGTCACTCAACCCCGAGCCACTCCGCTCTTCACAAATTATTAAAACCAGAGTGGCCCTGGCTCATGGTCTTTGTTTGGGTTAGCCTTTGTTCGGACTGGACTTAGAATCCTTTGGCTCCACACAACTGCAGATATGTGTCTGTCTCCTTTTGTTCACAGTGGATTGCACTGGAAGTGGTAGGTGGGAATTTACTTGCAAGAACTGCAATACCATTTCCATGGGATTGCAATAAATGAACTCTGGACCTCAAGAGGTTTGGGTATTCATATCCTACAGTTTGTTGTTTTTTTACATGGCCTCAAGAGCAGTTGTTTTAAATTTACTTAGGCTTAAATTGTTTCCACCAAGATCTTTTGACTACATTTATTCATTCAAATATTAGTTAAGTTGGATATCAAATTATTTATTGAGGAAATTCTTGAACCTGACCACAGGGATTCTCATCTCATTATGATTTGTTGTATAACAGGATAGTTATTGAATTCTTTTGTGCCTGGAACTATGTTATATTCTTAGTGTGTACTGGTGAAATAAAATACTTTCATAGGAAACTTCTTTTGGAGAAAGTAGGAAATGATGTATGAGTTATGATTCATAGTTGACAATACAAAGATAATAAAACTGTACAGTATCAATGTAGGTGGTCTGCTGTTGGACCCTGAAAAAATTAGTAGGCCATCAAGAAAGGTTAAGAAGTAGTCATGTATACCAAGAACAATGGGAAGAATGTTCCAAGTAGAAGTAACAGATTTTGATAACTCTGAGGTGGGGAAAAATTCTTGTGGAAAATGAAAGAAATCTTCTGTGACTACACTAACCTAGAAAGGAAACAAGGGATACATGTGGGTCCTTAAGAGACCTAATTTTCCCATTTTTTTTTTTTTGTTGTTGTTTGTTTGTTTCCAGTACCAGGAATTGAACTCATGACCTCACGCTTGCCAGGCAGGTGCTATGCTCTGAGCTAAATCCCCAGCCCAATTTTCCTATTTTTAAGGGATGCTTTTAGAACACCAATTGATGGCCTTACTTCAGAGTTGAAACTGAAGTAAGAAAATGTCATGGGTCTGTTTCTGTGGAGCTTGGTCTAATGGGAAACAAATATAATAATTAATCATACAGTCACTATAAAACACCAGTGACAGAACCCACGACACTATGAGAAATTTCAGAAGGATTGGGCTTTCTAAGAGAGACTGAGAAAGTTGTTTCCAGAATACCTGAAACTTGAGATGAAAGCTAAATGATGAATACACAAAAAGTAAGGGAAGGAATTAAGTCACAAGCTCATATCCATATAAAATGGCAAATAATAGTAGAGAAAATATTTCTACTATTAATGTATATGGACAATAACTATAACAGGGCCAAAAGTACATGTAGGTGATAATTATAAAATTGTTTCCATAGACCAGGTGAAAAATAAAAATGAATGTCTCCAAGATGCTGGTCATGAAGAGCAGAGAACTGGATAATTCTGAGATATCCGGGAGATATAAACAATCTTGCTTAGTGACAATGAGGGATGTAAACAAGAAAGAAAGAAGATGAACATGCATTAGATTCCTGATTAAGCAACAGTGAATAGTACTATGATTGACTGGAATGGAGAAGAATTTGAAGAGACAGCTGAGATTAATCGTGAGTAGTTATTAGATGTGTTGAGTTTGAGGTCAATATTTCAATGTGAGACCTCAAATAAGAAATGGTAATTTGACAGATCCACAAATGAAGAGTGCACTAATGTATCTAATTTAGTGATCACCAGCAATTAGATGCCACATATATAGGAGAAATACGGGTTTCTATTTAATAAACGTGTGTTTTAGAAGTTGCTTGAGAGAACTATCACATGAATAACCAAGATTCACTATTGAAATCTTAACTGGAAGCACATGGTATCCACATTACTAATATTTAAGATGTCAATCCTGCACCTATTATAACTGAACAATTTCCAAAATATTGATTTGCAAAATATTTACAAAAATAATGTAGAGCATCAAAATTCTTTTATCTTTTGGAATTCCTTGAAACCATGTAAATCTTTCCAGTGCAGGTAGCTATGACTTTACAGCTGCCAGGCAACCTAAATCTATTTTATTTTAATAGAAAAACTTTTGCTGGGTGCATTTTATTATAAGAAATACTTTTCCCATTTTGTTTATTAGAAATATATGTTCTATTAATTGATACAATTAAGTATCATGACCAAATTTATTATGTATACTTATTTTTTGAGCTATTGGTTAATATAATAGGCAGAGTGGGTAAAAATTTGAAAAAATAGCCAATGTGTATCTAAAATGACAAAACTGGAGAAGTGACATAACATTTTTATGGACAACTGAAGACAAACATTTACATATTTACCCTCCTTTGGCTACAGTGGACCATGAATAACCTGGCTATCTGTAGTCAGTAACTTTGCATTCCTATTTCTAGGTAATATCTTGACATGTTCTAGGCATGGCAAACCTGTGGCACACATGCTGCAGCGGGCTATTCACTGTCATTGAAAGCTCTAAAAGGTTTGCCAACACCAGGAAAAATCTGTTTTCCTGTAAGTACAACATAGGAAGGGTCTATGCTTTACTGGCTCTTTTCCTCCCTTTTTGTAGCTCTACCTGTAGGTGATAACTTGTCAGCAATAAGTGGTTGATTTGGTACATCTTGCCAACAGCCTCATTTTCTTCTGATTGTTTCATAATAAGGTATGTATTTACATATTAATACTATGAATATAAATAATGATTTCATAAGTAGAAATACCATTTTGGGGGAAATGTTAAGGGAGAAGGTAGATGGATTTATTGATTTCTGGTACACTTAGTCCTTTACATATTGTAGGAATCATTCTTTTTTTCTTAAATTGATGAAAAAAATAAAATTTCATAAGAAAATAATAAAAAATAAACCATAACTTTATAAGAAGACACAGTATTGTAGGAATCATTCCTGAGTGAGGTGAATTCATCTGAAAGTGACTTTTTCTTCATTGCTTTAGTACAGCTTCCTCTTCACCCCATTCCTACCAAGTGACTGCTTTGCTATTATTAGTCAGCATGGAGGAACCTAAGAAATTTCATGTGAGTTTTATCAATTTTCATTTCTACTTGAGCGTGAATCTTCGTTTCCCTTGTGACCACTGCCAACTTTGTGATCAAAAAGCAGAACAAAACAACAAAAAATCCCCTCTATGCTGTTTTTCCTTGGTGATGTTCTCTCTCTAACCCCAGAACTCAATTTTCAGCGACTATCAAAGGTGAGCTTTAAGTGTTAATAGAGATTCATCACTCCTTAGGAAGTAGTAGCACAAATCTCCCTTACTGAGCCAGAGTCTAGTATTGATATTAACTTTTTTTTAGGCAGCAACATTATCTTTGTTCCAAGTGGAAGCTGACCATCAGAAATAAGGACTTACAAATTGGGTCCACCTTTCCCCCTCCAGCTCCAGCCTCCAGTGTCACACAGGTTCAAATACTGTTGCTCCCCCCCTCTGGCCTCCATATTTGTGAAATCTTGACTTTATTCTTTTATGTTTTTTTCTTTTAATGTTTGATTAAATTTATTTTTGACTTTATTTATTTATTTATTTTTTCTGTTAAGTAATAAGTTGCTATAAATGCTATGATCTATTTAGGGCTTTCCTCTTTTATTTAAGAAATTCAGTTAGGAGGACATTTAAACTTTAAAAGGCACATCCCCTTTTCTTTGTGATATTTGGACTTGTGGTCTTCTTTGAAGGTCCCTATGTCGAAGGCTTGGTCCCAGGGTGGTACTACTGTGAAGCAGTGAACACTCCAAGAGGTGGGGACTCTGGTGTTTTCCAGTCACTGTGGGGTGTGTAGTTGGAAGTGACACTGGGACCCCAGCTCTTTGTTTCTTTCCCTCTTTTTTTTTTTCTAGCCATGCAATGAACAATTTTGCTCTACCATGTACTTCTGCGGTGATATGTTGCATTGTCACAGGTCCAACAGCGGCAAAGCCAACCATGGAATGAAACTTCTAAATGTGAGCCCAAGTCAACCTTTTCTCTTTTGAAATGGACCGCCTGAAGTATTTTTAATGATGATGAAAGCAAGCTAACAAACTCCAAAGAGCTTCGTTCTCCTCAGGGCGATGCAGTACACCAAACTGGCTAGGGGCAAGCCTAGAGCTAATAAAAATGATAAAGACTTTCACAAACATTAACATTTCTGGTTATTTTGCTTCATAAAGTATTGTTGAGGAATCACGCATTACAGCGGCCTTTACTATGGGGACCTATAAAATAAGTATTTTTTGGATCTAAGAACAAGTTTTGAAATGTGAAGTTACTTTTCAATTCATGTTTAATAACCATTTGGCTAACACCAGGGCCAGTAGTATGACAGATCTATAGCATTGAAGAGTTAGAAACAACATTTGAGAGAAACAGATTAATGTAGTGGAGTGTTTTATGTACATTATAAAAGTGAAATTTGGAGGGTTCTACTTTTCCAAGGCTCATTTTAGAATGCAGAGGTTCCATATATTGTTTTACTTTAGATTCTCATTGCCATATCCTGAAGTAAATAAATTAATAAATATCTCACTTAATATTTAAGTGTAATATCTTTATGGTTTTCCATTAATGACTAATGATTTCTTTCTGCAAATATTTCATGAGTTAATAACTCTTTCTTCTTTTATACTTTCAATCTTTTTCTGACTTTTTTTACTATAAAAATTAAAAAACCGATGAAACAACAATGAAGACAAAATCAAAATACCACAAAAACAACAAAATTGATACTTAACCTCAAGACAAAATGATAGAAATTTACAATAGTTGCTGTATTACATACTGTTATCTTCAACAAAGTTGCTCAGTCCTTTAGACATAAGAATGTAAGATTGATCAAATAGTCAAAGACATTAACAAGCAAAAATAAATAAATAAATGAAAATAATTTAAAAAAAACATTGGAAATTATGCAGAGCTTCACCATACAAAATGGTAGAAGTTCAACAATGGTTCTTAAACTGCATATTGTTTTCAGATCAATCATTCTAATTATCAAACTCAAACATGTAAAATTGGCCAAGAAAAAAAAATTTAAGCATTGACTGTTCCTCTCAATAAATTACAGCCAACACTTTTTAATATCCTTATGTGTGTGACACCTTCCTTAAAGTCTTTGTTCAAAGGTTAATAGGTTAATAACAATCTACAAGTTTTCAAGCATTACTGAAATACTTTCTAAAGTGTTGAATATCTATTTGCAGTTCTATTAAAGAGTATGCTTATTTGTTTTGTTATAATATTGTCACTGAAGTGTATAATTCTTTTCTCTTGTTCTAATGTAGTAGACTTAAAAAGTACATTTTTAAAAATGTGATCTTTATCTTTTAATTAGTCAGGTTAAAATGCCCACTTAAATCATGTGCTACATTGATCATTAAAAATCAAGATAAAATTTAAAATTATAAACTTTTGAAGCTACTATAAAGATTTCATTTTAGATAAAGGTAAAGACATTTTATATATCTTACTCTAAATACTGACATAAAATCTTTGTATTTCATATTTCTATGATTTAAAAAATAACTACATTACAATCAAGAGATCAATGTAGAGATAAATTCAAAGAATCTTAAATTGTTAAGGTTATTTTCTCAGTTTATTTAAGTTAAAATTATGTTTATTATACTATACTAAGAGTTTCTCAGTTCTTTGGAAAAAGTTTGTTCTAAATACTATACTAAGAGTTTCTCAGTTCTTTGGAAGTTTGTTCTTGTTTAGATCTTCTGAGCATATTTAAAATAGTACTTCTTCTGGGTAAAATAAAAGTAAATTGCAATGATAAGCAGGTAACTAGATTAAGCAGATCCCCATATTTCTCTGAATCTAATTAAGAAAGGTAAGACAGAACAGATTTTTCAAAAACAGAGAAGTCCCTCTAACTCCAGTACATCAGAGTCTTCCACAGAAAATGATCAGGGGTAATAGTAACACAAGATCAAAAATCAAACAAACAGATATACACTTTTGATGATCTGCCCATGGGCAGGCCTATTTTTTGGTGCTGAGTGCTTTCTTTTATAATTTGTCCACAGCTATTATGTGGATACTAGTAAAACTTTAATTTTTATTAGGCCTAAAATTATAATTCAGAATCTCTTCTTAAATAAAATTTAAAGAGACAATGATTTGGTATCTGAGTGAGGGTTTAGACTCAAGAAAACGTTTGCTTTGCTTCTTGTCTATCAGCTAAGCAGAGGTTCTTCTCTTTAAATCTTACATATGTCTACTATCAAATAAAATTACTCTGGAAGGGTTTTCTAATTAAAAGTATTCAAGAAAATGAAAGACTAAGAAAGATATACTAATGCATCACAATGGGGCTGAGCATGTTGTGAATATTATTGGAAACTTATTTGTAGAAGACATTAAATAACAGTAATGATCATAGTCTCAGAACCTTTCAAAACAATGAAACTTTTAAAGAAATGTTAGGTATACTACTTAGAAAAACTAGATTCTACATGACACAATTAAATGTTCTTTTTGAATGATTCCTTCACTTCATCTTAAAAGTGAAAGATCAGAAGGGTACTAGAGTACAGATGCATTGAGAATAACAATAAAGTGTAGTAAAATGTAAGTAGCTTTATTTCTGTTCTCTTTACAACTGATACACTTCGGCTATCTCATCATCAATGAGGAATCAGAGGAAACAGAAATCAGCAATGTGCATCTTAGATACTTTCAACATTCTAAGAAGGACTTTCTTATACTTTTTGGCCCCGAAGTGAACGTACAAATCTATAACACAGGCCTGAGCACACACACCAAGCCCAAAATCTTCATTTTCCTACAGGAGTTGAAGTTGGAAGGAAAGTAAAACAAAAATGAATGGAATCAGGAAATCTGATTTAATAGCTGTAACTTCTCTAGCTACAAATAACTTATAGCTGAATTCCAGTTGTCTTTTAAACAGCAGATTTATATCGCCTGAAGACATAACGAAGGAAGTAAGTTCTTAAAGGAAGAAAAGGTTGTGTGATGTGGGAGATGAGTGTGGATTTGGAATGTAGGGTTGCAATTTAAGGAGAAAAATGCTCAATATGATAGTTTCTCATCGTCCATGAATTCCATATTTGCAAATCCTCCTACTCACTGGAATATATTTATAACCCAAAATCAATATTCCTGATGCTCTTCCAGTCTTTCAGACATGCCGAGAGCCAGAAATATTGGTCACTACATATAGACGGTGCCTGCTGAGGGTGAGCAAGGTGATGCTACTGTCTTGTTTCAGCTGTCACACTGTAAGCAAGTGGCTGCTCCTCGTCTGCTGAGTGCTACATTTTTCACATTGATGTGCTTTTCGTTGGTTATTTTGATGTTTAGAATAGCCCCCACGTGCAGCACAGAGTATTTTCCAGAGTTCTTAATATCAGGAAATGGCTGCGATATTCCTCTGAAGACAACACTTTAGATAAACTTTGCTCCACCTTGAGTTGCAGTGCTACTGGTCATGAAGTGGATGCTGATGAATCAACAATATAAATTAGGTAAGTTGCATTTGAACAGAAACATATATAAAATAATATTTTTTGAATGATTGATGATAATCATTGACAAGTGGCTGTATTTTCCTTCAAGATAATAGTTCCATATTTGCTAATTCAGTGTTTGCAGCAACTTTATCGGACATAATGGGAACCAAATGAGCACAGACATACTAGTTTTTATATATTGGGTTTGCAACTATAGCAAAATAACACACACTGATTAGTTTAAATAAGAGAAAAAATTACTTCACAATTCTGAGGTATAGAAGGTCAATACTGTGGGTTTGGTTTCCCATGAGACCTTTCTCCTTGGCTTGTTGAGGGCTGCCTCTTGTACATTACAGCAATCTTTCCTCTGCACGTACATCTTGGGTGTCTGTGAGTGTTTCTCTGAACATCAGTCAGACTGTAGTAGGGACCACAGTAATGGTAAAGACCTCATTTTAACTAAATTATCCATCTATAAATAGAGCCACAGACTGAAGTATTAGGAGTTGGAGCATCAACATGTACATCTGGGCTCACATATTTATGAGACCATAAGGATGTTTAACCAGAGGCACACGAGTATATACACACACACATGCACAAACACAAGCACAACACAAATGTGGCTTTTTCTATTGAGAAAGTTTCTGGAAAAATTCTTATATAGATATATTACTTCAAAGAAATTATTTTTACTTAAAATTGTAAGTTTGTAGTGCATGCACATAAGTATCTAAATTTACACTTTCTAAGACTATAATTCTAAGGACAAAAATTTCCACATTCCTTTGTGTGTTTTTATGGGCAAATGTGAAATTAGAAGTGACGGAATAATTTTACTTCTAATGAAGTCCTTTGAATATTTTTTGTATTGATAACTCTTAGTTATTTAAGAGATATGAATGGTAATAAAATATCAAAAACACTAATTTTTTATATGTTATACTGAGAATATTAAAAATATAACTTCCATCAAATTTCTGGGATCTCAAACAACAAACTTCTTTTAACTAAAGTCTCTCACAAATCACAAATTAGTTTGCATGTTCTGCAGCAGTCACTTTGATTGTCCACATCTGTAAAGTGTACCTGTTCATTCCCTTGAGCTTATGTCATCTCAGTGCTACATCATCCTCTTTAACATGTAGCTATTTATTACATTAAAATTCAGAATTAGAATCTGAATAGAATGGACTTCCATTTGTCCTATGTTTTCTTAGGACTATGATTATATTTGACTTTACCTTTTGTACTTTAAAAAATTATACTTAGAAAATTAAAGGCTAATTTTCATAGCTCAAAAATTTTTAAAAGTGCAAAGTTGCATGTTAAAATGCACTGAATCTAACAAATTTTTCCATCTAGGTTTTTTACTGTACTCTACTCAAACACTGATTTTTTTTTCCTTTTAAAAACAAAGTTCATGCCTCCTAAGGCCTGACACAAGGATTTCCTGGTTAAATCCTTGCATAAAATCTCAATCTATGTCAACTTGATTCTATAAATTTATCTCCAGGGAACATTCTTAGAATTTAATGTACAAACAGGATGACCTACAAGTATATGCCAAATATTCATTCCAAAGGAACATTTAGTCCATTCTGATATTATTTAACCTGTTAGATCTTACTATTGAAATCCTAAAAGCCTTACCAGTACTTTTAGTAAATTCTGCATTCACTGTGAAAATAATACATGTGTTGAAATTTTCTCTTATTAAAAAGATCATGTTGTGCCATTTTATTAGCTGTTTATTAACAATAAAGTCTTTTTTGGTAAGTAATTACTATGTATTAGTATTTCAAAAGTTTTTGCTTTTAAAAGTAATGCCTTCCTGAAGATCTTTTAGTGACTGAGCTTTAGATGGTTTAACTTAATGTAAAATAATTCTATTTATTCTACACACTTTTGTAGAAATGTATTAAGCATTACTTTAACTTTCTAATCAAGAAAATAATGTATACATTTAATATAATAAAGTTATTTGGTTTGGAAATTTGATGATTCCAAATCTGTTTGCTGAATACATATATTCAGTGCATTATCTATTCATAACTCTTCATTACAACAATTTACAAATTTTATGTTGCCTTATATATACTAGCATTTATAATTTTTACAAATTTAAATTTCTTACAAATGAAAGACAGCAAGAGAATGTTTATTGTATCAGTAAATATTAAGTGAGAATTGAAAGGAATTCTGGCATGACTTTTGGGCTTTATATTCAGAGTACTTGGTCTTTGGCTTTTTAAAAAAAATTATAGAAATTATTTTACACTTTGAGGTCCTCTATTTTTATGTAATTAGAAATGTTACCCCATATATATATAGATACATATATAATTTTCACATACTATCTCAGTTAGTTAACCCCCCATAATCAGTGGAATTCATTCAATAAATCACAAAGCCATTAAGGAAACTTAATACTTACCCCAAAGCAAGTGTTTAATGTGTAACATAGAGAGTTTTAGTGAGTTTCAGTATTACAGATACCTCTGGGAATAATCATGACCTCTCTGGAGTTCTCAGAGTACAAAGACATAGAAATATTTCACCAGTTTGTTATGTAGCCTTTATCTCCCACTTGGTTATGCAAGACTGATTGAACAGGTTACTATGACCTCTTTTCAGATTCCTTTCTTCATAAGCAACATAGGAATGCATTGCATATTCAACATTTTTCTTTGTGATGTGATTGTTCTAGAATTACTGCTGTAACCAGTGAACTACATTATTCAGCTGATCACCAACTGAATATATTATTCTCTAATTAAAATTCTAGTAGCCTTAAACATTTTCAGTGGTTAGGCAGTCCTTTCGGAGATCTTGAAATTTACACTAGCACTTCATTAGAAGCTTACAAACACGTGTTTTGTAGGCAGTATTAACAGTGATTTAAGACTTTCATGTTTTAAAATATATCAATTGCTATCTTTTCTCAGGTTTATAAATTCAAGCTATATTTTACCATTTAAGAAATACTATCTACAGTCGTTCTATTAAATTTTATTGATAACATGTTTTCTGATGATACACAGACCATTACATCCTTGGTATAAAAGTCCACCTTCCTTCATATTTTATTCTAACCTCATCAGCAATCAATATATTAATCTATATTCAAATATTATACAAAACTTTGCCTGTAAAGTCAACTAAGAAATTTGGATATAGCCTTTTCCTAATATTGATACATAAAAACACTAAATTATTTAAGCCAACTTCTGTGAACATTTCACCATAATTTTATAATTCTTTAACCATTTTTTAGCATGCCATATAGTAAGCTGAGAATTGTTTAGTAGTTATCAGCTAACCTAGGGAAACATATCAAAATAATTGAAAATTGTGTTAGATTTACTATTTGTCTTGTTAAATTATAATATTCTTCTTAGGCAGGAATAAAATACATGGAGTAATTATGAATGAATTGTCATAAGTAGTCTATGTTCTAATTGACAGTCTAGTTTAAATTTACTACAGCTTATTTTCTAAGGAGGTAAATATAGGTTCCTTTATCCTGTTATAAAAATATTTTGCCTGAGATTTCTTACATAGTTTATGTTTAATTCTGCCAAGAAATTCATTTTTAACTGATATAGAAAAGTGAATCAAATATTTTGGATGGAATATGAAAAGTGACATTGGTCCCTCTCTACCCCCTGCTACTGATTCAGATATCCATGAATCCAATTATTTAATCTGCCCTGAGGAAAAGGAAGCCTTTGAATAACTTAGAGTGATTTCCTTGCTTCAGAAAACACTTTTACTCTTCTAAATACTTAAATCATTCTAGGGTTTTAACCTTTAAAACCTTCTAAAGACAAACTATGTCAGGTTTTAAAACTGTTTGATTTTATAAATTGACAGGAAAGATGTGTCAATGCCCAGTACAACAAAAAATTTAGCATTAATTTGGAAGGTTAAATAAGTTTTTCTCTGAGAGCTTGGAGGTACAGTGTTTTAACATTAAAGACTTCTACCAAGCAAGATATTCAAATATAATTATTAGATTTCATAACATTGTAAATAAAAGGGAATGGAACACTTACATCTTCATAATTTTTGACCTATTTTGGTTGAGATATGCTATCATTTAAAAAATGTTTCCTCTAAATCTCAATTGTATTTGTCAGTATTTATTTAATTGAGATCATTCTAGTGGTTTTAGAAAATTAGTGATGTACTTTCTTCTAAAATGAGAATTATAGTATTGAACTTATGATTTTGTAAAATTTAAGAGAAACACTAAAGTTAAAACACTAAGACATACAAAATAGAAAATACTATATAGAGTTAATTTTATTAGCATCATTTTCACTAGTATTGTTTATGTTTTACTTTATAAAAGTGTCACACAAAATAAGTATGAAAAGATTGACTATCCACCTAATTCTTCCTGAGAATTCCACTTTGGCATCTTCATTGGACACTGAAATTACTACCTACACATATAGCTTCACTCCCTGCTCCCAACTCCTCTACTTCCAGCCAATTGAACTGGCTTTGTTCAGTTGTTATGCTTGGTGAGCTGTCCTCTCAGGCTGCAAGTTTGTGTCTGGCAGAAGGGGCTAGAGGCAAGAGTCCTAGTTGCCCTGATGATGGTGTTATGGACACCTGGTGGCCCAGCTGAAGAAAGCTGTTGCACTGCATTCAGCCACAGAGGTCCTCCCTCTGGAATCTTCTGCTTCTGTCCTGATCAGGTGGCATTATCTAAAACCCACCTGAAATGACTGTTACCAATTCCTTCTGAGTTCCACATTTTGATTGAGGAAAAATTGAAATGCCTCCCCTGATGAATGAGTTGCCATGGCTTTTTCCAAGGATCACCCAACCTACAGATAATCCAGTCGAGTGCTTCTCAAAGACATCGAAGAGGCGGGTAGAAAGCCCATCAATATGCCAAAAGTTACTGCTGTTACCCAGAAGTCTGACATAAGGATTATGGACACTAAAGAGTAAATACCCATTCAAATTAAAAGACAAGAAATTTCAAAACCTTCAATGTGGATCAGATGAAAACCCTTCTATCAGTCTAATAGACTCAGACTAGGCCAGACCATGCTCCTTTCCACCAGGTGTCCATAGTACCATCATCAGGGCAACTAGGACTCTTGCTTGTCACCCCTTCTGCCAAACACAGACTTGCAGCCTGAGAGGACAGCTCACCAAATACAAATTCCTGTACAAGCCAGTCCCCTGAGTGCTTCTAGGAAGAGATCTCCTTTTAAGTTAAAAGGCACTGTCTCCTTTGCACCAAGCCAGTTTGCCTCCCTCTTGTTTAATCCTGCACTTTCAACTCTGACTATTCCCCAAGAGGAAGATGATGTCTGCATCAGCCTGAGACAGATAATCACAGTCCTGAAATTCTGAAAAGTCTCCTCCCAGAGGTGTGAGCCAAACTCCCGCTTCTAGGCCTGACCATCAACCAGGCCCCCTCACTGCAAACCCCACTGCTGTTAGATGTTACAAGAAGCACAAACAGACATCCAGCAACATATCAACCACCTCAAGGAATACAAGATTGATAGACTGTTAATCTTTGGTTCCCAACCAATGTGCACTTTTTCGAATGTTATCTTACAGGTCTGGATTGAAAAAATTCCTTCTTCAGATTGCAAGTTGATTTTTTTTTTTTTTTTTTGGTTTTTCTCCAGTACCAGGAACCGAACTCACGACCTTGCGCTTGCCAGGCAGGCGCTTTTGCCGCTGAGCTAAATCCCCAGCCCTGCAAGTTGATTTTATAAGCCCCTTAAACTGGGAAGATCCTGAGGTAAGACCCAATTCACTTGGACTAGTTATAAGCTGTTTCTGTAGGGTTATGTTGTATTTTCTCAACTTTTTAGAGCTAATTTCCCATATGCTCTGTGTAGTTTTTACTGAGTAATCTGTGCTCCAAATGCAGGCCTGTTGTCAGTGCCAGTGATCAAGGGTAGGCCATATCTAGGGATGATTTCACAAAGCAAGATCGTACAATGAGTTATTGTCCTCTCAGCTCTGAAAGGAAATTCCCCAAGCCATCCTGAGTGGGTGTAGATAAGCCTTTAAATTGTGGGAGGTCAGGGCCAGTGTCACAGATGCTAAAGCCTGAGCTGGCTGCAGGTGTATGGGTATGAGCACTGCAGTTTAAACTTGCATAACATATGGTGAGGGCAGGTCTACCTATCTCTGGGAACACTGTGTAAAGACTTTTTTGGCTGGGATTGATATTTCATTAAATTTGCTTCCTTGAGGGGGCTTAGGAGTGCAGCTTTGACATTACTGGTGACAGGTTTCCAGACAGCAGCAGGAAGCAATAGCAGGAGAACTTTGGCAAAAATAACTTTGTCCAAGGTGATTACAGCATGTGTAGCCTATAAAACTGCATTCCTAATAGAGCCACCTCTACCTGTATACAGGGTGTACTCAACATCTGTCAGTAGGTCCATGTTGTTTGTTTTTTTTTTTTTTTTTTGAGACAAGCTCTCTCTATGCAGTTCAGGGTGGCTTTGAGCTCATTTTGTAGCCCAGGCTGGTCTCAAACTTGCAACAATCCTCCTGCCTCAGCCTCCTGAGTGTTGGGATTACAGGCATGCACCACCACACCTGGCCCAGATGGTCCATTTTTATGTCCACTACAGTGGCTCTTACAGCGTGAAGGCAAAGGGAAAGGGAAGCCATTGGGGGCTGCATTCAAGTGTTTTCATAGGCAGGCCACTCAGAACTCCCAGAGGCTGACAGCTTGAATAAGCATCATTGTTTTTGTGAAATCAAGGGTCCAAGTCTTATAGAAGTCAGCAGCTCCAAGAAATTTGCAGTTTCCTTCTTATAACCAGTTTCTGTCACATATTGTAGCAGAGCTTTTGTGCCTTTCCCACAGGCAGCTTGTGTGTCATTAATCAGAAGTGCAGTGATATTTTGTGCTATGAAACTGGTGAGGCCAGCTGCGAGGGCTTCTCCAAACAGGGTGAATAAGATTTTGAACCTCTGGGAGGCTGAGTCCAGATCATTTGACTTTTAAGTCCAGAACTGTGGTCTTTCCACTTAAAAGAAGGATTGACTGACATGAGACAAGAGAATGCAGAGGAAGACATTCGTTGGGTCCAGGCAGATGTACCAGTAGACTGTGGGTGACAAAAGACTGAGGCAATGTATACGGAGGTCACGTGAAGTGGCACTGGCACCTTGGAGGTCTTGAACAGGCTTGACAGGCAGAAGGTGTGTATTTTTAGCAGTTTGATGGTCTAGAGACATTTTGCAGTTTTGAACCCTCATTTTTTCTTTCACAGGGGACTGTGAGGGAGCTGGAAGGGACAGAGAAATGGGCTTTTGTGGAGCCAAATATGTTGCTTGAGCCTGTCTGAAAATAGTGGGAGAGTTCTCAAACCCTTTTGGCAATTGAACTATAGTCCAAAAAGTATTTATGGGTTTCACACCTATGAATGCAAGGTGATGGCTGTCTTGCTGATGGCTTGTAGATCTTGCTCAAGGTTATTAACCATCTATCAAGATGATGTGTGGCTTGGTGCCATTGGTGTCATCTAATAGCAACCGGATTCACAGTGAGGTGGCATGATTGATGGCCAGGCTTGGAGGTGGGTCTTTAGCTCCTATGTCAGGATGGAAAGTTTTCAGAATTGCAGAATTGTGGTTATATGTCTCAGACTGATGTAAAGATTACTTTCCTCTTGTGGAACATCCAAAGTTGAAAGTGCAAGATTAAATGAGAGGGAGGTGGATTGGCCTGGTGCAAAGCAAACAGTGACTTCTAACTTGAAGAGGATGTCTCTTCCCAGAAGCAATGTGGCAAGTAGCTTATACAGGAATTTATGTTTGGTGAGATGTCCTGCCAGGCTGAAAGTTTGTAACTAGTGTAAAGGGTGAGAGGCAAGAATCCCAGTTGCCCTGATGACGGTAACTTTTTCACAGAGGACAGTTTTGATGGCACAGAGTTCTACTCCATTTTTTACCAGGAAAGTCACAGGTTTGCTCCAAAATCTGCAATCACTGTGGGCTCTTGGGGGCCCAATTTGATAGCATTTGGTCTGTCTTATACATTCAGGCCAGATAGGGTGGGCAAAGGGGCTAGGTAGTCAGGGTTTTTTGTGTCTTACAGATGGAAGGGGCATTTGTTTAAAAAAATTATTTTTGCTAGGAACAAACATTTAATTACTCAAAATGATTTAAGATGTACTACATATTTTTAAAATCATGTACTTTTAGAAAGGGATAAAGAAACAAGAAAAAAGAAAGATGAGATCCTATTGAGGTCCTAGAGGTTAGACTGTGGAAGTAGCCTGTCTTACCCCAATGTCAGGGCAAACACCACCTCACTTTTACTGAGATCAGGCCACATGCCCAACTTTCTTCATTCTGTTGTCAAGCAAAAAAAAAAAAAAAAAAAATCACCAAATTTTTCCAGGGTCATGCTGCATATGTAGTCTACTTTATCTTTTGCTGTGATTAGTCTAGTGTTGCTGCCAGTCTTGCAGATATTTTCCTGATATCAGGCAGCCATTTCCACTGCTGTTATGGCCAGGAAAGGTCTCCTTTTCTCTGACCCGAAGAGAACTTCTAGCTTCCTCTGTCAGCTTCCTGACCCTCTATCAACAAAGCAGAAAGAAGAAGTTGTATGCAACAGTGGGATTCTATACAAAAATCCATCCCAAAGATCTTTGTATTTAGGGACTTGTAACTTAGGCAAATAATTCATGTAGGGGTTACAGAGTCTGGAAATGCATTTTAGTGCATACCCTTTTAGATAGGGAGATAAACTTGAGGTTCAAATTATCCCCAGAATACCAAAACCCAGTAAAATGGAAAAAGGAAGTAAGCTAGCTTTAGAGAAGACAACTTGTGAGGCCTCCAAAAAACATCTACAGGTCGAGCTGGACAGACTGCCCTAGGACCCAGCAGGATAGCAGCAAAGAGCAGAGAAAGGCTGAAATGGAGGCTCCCAGTGGGTCTGTGGGCCTCTCCCACCAGCAGCAAAACACAGAGGCCATGCACTTCTCTTTGCCCTCCCCTGAAGTGGTACACATTGAAGTGTTTAGGACCCCAAACTGTGCATGATTTATTCCTCAGGGGTCACCCCAAAAGCTGGTCCACTTCACTGTGGCTCAGAACTAGATTTCTAATGCCAGCTCTTTGAGAAACTTGGGGACACACTAAATGGTTCTGTCCATATGTGTCTCTCTGATGAGCACATTTTCAATCCATCTCACTTAGCAATAGGGTATGCTGACCTGAAGGAGCACTAACTGAGGCTGCTTCATGTTATAGAGGATAGAACTCACCTTTTCCCATCTCTGCTCAGAGGAAGCCAGGGCCTCTTATCTTAGATGTTTTAGATGTAAGTACTCATTGTTCTAGGGATTTAGGAGCCTTTAACTACTGAAAAGGAAAATACCTAAGGCCGAAGAAGTTTGCAAAAGGAGAGAAATTAAAAAGAAGAAAAATGAAAAGGAATAAGTTATCCTCCAGTGGTCAAGAGTTTGCAGGGAGAATGAAAGAAAATAAATGAACAGCTTGCAGCTGGACTTACCAAAGGATGGTCCTGATGCCACTTTTACCTTGTGCCAGGCTTGCAAACCAAAAATGCCACCACCTAGGTATTGAGGAGTTTCTCAAAGCTGAGGTAGGGAATCTAACCCATGCTACTCCTAAGGTAGGTTTGCTTATTTGTTGACACCCATTAAGGAAAAGGAGTTTTTAAGGCTAGTGAGTAAAACAAATGGGAATGGTGCATTAGGCAGAAATTAGCAAACACCAACTAAAAAATTTATAGAGTGGGTCCTAAAGGAAAGAAAAGAATATTATTTTCTGAAACTGGTAACATTTTTTTTTCTTGATGAGATGAGAATTGCAGGAAAAGCCAGTCCAATCCCCCTCAAATGGTACTGGACTATGTTATAGCTATAAGGAGAGATGTTTTATTTTAAGGTACATAATTTAAATTTTTTAAAAGTTCTCTGTTCCTATAGCATAGGATCAGGTTCCTTCTATAGTGTCTAAATTAAACAAATTTATGGACTTTCAGTATTCCTGAATAATTTTCCATGTGATGCATCTGCAATGAAAGGTTCCTAAATTTAATCAAAGAAATGCTGATGTGAATCGCCTTGGGTAACTTTTTGTCCTGCACATCGCAACCTTTTTAAAAGTACAATTGTGGAAATGAGAAATAATGGATCATATTGATGATTCCCATGTATCTGGTTTGAATCTTTTTGAGGAAAGTGGCATAATTTAATGATATGAAATGTTATGGCTTATGTATAGATATCCCCCAAAGCCTCATGACCTCATAAGTGGAGCTTTGGGGCGGTAATTAGATCATGGGTGTGTGATATTGGATCATGATGTGTGATTCTAGATCAGTCCATGGATTGATTTAGCATAGTTCTGGGTATGGATGATGGATTTAATAAAGAAGGAACCCTCAACCTGTGTATGAGTGGCACAAACGAATAAGTTGCAGGCTCAATGGAATAAAAAGGGAAAGAAGAAGGAAGTCTCACAGCTTCTTTCCTGCTGTGTCATGAGCTCTTTCTCCTCTACCATTCCACCTTGCCTTGTAATCAGCTGATGATGGAATGAAACTTCTACAAAGTGTGAGCCAAAATAAACCATTATTCCTTTAAATTATGGGTTATGGGTATTTGCCCAGCAACAATCAAGTAACTAAGATGTGACATATATTTTCTATGGAATAGAGAAGATGACATATGAGCATGTTGGATATGTGAGAGTACATGTGTAGTACAAGCACAACAGGGTTTGCACTAAGAATTGTCATTGTAATAACACTATTTGGTAGCCTAACTTCATCCATGTATTCTTAATTGCACAAAAAGTCAGTAATTTGTCACAATGAGATTTTAAATGTTTGCTTTAAGTGTTGCTATTTCTGTGTTTTATAAACCAAGACAGAATTTCCAAAAATAACAAAGGAAACCAAAATAAATATTTCTGCATTTGGAGTGGAAAAAAAAAAGATGCCTATATATGAAGTATTTGTATCTGATTGTACATGTCAGGGATACCCTAAATATATTGGCTTAGAGTTCAGCATGGACCTGTGTTTGAAATTTGATTTCATTTTGCCCATAGATCATCAGAAAAACCATGGGAGAAAAATGGGTAGCTAGAACTAGTGGAACAAGTGCATGAAAAAATAGAAAAAGAAAGAAAAAATCTGGAAAGAAGACACAAAAGGGAGACATGAAGAATAATTCAAGTGAATAGATACTGGTAAAATTTAGATTCAAATGAGTAGATACTGGTAAAGAAAACTAAGAAAACTGAGCATGAGATTTGGGGCAGGGGCCTGTGAATTAAACACAAGCATGGAGAAAAAGAAAGGATATTCATGTCAATGAAAAGAAAAAGTGAAATGGCAATTAGGCCAACCATTAGAGTGTGTAAATGGGAGCAGCAGAACCAATGGAAATTATGTTGTACAATTAGGCTTGGAATTGCTAGGGGAAGAACAATAGTATCTTAATGTCAGCATGTTTGAAATTTTTATTAAGTATTTGGATAAGATTATTTCATGAATCAGTTTTCTGTGACAGTGAGTGTGGAGATATGGAAGGTTATGATTTCATCAATAATATGACTGATTTAATACAGAATAAAGTCTAGATTGCCACTAGCATAGTACACATGCAATAAATAATGATTGAATGGAAGATTTAGTAATGATACTTTGGAAGATATTTATTCTATTTCATTTTCTCATTTCATTAAGAACAGAATACAACTGAAAGATACAATCAGAAAAAATTAGTAATCAGAATAAATTATACAAAATTATTAGATCAGAAATTATAAATCCAAACAACCACAAGCTTGACTGGAATAATGTAACCAGAGAGGCTATTTAGTGTCAGAAAACCTAATTCAAAGTAGAATAATTTTATCCTTATTTATTTACAAAATTGGAAATGAAGCCCATGTTAGACTGCAATAATTAGTTAACACCCTCTTCCAGTCCAATTATTTTTAGTTTTGAACACTGTTGGCTTTTATATTGTATAGACATAATTTAGTCTATTCAGGTAAATAAGAGTTAATAGTAAAAGTATTAATTTGGCCCAGTAGATAATTAGTATAAACTGTTATATATGAAAGCTGGGTTGGCAGGACTTTGATTTTAATAATGTCCATGGTATCAAATCAACAGTTTGTCATTATGGCTGTAAAATGCACAGACGGAGAAATACTTTATTCCTCATTTTGTAATTTATTTATTTCTGTAAAAGAATCAACTGAGATTATTTTACCTTTATTTGAATATTCAGAATAACAGTAAAAGCTTCTGATTGAAATGTTGAATTTCAACATGGATTATCATTTTCATTTATGTCATTATAATAAATTCTTTATGTAATGTGCTATTTTTATTTTTATTTTTATTTACCATGAAGTTTGAGAGTGGATATACAAAAAGAAAGGACTAAGCCTACCACAAATAGTGTGATTTTTTTTTTTCTTTGAGACAGGGTCACTCTCTGTAGTTCAGAGTGGCCTTGAACTCACTATGTAGCCCAGGCTGTCCATGAACTCACAGTGATCCTTGTGCCTTACCTCCTGAGTGCTGGGATTACAGGTGTGTGCCTCCACACCCATCTCATAAATAGTATAATCTTTAAAAAAGAAAAATATATATAGCTGTACTCTGACACAATGTGAAGCACATTAGTGTATTTTAATTACAGTGAATACCCAATTTGACTTGTGAACTTTCACAGGAATGAACACACCTTGCATTACATGTTTCATAGATTTGAACAAATCACAGAAGTACCTCACATGTTTTTAGTACCACTTTAAGGTAACTGTAGAAATAAAAAGAGTTTATTTGCAGTATGTGTGTGTGTGTCTTTGGTTTTTTTTGTGATTTACACTGTAATTATATTTGTGTCAAAGTTGTGTAAGACTCATGTTGTCAGACTTACCAGTGAATCTTACAAATGGTCCTGCAATGGAACTCATTTGTAAGTAGGGGACTCACTGTAAGAAAAATTTACAACTTTATATGTATAGTATATGTACAAAATTTGTCTTTAAAACATATTTGAAATGTTTAAATGTTAGTCTTATACTGCTGTTTAAAAGGCAATAGCTATATAGTGAGTGGTATTTCAGTATATGGTAGTCTTAAGACTCAACCATTCAGAATGTTATAATTTATATGAATGAAACTGAACCATTATGTTCTAAGACTTGTCTGTGAAGTTTTCACCAAACTTTGCCTGATATAGGCAGAGCATCATGATGGAAGGCTGTGGTGGAGCAAATCTCTTCACCTCATGTCAATGGGAAAGCAAGGGAATAAGAACACCAGGGAGAAGGTGGGGGATGAGATAGAGTCCCTAAGGGAATACCACTAGGAACCACTTCCTTTAATTAAAGATCACCACCTGTTTCCATCACTTTTCCCTAATGTTATCGAATTTTAATCTCATAGATCTTTTATTGCACTAGTTAAGCTACAGCTCTCATGATCCAGTCACCTTCTAAAGCCACACCACCTAAGCTTAACATTTGAGAATTTTGAGGGGCATTTTATATCTAACTATAAGACTAATATTTTAGAAGGAAATATGTAAAACTCCCTGAAATCCCCTGTAGCCAAAATGGCATATACATAAGAAATGAAGTCTCATTTTAATAGATGTGTGTGTGTGTGTGTGTGTGTGTGTGTGTGTGTGTTCCCCTGTTCATGCGTGAGTAGTGAGAGAAGGGACTGTCGAGACAAAGAGTAATAGAATCCAGATAGGTCCTGAAGAATTACTATAGATTACCAAATTATTGTTCCTATTGCTGCCACCATTGAATATATAATCACATTGTTGAAGCAAATGAGCAAAGTCTCAAGTGCATGGTTTATGATTATTGACTGGGGGAGTATGTTCTTTTTTATTCAACTCAAAATAGACAATGAGAAAGTTAATATTAATGTGTAATGGACAAGTACATCTATTCAGTTTTCTCCTCAGAGATATGTCAATGTTCCTGCACTCTCTCAGAATAAAATTCAAAGGGGAAAGACCATTTGGATACCATGCAGTACTTCACATTGATCCAGCACATCAGTGGCATCGTGTTAATCAGACAGGATCAGCAAAGGGTGGCTTCTATACTGTAAGCTCAATAAGATATACTCCAATGGGTGGGAGAGAAATTTTATGAATATCCAAAATGTGACACTTAATTAAAATTGTTCTAGATGCAATGGTTGTGGTATGCTGGTATATTCTGTTCATAATAATAGGCAAATTGATGCCTTGCACATCTACCATAAAGAAAAGAAACAATATCTGTTGAGTTATATTTGACTTTAAGGCACTGAAGAAAAAAAAGAGGCAGGTGTTTTATGAAAGATAAAAATCTTTTACATGCTATTTTGATGTTATGCCCACCAAACATATCATGAATAATTTTATTAAAAATAAAATAATGAAATAAGTGCACAATGATCAGGCATACGTACAAGTTATCATATATAAAGTAAGGAAATGAAAGGCAGACTGTGCTAAAGTATTAAGATATGGTGAAACAAATTTTTATTAAACTGAATATGAATCTTGTTTATAGGACTGATATTAAAAAAGATCAGGCCCATTTTCTCTGTTTCCTTTCACTTGAATTTAATACTGTCTGCTGCGATGGCATATCAATTTTCTCCATGCTCTTATTTCTAACTGTGGTAGTGCGTCTGTCTCATTGATTAGCTGCCCATCAAATCTGAATCTGATCTACCTCATTGGCAAGGTGTCACTGAAAACAGGTTTTCATTAGTTTCCTAAGTGGGGTATGCCCTGCTGTGTTTAAAGTGTTCCATAGATCTATCATGCCCTACCATTTGCAAATTAGTATGACTGTGTTCCTTGTCTAGAACTCTTCTTCCTTGTTTCCTTACCGACAGTGAATATCATAGACTTTCCAGCTTCAAGCTTCCAAAGAAGCACCAGTTTCTCACAGAACAAAGAAAATAGCTGCTCTTGGAAAGTAGAAAACTGTCACTTGGGGTGAAACCAGTTCATTTTATCATTATTAGGCAGTTTAAACTTTTGCCTGTATTTCTTGAGGGTATTTTTCATTACATTTGATAATTTTGTTAAGCTGTATCTCAGAGTTGATCACTGTGGGCCAATTTTCATTTGTTTTTCATCTGAGATGATTTTTTTATCTCTAATTTCTTTATGACTATAGTGAGCCCTCATTGTATTTTTTTCTGGGTGTTTATTTTGGTTCATTTGTGTTCATTGTTTTTATATTTTCATTCTATTCAGGTTTTTATCTTCATGTACTTGTTTGATAATTTATAATTTACTTTGGAATGCTATTTGAACTTTCTTTTGATCTTGTTTAATACTTATGATCTTTGAGGGAGAAAAAAACACTTTTTTAATCTGTAAAAATGTTATACATTTTAATTCCTATCTTTTTTTCACAGTATGTATTAAATATGTTTTAAAATAAACTTTTACATATATTTTTCCATGTATGCTAGGGAGAACTCCCTGCTCTGTGCTTCAGAGACATTCAGTTTTCTTAGAAAATAAAGTTGATACTAGTGACCAGAGGATGCTCGTTTCTCTTGATTTGTTCTCTTTTCCCTGTTTTCTTTTGCTACCCTATTGTGCAAAAGCATTCCTTTCTCTCTTTTTCTACCCTAGAAATCGTGCTTCCTCAAGTTTGTGACATCTATTTCTCTTATTGTGAAGACCTTTCTTGCAATGGGTTATTAGGAACTACATAGCCAAGACGTGCTTTAAAATTATTCATGCTTAGAGTTGAAATTATAACTTCCTGATCACCTTCTGTACCATCATTGGGACCCAGGTGAAGGTCTGGAGGGCCTTTCCATCACCACATCTGTCACCACCTCTGCAACCCAGGTGAATCACACTGGAAGGCCCAGACAATGGCCCCTCCCCTCTAGGCTGGCACAACTGAGATGAACTCCTTGACAGGGCCCAGAGATCAGAGAGAAAGCCAGCAACACACTAGGGTCCCAACCAGGGCACATAGGATGGACAGGTGAGATTAGTGTTGGGAAAAGTTCGAAGCAGCAATAACATTTTGACCCAACAGGTGGTGAGCTAGGTGAACCGGTGCTGTACCTGGGGACAAAGACACATGGAATAGAAGAAAGCAGGCATGTCCCCCTTGTTTTCTCTTTCTCTTTCCTTTTTTTGGTTTTCATTGCTTTTTGATTTTGATTTTGATTTTTTTGTTTTGCTTTGCTTTGTTTTCTTTTTCTTTTTTTTTTTAATCTGTCTTTTTCTTTTTTTCTCTTTTCAAAACAGCTAAGAAGAACTCCAGCCACAGAAAATTCATCCCATCCCCCAGATCAGAGACGAAGTTCAGACAGTCCCTTGTTACTTTCTTATTCTTTCTCTTCTGCCCTTTCCTCTAGTCTCCCAAAGTGTGCATGAGCATCCTTTGTCCTCTAGCTCTGCCTCTACTTTCTTTTTAGTTATCTTTGTTTTATCAACTGACCTTCTTAAATCTTCCCATGACAGAATAAAACCACTCTATGAAGGGGAAACACTTTGAACATAAGCTACCAATTTTCAATCAGTTCTGTATATAATTGTAGATTTTGCTTCTATGTTTTGAAGTACAAAGTTAATACCTACCATAGTTTGTTTCTAAGTTGTGCTTGATGCCAATTTTATTGCTAATTATACTACTTTTGCTGGGATATCATATCTGTTGTAATTAGTTGTTTTCCCTTCTGGAATAATATTGGGAAGCTCTGGGCTAATAATCTTACTACAGCCTAGCACAAAAGAACTGGGGACTGAATCAAACAGATACCAGCATCTCATTATTAATTAAGTGGGAAGGTAGGATCTTGGAACAAACACAAACCAAGAGCCTCCTACAAACAGAAGATATTTCTAAGGAACAGACTTTTCCTAGAGAGGACTTGATAATAGTGATGTACCCACCTGCTTCAAAAACATACAGGGATCAACACACACAAAATTTTGGAACAGGAAATGACAAGACACAAAAACAAGAGGCATTCTCACATCTCCAGCCTACCCAGAACAAGTCCAGGAGACAAGTGATAGTTGAAAAAGGAAGAAATACAACTAAAATTTCTGAAAAGATAGCAATAAAAGTAAAGAAATAAACTCATGAGACTATAGAAGAAATCAGATCAGAACAAATCTGTCAGGTAGAAAAAGAAATGTCAACATTTATAACGGAATCTCTCAGCAAATCTAGAATACAGAAGAATAAAATATAAATGATGATAGGAAGAGAATGAAAATAGTGAATGATCAATATAGGAGAAAGAATGCTTGAGACAGATTGATATGGACATCCAGGAAATAAAATATTCCAATGAAAGTTGGCAAAACTGCTTGAATGGGACTGAAGACAGAATTTCAGACTTTAAAAACAGTATTACAGTTAGTGACTGCAAAAAGAAAGATCTCTTAAAAATAACAAGGGATCAGGAAATAACAATTCCACAGCTGCAAGTCAATACAATGAAAAATAATATAAGACTGATATGTGTCAATGAAAGAGCAGGAGTCAAAACAAATGATATAAAAAGACTACTTGCAAAAGTAATAGCAGAACATTTCCCAAGCATGAGAACCACAATCTTATGCTGCACCTCGAGCTTCTAGAGATAGAAGAGCAAGTCAAGACCAAAGCATATACAAGGGAGGAAATTATACAGATCAAAGCAGAAGTTAATGCAATTGAGACTAAGAAAACAATATAATGAATTAATTCATCAAAAATTGTTTCTTTGAAAGCATAAAGAAAAATTGATACATCCCTAACCAACCTTATCAAAACAAGGAAAGAAAAAACTCAAAGTCATGCAGTGAGGAATGAAAATGTTGACATTACTAAAGAGCCTATGGAAATTCAGAATAGCATTAATAACTACTTCAAAAATCTTTACTCATATAGGATGGAAAACATAAAAGAAATGGACAGACTCCTAGAAAAAATGAACTACCAATGCTGAATCAAGAAGTTATAAAAATTCTGAAAAACATAATGTCAGTCATTGAAAATGTAATTAAAAACTCACCAACAAGGAAAAAGCCAGGTCCTGATAGATTCACTGCTGAATTCTACAAGAAATTCAGAGAAGATTTAATGCCAATACTTCTTAAACTCTTCAATGACATTGAAAAGGAAGCAATTCTCCCTGACTCATTCGTATTACCCTGAAAGCAAAAGTAGAGAAAGAATCAACCAAAAGAGAAAAAAAAAGAACTACAGGGTAATCTCTCTATTGAAAATAGATACAAAAATCCTCAATAAAATATCCACAGGTGGAATGCAGCAAATCATCAATATTGTACAATATGACCAAGAGGGATTTATCACAGGAATGCAGCAATGGTTCAACACATGCAAATAAATAAATGTAATACATCATATGAACAGAGCCAAAGACAAAAATCACATGATCATTCAATAGATGCAGAGAAAGCATTTGACAAAGTCCAACTCTCATTTTTACTCACTAACGAAAATTAGAATAGAAGATTTTAACCTCAATCTTACAAAAACCATCTATGACAAACCAAAGGTCAACATCATATTGAATAAACAAAAATTCAAAATTTTCTCTCTCAAACTAGGAAAAAGACAAAGATGTCTGCTATCATCACTCCCATTCAAAATAGTTCTGGAAAAATTAGTCAGACCACTTAGAAGAGAAAAGAGATTAAAGGAATAAGGATAGGAAAGGAAGAAGTTAAATTATCGTTATTCGCAGATGACATGATACTCTACATAGAATACCGCAAGAACTCCACTAAAAACTGCTACAATTATTAAGCAAATTCAGCAACATACTTTGATACAAAGTCAGCACTCAAAAATCCTGTACACAGACAACAATCTCACTGAGAGAGAATTTAAGAAAACAACACCCTTCACAACACATTCTGAAAAAATGAACTACTTAGAAATCAAACAAAGGAAGTAAAAGATCTATACATCAAAAAATACAGCACTCTGAAAATGTGAATCAAAAATGATATCAGAAAATGGAAAAATATCCTTTGCTCATGGATAAGAAGGACAAACTGTGAAAAATGCCATACCTTCAAAACTATTACACAGATTTAATGCAATTCCAATAAAAATACCATTAGCATACCTCACAGATCTAGAGAAAACATTTCTAAAGGTCATTTTTAAACAGAGGAGACCTACATAGCAAATGTAATCCTAGGCAACAAAGGCAAGGCAGTAGGCATCAAAACCCCTGCACTGAAATTATAGCACAAAGCTACTGTGATAAAATCAGCATGATTCTGGCAAAAAATAATGCAAACAAACCTGAGGATCTGTGGAATGTATTAGATGATGCAGACACAACTACAAACACACTCAGTCCCTTTATCTTTGACAAATGGGCCAAACATGTCCACTGGAAGAAAAATGGTCTCTTCAAGAAATGGTCTTGAAAGAACTGGTTTTCCACGTCTGGAAGACTAAAACGACCCATGTTTAACCCCATGCACTAAACTAAAGTCAAAATGGAACAAAGATGTACACATTAAAATAAAACCATTAAATCTTCTGGAACAGGAAGTAGGTAGAAATCCTGAAGGCACAGGGGTAGGCAGAGAATTCACGAAAAAAACTAAACTGCGCTGAAATACTTCACAGAATCAACAACTGGGATCTCATGCTATTGAAAAGTTTTTTCATATAAAAAGAAATCACCAACAGAATGAAAAGACAACCCACCAAGAGGGAAAAAATTTTAGCCAATTGTCTCTCAGACAAAGGACTTCTATCTAGAATGTATAAAGAACTGAAAGAATCACACCTCCAATATCGAAGACACATCCAAAAATGGGCATCTGATATGAATATATTCTCAGATGAAAAAGCACAAATAGCAGATAAATGCATGAAAAAATGTTCAATATCTTTAGTCATTTGAGATATGCAAATTAAAACAACTCTGAGATTCTGTCTCACCCCAGAAAGAATGACTATCACCCAGAAATTATCCAATAAGAAATGCAGAATGGCTGTGGGGAAAAAGAAATACTTCTTCACTGTTGGCAGGAGTGTAGACTGATACAGCCACTGTGGAAATCAGTGTGAATATTCCTCAAAAATCTAGGATTAGAAGTCAAATTTGCCTTGGCTATTCGCCTTCTGGATATTTTCCCAGAAGAATTCAAATCATCATACCACAGCGATATATGTGCACCCATGTTTATAGCAGCACAATTTGTAAGAGCTAACTCTTGGTAACAACGCAAATGCCCATCAACCAAGGAATGGATTTTTAAAAATGTGATATTTTCATACAATGGAGTACTACATAGGTATAAAGAAGGACAAACTCAAGGCTTTAGAGGAAAATGAATTCAAATAAAGACCATATTAATAAGGGAAATAAGTCAGACTCATGTATAAACATTGTACTGGTTTCCTAGTGTAAGAAATTGAAAGAGTAAGTAAGACCCAAAATGTACAATAAATATCGTAAAAGGAAAAGAAAATGCTTGAAAGGAAAGAACAACTGGGATGGGGGAAAGGAGAAAAGAAGGAAGGTAAGAGAATATATATATACACATACACAAGATAGCTAAGATAATTATACTAACAATTGTTATTAGATCATTTAAAAGAATGGTTTGTTCTTATATTGTTTGATCAGTTTTACATACATATATCTTATAGTCTGAGCAACTACTTTGAATATAATAATATGCAATATGTTAACCATTGTTAATTTTCTATCTTGTTTTGAAATTCCCTGTGACTGTTTTTATTTTTTTCTCTCTTTAAAATAAAAAAGAAACTATAACTTCCTTTGTCTGGGTTTTGCCTGCATCATTAATTTTCCCCTCATCTTTCTCTGGGCTTTTCTTAAGCCTATCTTCCCCTCCTCCACACGAACGTAGGCTTGCAGCAACAGTAATAGCTGTACTGGACTCTCGAATTTATTTCACTACATATTATAAACACTTTGGGCTTTGAAGTGTTCTCTGTTTCATGAAACTTCTGAAGAAATAAGTTCTAGGTGATGTTATTTTTATTCTTTTTGGAAGTTAGGGTCTCTCAGGAGACTTAGTGAAGAAATTAGACTCATGTGGTTACTATCACTATCCAATTCTGAACTTTCCTTCCTAGCCTGTTGCTAGGTATGCTACAATGTAGTAAGTTTTGGATATGCCTTTTTCTTTCACCACATTTTGGCATTAGAGCTTTCTTATGTATTTATGTTATCTCTTTACTTGCCAAATGAATTGATCCTTTGTTTTCTCAGTTGGTGTAACTGCATCCATAATCCCTTTTCTTTCCACCACAGGGTAAAAAGGCACCAACTTTCCTCACTATATGAGATATAGTTCCTGAAGTTGTATCCAGTGTAACTAAAATATAATGTAGTGTTTGTTTTTGGGTTTTATCTTTGAACCAGGAATTGCTTGTGAGTTAAAAGTATTGTTAGGGCCAGGGATACAGCTCAGTTGCAAAAGTGCCTGCCTGGCAATCACAAGGTGCTGAGTTCAATTCCTGGTACCATAAAAAAAAATATTGTTAATATTTCACTTTTGTTTTCTTCTTATTTTCCTATACAGTGCTGATTTATTATTGTATGTAAAGAAAATGACATAAAATTACATTTTGTATATTGAGATATTTTCTTGATTTAGTTTGTGTGTTTTTTTTTTTTCCAGTACCAGGAATCGAACTCGTGACATTGTGCTTGCAAGGCAGGCACTGTGCTGCTGAGCTAAATCCCCAGCTCCTCTCTTGGTTTAGTTTGAAACAAGTCTGGTTCCCCATTAAACTTCATGAACATTCAAAAACATGCATTATTTGAATTAGTTCACATTGATTAAATAAATTATGTTTTATACCATCTATTCATTCAATGTTATTAACAAGTACAAGGTTTAAGTGATCAAAATTATACTAGACTTTGAATGAAGTCACAGACATTCATTTACCTCTCCTCCTTCTCTTATCCATTCAGTAGCTGTACATCTCTTCTGATCCAGGAGCTGTGTTAGGGTTGAGTGAGGAACGCTAGTATTAATCAGACCCCTTCCTGGATATGATTTGCTCATATTCAGTAAGACTAATAAGGAGCTTTGTTCCATAGACTAACAAGGAACTTTTGTTCCATAATCACGTAAAGATGCTATATTTATCAATTCTGATAATGCTTCCCTGAAAGGATGGAAAAGAGAAATTTCTTGGGGTTTCCATGAGGACAAGATATTTGAGCTCATATCTAATATCTCCAGAAGATGAAAGTGGAGAGGGTTTGTTGGAATTCTAAGAGGAAGTATTAAGAGGAAGTTGGTATTCTAAGAGAAACTGTGGGGTGTAAAAATTAAAAGAGATCTGTGAGAAGAGCATAAAGAAAAATTGAAGGAAATATTGTTAAATAGGACCAGAGAAGTCTTCTTTTTGTTAATGTTAAAGAGTTGGAGCTTTTTCATGAGAAATGTAAAGCTGCTTATGTAAATGCTATAGTTTGGAACTTGTATGTCCTCCAAAGATCTATATGTTGAAGACATGCTGTCATGAGGTGAAAAACTTTTAAAATGTGGCCAAGGTGGTCAGGAACATAGCTTTAAAGGGCATGATGAGACTCCAGGCCCCTTGACTCTTTTTGCTTCTTGGCTATGAGCTGAAAAGTTTTGCTCTGCTCTGTGATCCTGACATTATATGCTACTGTTTCCCAGATACAAAGACACAGTGCCAATGGATCATGCACCAGAACCTCCAAAACTATGATATATAATGTTTTCCTATGTATAAGCTGATCATCCCAGGTACTTCATTACAGTACTAGAATGTTGATTGGTACTGTAAGATATCAAACATATTTTAATTCTAATACTATTACTTTAACAATAAAGTACTGTCACAACTATTACTTCTCTGCTTGAATTAAAAGTGTAAAAACTGTCCAAGTGTAAAGAATATTATAGGTTGGAAATATGAAACATGAAAAAAAATAAGTAAAACCAGGAAAGCCAAATGACAGTGTGGCCATAGAAGACATCTATAGCACAATTAAGGAGATAAATGATTTATACTAACATAGTGGCTGGAGTTATTGAAAACAATGAACAAGGGATTGCATGCAACACATTTCAATGAATTATATATTGGAGGACGAATATTGGAGTGTTGTATATGCTGGTAAACAACAGCATAAATGTGTGTGTGATCGCAGACTAGATCATGAAGAGAAGATGCAGACCTGTATTTGAAAGAATCAAATACTCTATGGTCTGAAAGGACTTAGGAAAGAACTTGGCAGATCGATAGTAGTAATTCTAAGAAATGATTGGCCCATGAAAACTTACAGAAGAGACTATTTCCTTAAGAGAAAATGTAGTCACAAGGATGTTTCAGAATCAGTTGTAGATACTTGGCTGTAGACAAAGCATTAGTGATTTTAAGGAATTATTACTAATTATCTAGAGTCTTATAATATTGTTATAGTCATATATAAGTGTGTATGTGTGTGTGTATGTGTGAAAAATCAACCCAATGTATTTATGCATGGAATAGATAGCTTGGTGAAGGTATTTTACTTTAAAATATTTCAGAATGCTATAAAATGAAATGAGTTGAATTAAGGGCACTGTATACTATGGTGAGTCTGAGCTAGGCGGGAGTTGAAATGTGTCTGTGGGACTGAACAGTAGAGATAGAGATCTGGTTTAATGGAATAATGAAAGTAAAAGTCACTGCTGTGGGATAAAAAATGAAAACAAAAAAGTAACTGAAAATGGCAGGTAGAGATAAACTCTTCGTACAACTCTCATGTAGCTCTGGAGAGTAAAAAATTCAGTGTGTTTTGTCATATTAGGTGTAGAAAAGGAGAGAGAAAGAGAGAGGAAAAACAGAATTTTCAAAAGCCAGTCGATGCTAGCCTGCATTGAAGAAAAGTAATAATTCATAATGTAGCCGGTTTATTGAGGAACTCACTATGATGTAATACATGAAGTAAGTTTATTTTTCTGGAACACTACTTTTTAGCAAACTGTGTAGAATCCGGATTTCCCTCTGGGTTTGGGTTACTTGTTAACAACTTCCTCAGATTCCATAGACGTCTTTTCACTTCCAATGGCTATTAAGTCTCAGTCTTATTCAGTTCCAAAACATCAGTCATGAACTCGATAAAAGTGGCCTAACCTTCATCCAACTTTCATCTGTTGGTGTGCCTATTGCCTAGAGAAGATGCAGGAGCAGAATCACAAAGTACACCACCTTCTGAGTTGTTTTTAGGAATCAAAACTTAGAAAGGATTGAGAAGGCAAATATTCCCTTACTTGGTTACCATATTGCTTATAGGGAGATTTGCCTAAGCTACCTTAACTTTCCTCAAGCTGGTTCATGCACATTTGTGTTTGATTGCAAAAGGCTGTGCTTAGGGGCTGGGGATTTAGCTCAGCGGTAAAGCGCCTGCCTGGCAAGAGCAAGGTCGTGAGTTCGGTTCCCGGTACCGGAGAAAAATAAAAAAAAAAAAGGCTGTGGTTACATGCGGCTTCCATTTAACATGTGAGTCCGTCACTGTGGGTAGATATTTAGTTTTAGCAATTCGTCTTCTTTGTATAAAAGATCTCTCTTCTTTCTGTAAAAAAATCTCTGAAGAGAACAGGACTTGACTTCCTTTACCCATTAAAAATAAGCCCTCAACACCTTATTGCATCAGGCATTTCATCCTCTCGCCTGAAGTCACCTGTCCAGGCTTATTGTTCCAGTCCATGAAGGCAGAACCAACTCTGAAATCTTATTCTACCCCTTTGAAGTGCTACGGAGAACAGGCATGCTATCGGGCTCATCCTTACTTCTTTCCAGCCAAACTGAGTCCTGGAATCTTAAAGCCTAGCCAGCGTTTGTACTAACAGGTTCCTGAATTCCAGAAATCTTTCTGAAAATAGAAATCTATTTTTATGTTCACATATTCATCCAAAGCTCTGGAGAGCATGAAAAATTTTCCTGCATCTTTCTCATATGTAGTATAAATCCTGAAAATAAAGCATGGCATACTCTAAGTCTCCCAGGGCACCTTTCCCAAGGTTGCCCTGAATACACACTGCTCCAAAGGCACAGCAAGAGGGCAATGGGAGGTGAGATCCAGCAGTTGCAGACTCATTCTACTCAGAATGACATTTTTGTCTCCTATTTTAGTAGTCACTCACCAAACCTTCAAATGATTCTCATTCAACATCTATCAGCTTCAGGGAGAAATGAAGCCTTTCTGCTTTATTCCAGGAGAAAAGGCTCCAGTGATCTCCTTCCCCTGGAAGAAAGGAAGGTGATGCCACTTGGTAGGAATTTATCAGTTCTGCAAGACCTCCTGCGAGATTGTATGCCAACTATCCAGGAGAAATCAGAAGCTTTCTTTAGACGGTGTAGTTCTCAATGGCTTGTGTCTCTGACCGAGGCCTCTTTACCTACAACTGTCACTACACTGATAAACTAGTTGCGGTTGCATAAGGCATGTATACTGGTACTGAGCTGTACTACTTGCATATTTATGTGATATACATACACTAATATGACCTATTTCAACCTATTATTTCAACCTTACTGAATATAGAGTTGGGAAGAAAGACACACAGTTGAATTTTAGGAGCCAGAAAGTGCCAGTATGAATGTGCAGTTGCTTGTAATTATGGAATAACAAGAAATATGCATAGCTATATTTCCATTCTAATCAACAATTGCTCCAGTGGACAAATCACGATAAACATATATTAAATTATGTCAGTATTGTGTTTTTTCATGGGTTTAGACCTTGAAGTTTTACTCTGGAAGTTCTTTACATAAAGCTTAAAAAATTTTGAAAATAGAGCAGGAGAATGTTGCCTAAATTGCCTTTTTTATTCTCATTAGCATATAAAAAGTGTTGTGCATATGCTTGGTATTTAATATACTGTGTGTGTATGTTGGTCTAACAAAGATTGATTTGTACATGTTACATGTAGTTAACTGGAAATCTTTTTTTTTTTTTTTTTTTTTTT
>NW_004955403.1:28576791-28604300 GCF_000276665.1 Chinchilla lanigera
GTTTTTCTCCGGTACCGGGAACCGAACTCACGACCTTGCGCTTGCCAGGCAGGCGCTTTTGCCGCTGAGCTAAATCCCCAGCCCCAACTGGAAATCTTTATTAAGAAGTAATTAATGGGGATCTAGCTCAGCAGCACAGCACCTGCCTGGCAAGCATGAGGTCATGAGTTTGATTCCCAGTACCAAAAAAAAGAAAGAAAAAAAAGAAGTAATTTACATGTCATACAATTCACCTCCTTAAAGTATCATAATTCAATGGCTTTAGCACTGGTGAATAGTTTGTGATAGGTGAATTGTGTGACATGTGAGCTGATTTGTGCATCTACTAGCATAGTGTTTGAGAATACTGTCATTATTTCTGAAAGAAACACTGCTTCTCTTAGCTATTGTCTCCAGTCCTCACGTCCACCTGATCTCTAGGCAACTGCTAATTTATTTTATAATTACCTCTTCTGGACAGTCCCTAAATGGAATCATGCCATATGTGACATTTTTCTTACTTCATTTCCTGTTTTCTATATGTATTTATGTTATAGCATATAGCACAACTATATCCCTTTCTGTGGTTGAATAATATTCCATTGCATGAATATGAAGACTTTCTGAGATACACATTAACTGGTAAGGACTTGTGTTATTAGTGTTTCATCAATTCTTGTGTACAAATTTCTGTATACATATTTTTATTTTGTGCAGGGTATAATTAGGGATGGTATTTTTAAACAATATGATAACTATGCTCAACACTTCTATTGTTGATTTTTGAAACAGAGTCTTGCTCTGTAATTCAGGGGGGCCTTGAACTCACTACGTAGCCCAGGCTGGCCTCAAACTCCCAGCAATCCTCCTGCCTAAGTCTACTGAGTGCTAGGATTAAAGGCATGCACCACTATACCCAACATGATTAACTTTCTGAAGGACTGCTAAAACAGCTTCACTACTACACATTCACATCGACAGTGTATTACAGCTTTAATTCTCCATATCTATGCTAATATACAATGTTACCAATCTTCTGGAGTATAGTTATTTCACTAGGCATGAAGTAGTATCATTATGAATTTGATTTTCATTTCCCTAATTGCTAAGTGTGTGCACTGTTTTGGGTAGATGTCTAAATGTTATGTAACTGTGTCAATAATTATATAGGCCTTCTTTTAATGCCATATTTATTGTTTCATTTTTAATATGATTCTGTCATTTGCCTGTTTTGCCCCAACACTTACTCCTGCTCATCCTGCAAATAAATTTCCATTACTTATTAAGATGCATCTTTCTACATATTACCTCTTCATGTAATCATAGAGAATACATGTACATGTAAAACTTTCCTCAGCTGAGTGTAGACTCACAACTCATAGTCTCTTTTTGATAGATATGTTTGAGTTTACAGTAATGTCTCATTCATTGCCCTTTTTGTGACTATTAGAAAGATTTTTAGTTCTATTTTTTCTTTGAACAATGCTATAATAATCATCCTTGTACCTGTGTCCTGAGGCATTTGTTTTATGAGTTGCAGTCCAGAGTAGCAAGGCTGAATTAAAACCCTGATGCTTTCAATTGCATGAAATATTTCTATTGTCTTTGCAAATAGGTTACAATAATGTATATTTCTAATAATAATATATAAAGTCCTCTTTTCTAATAGCTCAGCAGCAATAGATATATTTCTTTTCGTTTCTGTTACTTCAGTAGCACTATTGTGAGATTTTTGTTACCTCTAATTAGCACTTCCCAGGCAACTACTGAATGTGAGCTACTTATGCTATGTGATCTATGAGAAGCTGCTTTTCAGTGACAAACCTGTTCAGAACTTCTACCTATTTGCATTAGTCTGCTGATCAATTTTTGACATCAGTATGGGCTAGAAATTTTATAATATATTCTCTAGCTACCATTGATATTTATCTTTAAAATAGTTTTCTACCTGTGCTATTAGTCCCTTTGAATTTACAATGTTCTTTTTTTTTTTTTTTTTTTTTTTTTTTTTAGCCAGGAATCGAATGCAGGACCTTATGCTTGCCAGGCAGACACTGTGCCACTGAACTACATCACTGGCCCCCACAATATTTTCTCTTAAGTATTTTAGGTTTAACTTAGCCAACAGTTGTTGGCTAATGGTATTTTGATTAGGATTACATTAAATCTATATAAGTTTTGGGAGTATGGCCATTTTCACTATTGGTTTTTCCAATCAAAGAACAATAGATATCTTTCCATTTTGTGATATCTTCTTTGATCTCCTTTTCACAGTACTCTAATTTTCATTGGATCGATCTTTTACATCATTTGTTAGATTGATTCTTAAGTATTTCATTTGTTTAGGTGCTATCATGAAGGGTGTGCTTTGCCTAGTTTCTCTCTCTGTAACATTGTTGCTTGGGTACGGGAATGCTATTGATTTTTGAGTGTTGACTTTGTATCCACTACACTACTAAATTTGAATATTAGATCCTCAAATTTTTGAGTGTAGTTTTGGGGGTATTTTATGGAGACTATCAAGTCATCTAAAAATAGTGATGATTTAACTTCTTTCTTTCTTATCTTTATTCCTTTGTTTTTTTTTCTCCTCTCTGATTCTCTAATTAATGTTTCCAGAACTATATGGATTAGAAGTGGTAATAATGGATATCCTTGTCTTCCTCATTTTAGAGTGAAAGCTTACTCTTTTTGACTATTTAATATGATGTTAGCTGTTGGTTTGTTAAAGGTGGTTTTTGTAAGATTGAGATAAAGATTTCTGTAGGGTTTTTATCATGAATGGATGTTGGACTGGATCATGTGATTTTTGTCTTTGTTTCTGTTTACATTTTTTATTACATTTATTGATTTGTGTATGTTGAAACATCTCTACATTTTTGGATGAACCCTACTTGGTCATGATGTACAATCTTTTTGATGATTTGCTTCATTCTGTTTGTCAGTATCATACTAAGGATTTTTGCATCTGTGTTCATTAGGGTGACTGGCCTATAGTTCTTTTTTCATGTTGGTTATTTTCTCTAGGTTTGGAATCAACACAATATTTCCTTCCAGGAATGATTTTGGAAGCACTGCATCCTTTTCAGTTTCTTTAAAGCATTTCAGGACTAGTGGCATTAGTTCTTCTCTAAATTTCTTGTAGCATTCAACAGTGAATCCCTCAGGTCTCTGGCTTTTCTTTGTTGGTGAATTTTTAATTACATTTTTAATTTCATTGACTGATATGAGGTTAGTTAGAATTTTTATATCTTCTTGATTTAGTTTTGGCAATTTGATTTTGTCTGGGAATCTGTCCATTTCTTCTGTATTCCACTTTATTACAATATAAGCTCTCATAGTAGGCGTTGGCAATCTCCTGGGTTTCTGTGGGATCCATTGTGATGTCTCCCTTTTCATTCCTAATTACTTGAATCTGTCTTTTTCCTTTCCTCTTTTCTATGAGGCTGGCTAATGGTTTATCAATTTCATTTATTTATCCAAACAATCAGCTTTTTGATTCACTGATTCTTTGTATTGCTTTCTTGGTCTCTATTGCATTGATCTTTCCTCTTATCTTTATAATTTATTCTCTTATATAAGAATTGAGTTTTTTTTTTTTTTTTAGAAATTTGAGTTTCAACATTAGTTTGTTTATTTGAGCTCATTCTGTCTTCCTGATGAGTGAGTTCATCACTATAAATATCTCTCATAGGACTGCTTTCATTGTGCCCCATAAGGTTCAGTATGTTGTATGGCATTATTGTTCAATTGTATAAACTGTTTAATTTTGTATTTAATGTGCTCTATGACCCATTGATTGTTCAGAAGGATGTTGTTTAGCTTCCATGTGTTTATGCAGTTTTGTGATTTCCCTTGTCATTAATTTTCAGTTTTATTTTCCTATAGTCTGATAGCATGCATGGGATGGTTTCAATTCCTCTATATTTTCATGTTTAAGTAAGTCCACTCATATATGATCTCTTTTGCATAGCATCCCAGGTGCAACTGAGATGAATGTGTAATCTGATATTTTGAGGTGGAACATTCTGTAGACATCTACAAGTCCATTTATTCACTGGCTTGGTTTAATTTTAATATTTCTTAGTTGATTTTTTGTCTAGTTGATCTATTTGTGAGAGTGGCATATTAAAGCCCCCAGTATAATTGTGTTAGTGCTTATTTGTTTGATGTAGTTGGATGATCCTTTGTTTGGTGCATAAAGATTTATGATTGTTATCTCTTCTTTTGGAGTGTTCCCTTAACAAGTATGTAGTGACCTTCTTTATGTCTTTTGGTCAGTTTTGGCTTAAAGTTTACATTGTCTGCAAATGGAATAGCTATCCTTGCATTTTTTCTGGGTTCCTGTGGCATGGAGAATTGTTTTTCATTCTTTGACTTTTAGTCTGTGAATTTCTTTTTGGGTTAAATGTGTTTCTTGAATGCAGCATATTGTTGGATCTTCATTCTTGATCCATTCTGCCAGTCTTTTTCTTTTTATTGGTGAACTGAGACCATTTTTGTTGATGGTTATAACAGATATATTGGTTTTTCTTTTTCATGTTGTTTTCCTGTTGTTTGCTTCTTGTTTTTCTTCTCTGTTTAATTGCTTGCCCTGCTTTGTGGCTTCTTTTATTGGTGCTCAAGTGTTTATGGTCTCTTTAAAAATCTCTTTCTAATATTTCCTTCAGAGTATTCTGTAGAATTGGTTTGGTGGTCATAAATTTATTCAGTTTTTCTTTGTCATGCAAGTATCTTATTTCTCCATCAGTTTGAGAGACAGTTTTGTAGGTTACATGAATCTGGGTTGAAAATTGTTTTTCTTTAGTGAATGAAATACCTCACTCCAAATTCTCCTTGATTTGAAGGTTTGTGTTTAGAAGTCTGCTGTGATTCTGATGGGCTTTCCTTTATACTTGATACCTTTCTTTTTCTCTCCTTTTTAAAATATTTTGCTTGGTGATTTATATGGCTTGGTGTAGATTTATTTCATGGCTATTTGGAGTTTTACATGCTTCATTTATTTGTATGTTAAATTCTTTATCTGTGTTTGGAAAGTGTTCTGCCATTATTTCTGTGAAGAGGTTTTGTCTTGGTTACTTTTTTCTCGCTGCTGGGACAAAATACCTGATGCCCAAAATTAAGGAAGGAAAGGTTTATTTCACTTACAGTTTGTGGAAGTTTCAGTCCGTACTTTGCAGATTATAAGGCAGAGTGGCGCATGGCAAAGAGCTACAGCTCAGGGAGGCAGAACGCAGCTAACCCATAAGCACACATCAGGGCTGAATGCGGGAGGAATCACCTCAAGCACTCTTTTCCTCTCCCTTACATATGCAAACTATCCACCCCAGGGCGGGTGCAGCTCTCACACCCATATCAGACTCTAATAGTCTGCCCCATGGCTGCAGGAGGCTTTGGGGGGACACACAGACATAAACTATAACAGGTTTTTAATAGTTTTTGTGCTATCTCCAGCTTTCTCACTGATTCAGTCAATCTTATGTTATTCTTTTTTGCTTCATCCTGTAGGTTTTGGATTGACTTTTCATGAACTTCACAATTTTTAAGATATCTTTCTTTCCTTGGTCTCTAGTCACATCCTGTCTTCTAGATCTGATATTCTATCCTCACCTTCGTTCAATCTGCTGCATATAATTTCAAAGGAGTTTCTAATCTCCTGCATTTCTGTTTGGACCTTTTTCATTGATTCCATTTCTTGTCTATGTTTGGTCTTCGTAGTTTTCATCATTCTGCATGTTTTTACCTTTCTTTAAAACTTCTTTTCTGTTGTTAGTTCTGTTCTGAAGTATTTTATATTTTTAAATTATTTATTGAAGTACTTATTTCACTCCTCTTAACTTATGTTAAAAGATTAAATTATATATATAATAATTATATATTATATATATAATATTATATATTAAATTATATATTAAATTATTTTATTCTCTTTAAAATGAAAAAAGGAAAACAATTATCTGAAAGTAGAAATGCCTTTTTTAGAAAATCTTTTTGGCTTGAGAATTGTGTATTTTCAATTAGATATAAGTCTTCACAAGTCTTAACTTGACTGTAAATGTTGATAAGAAGAAATTGGAATGGCTTAGGTTCTTGTGTGAAAAAGAATGTTTCATTCATTCATTCATTCATTCATTAAATCATTTATTTATTTACCAAATAATTATTCATCACTTACTATGTACAAGATGAAAGTCCTTGCTTTCTGGCAAAACTCATCCTGGCTGAGAGATGTTAAAGAAGTTATATAATAAACACTTTCAAATAAGTTTGATGATGCTAGGCATGGGTGCATCTGCCTTCAGGCCCAGCTACTGTGGAGGTTCACGCAAGAAGTGGAAAATTTAAGGCAACCCTGGGAAATTTATCAAGACCGAACCTAAAAATGACAACCACAACTATAATATGAAGGGGTGGGGATACAGCTCAGTGCCCCCTTTATTCAACCTTAGCACTGAGAAAAAATTGATAATGAGTGCTAATGAAAAAATAATCCAATAAAATAGAGGATTGGAGGATGGAAGAAAATAGAATTCAATCACTTATGGGGTATTTAAAGGAGATATCATCGAGAAGTTATTGAAAGACCCAGAGGGCATTAGAGAGTGAACCATGACGATATGACAAGGGAAAAAATTGCAAGTAGGAAAAAACCAGCAAAAATAAGCTACAATATTTTGCTTGGATAAGTATTCGAACTATTTATGAGTTCCATTTGTTTTTCTGCGAGGCATTTTGATCTTTCAAAGGCATTATTACAAAGATTGTTTCCAGATGCTTTGCCACTAGCTTCCTGTGAAAGCTTTCAGTTTCTCCTCAGAGATTACATTAGGGAATTTACTGTCAATAACTTGTGTATCTAATTGTATCAGAACCAGGTGCCTAGTGAATACTGAGTCTTAATCTTTATGAAGCTAGGCCATATTCATTCAAAGTTGCTAGTCTATCTTTCTAGAGGTAGATATTCAATGTATGTTTGACATTTTTCCTTTTGCTTGGAAAAACAAAAATAGCACCATTTAGCATCCTCCTGTTGTACAAGGATAAAACCATAACCATCCTGATTTTGGAGAACAATGTCCAGTCACTGATAACTAGAATTCTGTAACTCACGTAAGACAAAGGAATTATGTTGCTGAAATATTAAAGGTTTGATTTTCTCTGGTAAATATGAATTTAAATGCTTAATAGATATTTAAATGCTTAATTTATATATGAATTTAAATGCTTAATAGATATAGTTATTGGTAAATGTACTTTTGGTTCCACCACAATTGCTCCTATGACTTTGGAAGAAACAATCAAGAAAATCAGACATATTAATGCCTGCAAATTCTAAGATCCTATTTCCTTAGTTTGGGGATAAAATGGGTCAAGAAATTATGTTCTACACCCCTGTGGTGTAGAACAGCTTCTACAATAGTGATCATGCCTCAATCTATGAAACTGTAAGATTCATTTCAGTTAAGAGATACTGAAAGAGGATGAGCACAGTGACAGCGTGAAGATACACACCAGACACTGCCAAGTAGAACGCCTACTAAGTGACAAGGTTACCAGATGACCAGGTACAATCTAATGTGCCCTCAGCTCAACCAGGGGCCCATCAACCACTCTCCTGCACTACACCTCAGCAAATACCCCTCAGAGTCATGCAGAGTAGCCCCATCAGGTTGTGCCTGATAAACAGCATAGTAAGGAGTTGAGTTTGAGAATGGCGGGTGCCCATTTTCAAGCCTGAAGGAAAGAATACTTTGTGGGAATGATGTTCACAGGAGGTTCACCTGAGAAAAGAAACAAAAACCCAAAAAACATGAGATCACAGTAATGAAGTCTTATAATAAATAAATATACTTAAATGTTTTCCAAGTCAATGTTGATATTTAAGTGCCTTCTATTTTGTTGTCCTGTAGGTGACCTGAATATTATCAATAGTCTTAATATTGATCATATTTTAAAAATTGTATGAACTCATTGTTTTATTTTGTCATATGTATTAATTTTAAAAATGCAAAATATATATGGTTTTTATTATATCACTTATAAAAATCAAAACTAAAACACAATGGAATTAAAATACTGAGATAGAGATCAAAAGTACCAGCTTGGAGTCATTTTACAAATAACTTCAATGGTTCTAGAACAGAGGTTGGCAAACCATGAAGCAAATCTGGAAGCCACCTGTTTAGGGAAATAAAAATTTACTGGAGCAGAGACATTCTCATTCATTTATGTTATTTGCATGACTGTTTCAAATTATATAAACAGAACTTAAGATTTGCTAAAGACCAGCGTAGGCTGCAAAGCCAAAAACTTCTTTCCAACCTCGTAATAAAATAATTTACTTATCTTTATTCTTGAATATCACATCATATTTGTTTCTTGAATAAAAAAATCTATATTTACATCATATTTTTTATAACTACTTATTGATAAATAGGAATAGATATGTAGTAGATATTATAGGAATCATTTGATTTTTCTCCTCTTTGTATTTTTTCACCCTGAGAGCTTTTTACCCTGAAAATATATTTCAGTGTTACACCATGTTGCTTTGCACACTATCTCTACTATGGTACCCAGCTTTCATTTTTAGATTCGTTCTGGCTTTTCTTCTGCATTTCAAATCTTTTCAAGCTCTCTTATCAGATAGTTGAACGTCTAACATATATTCTTTCCTGATGCATGGAGACATTATTTATGTTGCCTTTTATTCCCTTAAAATGAACCATGAACAAAGCACACAGATACCATTTTCAAATCAACCTTCCAGTGTTCTTGACACTGAGTTTTCCTCTGTAGTTCAATAACCATTTTGTGAAAAGTTAGAATTCACCCTTCCTCAGATTCCTAGACCCAAAAACCACCAGAGACCTCAATATTTGTCTAATTTTTCAGATTCATTCCTAAATAAAACAAAATTCAATTCTTTTCAATTTTTCAAAAATCAGTTTTTCCATGTAAATTTGCCCTGAAATGTGCCACATTTTGTTATCTCTAAGTTAATATTTACACTAAAAATTAGAGAACTATGCAGAAAAAATGATATGCAAATTTATTTTACCCAAACTGATGCTTTAATATAAGTGATTTTCTTTGTTAATAGTGCTCTAAACTTAGCATGGTAAGAGACACAGTGATTTGTTCTGCTTCTGTCAAATATTTCCCTTTAATGTTTCTCTATTTTCTTTCCATGTATATCCCCTTGCACTTGGGAAAGACACGTTTCACAAAGAGCTCTTTTGAGTGTCTGCCCCCTTTGAATATCTTGGAATGGAAGCTCCTCGGAGGGAGGAACTGTATCTTTTACATGTTAAAGACTTGACACAAAATAAGACCTAAATAAATGTTAAAACATCATTAGACAAAATACTTCAGTCATTCTCTGTTTTGAACACGAGAACTGGGGAGGTTGTGACAGCTGGAGTCTACTTGAGACGCTGATACCTTTGGGTATTTTTGTCATGCTACAGCCTGAGGCCCCTTCTGTTGAAGAGATAATGGAAAATATTAAATATACTGACAGGTGTCTTAAGCAAGAAAGGAAGGGAAATGAAGGAAAGTACCTATGGGGCAGAATATTTGAAAAAGCATTTTGTTAGAAAGAAAAGAAAAATCATGCAGTTAAAATTTGTTTTTCAAACCTGTGGAAAAGGTAAACAAAATAGTTTTAATTAACTTTAAAGAGAGAATGTATGTTATACTGAACAAAGAGCAGAACTATTGGCAAAATGATATTTTGTAAACATCAAACTTTAACATGAAATAGTCAACATTGCTCAATATCAAAATAAGAATTCTTTAAATATAAATATCCTGCATTCTCTGACAGGTCTCAGATGTAAAAAAGTACACATAAATAACTGATGTTGGAACAATATTAGAAAATTCTGTTATAAAAATAAAACTATAGAAGACATGATGGTCATTTCAATTTATTTATTAATTACAGGATTAAATAAGCATTCGGGGGTTCAGGGAGTCAAAAATAGGGGAAGTTTTTGTTTTTGTGAGTGGGCAGAGAGAACATAATGAATATTTTTGCCGTCCTATATCTGGTTTTTTGCAATGTTTGTCTAAGATAAGTATACCAGTTTTCCTGTTCAAATCAAGTATGCAATCAAGATATAAGAGTAAAAATTTAACAACAATAATAATTGAGGGACAAATAGCTTTCAAGTTGAGCACAATAAAGGGAGGTGTAAACGTCTGAGATTAAACACATCCCTTCTCATACTCCATTCTCGGACCACTTTAACCACCTCAGCAAAAGCGCTATTTAGTCTTATAAAAGATATAACTTCTTAACTTTTCAATTGATTTTAAATTTCAGGATCACTGGATACTTGAGGGTAATTTCTTACATACCTGTCTCTCTATTTATTTATCTTTCTATAACAGATTTTCCCTTAATTTTAAGATGATCAGAAATGATATATACTAGAAACATGCTTAGTTCTTTGAAGTTTACTATTTGTTATTCTAAAAATTTTTGTTGCTCAGGGGCTTGCTCGACAGGAAAGGAAAAAGGAAGATGTGTTAATAATATGTGGGTGAGAAGTTCTCAGTTTTGTTTGTCCTTTCAGCTGCAAGAAAATCAGGTCTAATAACAATCTGCAAATTTTCATATTATGGATTCAATTTTTTTACCACCGAATAAATGTTAGGTAATCGTGCAAACGCAGTTTTTAATGTATGTATTCCCCATGGAGTAACAATCAATCTGGCATCAGCAGGAAAAGGTATTGAAAAGTGTAATTACCTAATATAAATGAATTCAGTAGTGCCTGTTTTCCATTTGAAAATACCACCTGTTTCTGTTGGCATTTTCCGGCTCCCAAGTTATGATAGTTTTGTCCAGCACAGACTACTGAGATAGCATCTAGCTGTAAATTTAGAAAATATGCTTATTTTAGCAACTCATAAAAATAATAATATAAATTCAATTACATGATAAAAGTTCATGTAACCAGCAATTTAAAATGTGTATTTTTTTGGTGTCAGAGCACTTTTATTACATAGCCACTTTTAATATGTAACATAAAAGAATGGATAAGCCATAGTACTGAGAAGCCATACAGTTAGTAAGTACAGCTGAGAATCTGATAAATTTCTTTCATCAAATAAAGTGAGAATACATATTATTCATGTTGCAAAATTTTTCTGGCATTTTAATTTTCCCTTTTGTACTAATGAAAACAAAACTATTTCATCATACATTATAATGTATGGATGGCAGCTTCTGTGAGTAGAGACTATATTTTTGTTTCTTTTTTTTTTTTTTTTTTTTTGAGGGGTACTGGGAATTGAACTCAGGACTTTGTGCTTGCTAGACAGGCACTTGTACTACTGAGCTATAGCCCCAGCCCAGAGATTACATTTTCAATTGACATGGCAGATGAAGTGCCCTGGAAATTAAGAAAAAGAGCTTTATTGTTATTCTTTTCCTGTTAAGACATTTTTAATTTGTTAAATAAATTATTAGTACATGTTTGAGTACATAGTGGATACAGTACATTTATGAAGAGCTGCTACTAACACCTACATCTTTTTACTTCTTCTTCCGCTGCCTTCCTCCAGCTTAGTCCATCCCTTAGTCTTCTTCTCATTTGCAAAACAATCTCCCTCTTCTGTCATCTGTCTTTTATTTTCTTCTTTGAATTATTTATACTTGGGTTTCTCGTATATGAGAAAACATACACATTCCATTACTTTGTTGGGGCAGTAAGAGAATTGTTTTCCTATCTGGGGTTAGGTTAACTATTTGTAGTTCTTTAACATATTTTTATAGAAAATACTTATGAATAGAGCAAGTCAAACATTCAGCTGAAGAGAGAATTTGGTGTGTGAATAAAATAATTGGCATTCATGGAATTCTATATAGACATTTGTAATGCAGGGCAGTTTCCTGTGGCTGTGCTTTGATAGTCTTTCAACATTAAAATTCAACAAAGCAAATTGAGCACAATAGTAATAGTAAAACAGTTCAATTAGGTATCTGTTTATACATTTAGTTTGCTTTCTGAAAAAGCACTTTAGCAAAGACCTTACAACATAGGGTTTTAGATTTTAAATGAATCTGATTACAAATCAAAAAGTGAGTTAACTTTAGCAAATAGCTTTTGAATAATAAACATGGTATATCTGAATGTGGGATGTGAAAAGGTTGTAAAGTTTGCTCTCTGATGATTTATTACCTTACTCTGGTCCCAGTCAAACCTGTGATAAGTAGAAATGTTCCCCAATTGCCGGTAGCCCTATTTCTCAAGTGAGCTTATAATGTAGACAATTATTAAATGGTTGAGAAAGAATAACTTGCGTGAGCTCATCCCTCCATTTGCACAGCTTGATCACTGTCTCTTCCCCATGCTAACAATAACTCCCCCTGAAACCAGTCTTTCTCTTTAACGTTCAGTCAGATTTAGTGTCTTATCTCTTGAAAAACTAAGCCACCAGATGTATTCAACAATAATAAAAGCAAATACCCCAATTCCACTTCACACACAGCTCCTGCAATTGTCCTATCACTCTCCTCATTTTAAACCCTTTATTTGGGAAAGAGTTGTTACTCTGTAAAGTTCTTACTTCCCATTTACGTTTCTTTCCTTAACTTACATTAGTATTTTACTCTCTGGAGGTTTTCTCCACAAATAAATTTTTCTAAGGCATGCTATCACTTTCACACCAGTACATTTAAGGAATAATTTTTAGTCCTCTTACTTGAAATCTCAAAATCATTTTCAAATGTGGACAGCTTCAACCCTATTGAAGGACCACCTAACTACATGGGTCTGATTTTCTTTCATTTCTCGGCTTATTCTCACTGTATTGCCTTTGCATAGTTATCACTTTCTACCTGATCATTCCATTTCAGAAATATTCAGTTTTTCTCTTAATCAAAATTATATTCAGAAGAACCTAATGTACATTTTTATTCATTTCCATCATTAGACAATGAATCACAATATCATATACAAATGCTTGAAATTTTCTATAAGCTTCAGATCTATATAAAATTTGATTTGCTTTGCATGCATATGATCCAAATGAAGCAAAACATATATGCAACTGTATTCATGTTGTATCTGCATTTCTAATCTGTACTCTTTCTAAATGTATTTTCCCTGCTTTGTCTCTACTTTTGACCTACACCAGCATTCTCTCTTTTCTTCAAGGGCCCCATATTTTTTCCTATAGTTTTAAGTGCAACAAAACATAATTTTTGGACCTACTGAAAGAAAAATAGCTTTCAAATGGTCTCAGTCACATGAATGACCTTAAATCTTGGCACAAGACCACTTGCCCTAGCAATTTCAGAAAACATACCATTATTTCAGTACCAATGTGCCTGACTATGGGTCTAGCTACTGCTGTTTTTGATTAGAATTCTCTCCCTTTAGTCTTTTACCTAGTTAACGCCCCTCCTAATTATTCTTATGAAGAGGTTTTCTTTACAATCCTACTTCTTTCTCTTAAAATATTGAACCAGTGTCAACCCCATTTAAAATATGCTTTCAGTACTGTTATTTTTCTTTCAACTTTACTTGTGTTATAGTGGTAATTTTATTAATATAAAACTTCTCTACTAAGGTATACACATCATGAAGTCTGCTTGTTATTCTACCTCTAGGATCTAACCCAAATCCTAATACCTAGTATGTATATAACAAATATCAGTTTAGTGAATCAGTGGGTAAATAAAATCCTGATCTATTACTAAATGTTGTTGTCTAGGACAGATAATCACTTCCTTTTCCTCCTTAGAATCTGACACAGCAGAAAAAAATATGTATGTACATATGCAAAGAGTACAATCAGAAAATGGTAAATGATTGTAAAGGCTAGATTGTGAAAGTAGTCTTTGCCCAAAAGTCAACCTTCTATTCCCTTAGACGTTCAGCTGAAATTTTCCCAAATGATGGCCAAAACAACTAAAAAGTACACTTTTCAATTGAGTGGGACCTTTTTTTTTTTTTGCTTAGTATATAAAGGAAATAGAGCCCATAATGAGAAAGCACAGCACCAAAGTGATTAGTCTGTGCTTGCTCAAAGCTCCACTGATTTAATCAATGCTACAAATGTCTCCGCCTCTGATGAGAAGTGAGAATAAAGCTCACTGGAGAATGGAGAGGTCAAGCACACTTCAGTTTCACCTCGTGCATGGGGTTCAGAGATCTTACCACTGAGACCATCCATCTCTGTCACTGATGAAATGTTGCTTGGTCCTAGACTTGGGTGGTTCCTTATACAGTTTGGGGTGGTGGAATATGTTTTCCCCTTTCTGGGAAGATCAAAATCTCAACTACTTTGCACTCTCCTTTTAAGGGAATTTATAAATGCCTGGGGCACCTTATTGTCACATGATGACTACTGTTATTCGTGAAAGTTAATATTCTCACCAAACATTCTGTAGCATTAATGTTCCATTAATGTGACCACTAGTTTAATGATGCCTGAAAATTAGTTCAAAGGGGGAAGAAAATTTTTATCCTGCATTGGCTCACCTGAGTTATTTCATTTATCCAAAAAGCTCTAGTGAGTTTTTGGAAAACAGGTATTCAAAATTAACATAAGTTATACCACACATTTGTAAATTCATTTTCAATAGCCAAGATCATGGATAGAAATACTAAACTTTTTAACTGGATATAATGTTCACGCTAAAAATAAAGATACCTTCACTTGCGGTTAGTATAGAAACTGTCTAGGTGACAGCAGACTTCTGTTTAATTTTCGGACACATTCAATTGAGGATTTAAACTATTCTTCATGTGGTTTAATCAACTTTATTCTCCAACTCTTTAATTTGGTGAAATAAATATGGTCTCATTATTGTTGTCCATGATGACAGACCTAATTTGAAGTCGTATGATGAAGTGAATAATAAACCAAAAATTGGAAGTATTTTGTTGTCGGTTAAAAGTGAGAAAATATTTTTCAGTTTTTGTTTAAATAAATATGCATTGTGTGATAGTAAGACACACACATGCACACACTAATTCATTCAACATTATACACAAACTCTGTTTCTCACTGACCTTTTAAGTTAAAGAAAATGATATTCAGAAAATCAATAGGAAAGGAAAGTGACAAGAACACTAATGTTGATTGCATCAAATCCAAGGGGGACTTTTAAGGAGTCATTAGCAATGGAGTCAGTGTGTCTGCTTTTCCCTTTTGTTTAAATAAGATTTTCCTACCTGATATTTTAACATTCCAGTAGTTGGAGAACTATTATCACGTGATAAATTGAGTATTTATGTGCTATATTTTTAATGACAGAAAAAATGAGATTAGCAATGTGGAAATTTTTAATATTACATTTCTGAGTTATTGTGTCAGCCAGGGTTTGAACAAAATGATAATATATAACTACTCTCAATGGGGCATATTCTTGTGCAATGAGAGCAGATGATTATTTAGTTTCTATGTGGGTATTGCTGTCTCATCTGATGCTGAAGCTTGACAGACAAAGGGTAGGAGAACACAGATGGGAGCTGTGCAGTTGGTAGGTAGAATAAACTCGAAACAAACATAGAAGCTGCAAAAGTTGAAGATGGACTAAAGCCTGGTGGGGTCTTCTGACTTATCATGGTGGTGCATTTTGAACAAGCTAGAAACCTTTGTTATGCACAGCCCCTCCATGGAAAAGAATGTCCAGAAGAGAATCACCCAATTTCAGTCTCACCTGCTGCCAGGGGGTAGTTCAGCAGGTCGCCCCGATGTGTCTGAGTGCAAAAGACAGCTGCTTTACTTCAGTCCTCTAAAAGGTCCCAGAACCATCTTGCAGATTATCCTAACAAGAACAATATCAGGAAGCATATTCTGGAACATATTACTCAGGTTGCTGAAGGCAATGCTTTGCAAAATGATCACTCTAATTTGTCTCAGCTTGGTGTCCACCGATATCTCTTTAAACCACCCTCATTCTGTCCTGACGAAAGTCACACTTCTGCCTCACATGAAACAATCCTCCTGTGTGCAACTGGAAACAATCTTTCTGCAAGAGATGGCAAAACTTTCCTTTTGTTTTCTTTGGGTGACACTTATTCTTCTGTCTGAATTGTATGTCTCCTTGAGATCTTGTAATTTAATAACTAATATGTAATAATTACTATTAGCACATATTATTTTATCTTATAATGAGAAGAGGGAGTGGCAGAAGGATAAGAAAATCATTCAGATAAAATATATGCAAGTGTGGTTACATCAAAATAAAGAAAAACTACCCATCATTACGGCCATCTTTGTTTTTGCAACTTGTCATGTGCTCATAGATGGTATTTATAACTTTCTTCTTCAAAATCTTGCTCCATTTTATCTTTGGCTTTAAGAAGCACTTAGATTCTTGCTAAATTCAAACAAGTTTGAATTTTGGGGGGATCTCGGCCATTAGCAATGGAGCCTGAACTCCATTGCGTGGATCCCAATTTAGACCTCAGGGCTAATCTTTACTGTTGACAGAATGGGCACTTACTGGTGGCTGTAACTAAAGAGTTTCGGTGAATGGAATACTGTGCAGTTAAATGCATAGCTTTTGTCTTTGCTGTCACGAGCCCTTTACATCATGATGAAAGTCACAGAATGAAACACTCTATCTCTCCCCTTAATTACCAAAATATTCTTCTGCTAAGGCCATCTTTTAGGGAGTATTTAATATGGGGCACAAATATCTTTACATCTGTATCCACCAGGGGAGATAAACCCATAGCTCTCCCCGGGAATTCTATATCACCAAATTTTCACTTATATTTTTTATCTAATTTGGGGTGATTCCTGTTTATTATGAAGAACTATCTGTAAACAAAGCTTGAATTAAATGTGGATTGTGAGAGAGAAAATAATGCAGCAGTAACAAAGCTATGGGGCATTCTTCACTTACTCATGTCATCAGGACCTATTCAAGTCAGCACTACTGTATGCTACCTCTTTTCTTTTATGCACTATACGTCCATCCGTATTTATCATATACTCCATTATTTAAATTCTCTGTCTCACATACCATGGTTTCCCATAGTCAAGAATGTAACCCCTGCTAAGGCTCAGTAAAAATCCAGATATTACTTCTCAAATGGCATTTCACTGCTCTCATACCTTAGGTATGAACAGTAACTAGCCAGAAGATCCAAAGAGCATCTTCTCCTGTCATTCTAAATACCACATTTTATTTTTTGGAATGTGTGGACCAATGGTTGGAGTAATTTTAATGGTAGACTAGACATTTTGCAGAGTTTTCTCTAATCCTAACCTACACACAGAAAGGACAAAAGTTTGGATAACTCAGTGATGGAGTAAGAATATGAAATTAGGGACATGATGTTTAGTGAGAGTCTGGACTTTGTAGACAACATATACCATAGTTAAGTGTGTCAGTAAGACCACCTAAGTGTAGCACCTTATCCTTCTCCTTGGAAAGGCCCTATCAGTATATCCCAAAGCAGTGCAGCCTTGGAAATTTCAGTGAGGAGGCAGGCCCCAGAAATTGTGGCATGAAGTGCCTGACAAATGGGTCTAGATGAGTTGTTACTTCTGGTCCTTGAAATACAATCAGTTTAATGTCATCAATATGATGAGCTAAGGAGCTGAATTTTGGAAGGACAAGTCAATGCACATCTCTGCAGGTATCTTCCTGAGGCAGGAAGTGAATAGGTACTGCAAGAACGCGATTGGTTTTAAAGGTCTTTGCTAACAAGAGTGAGCTAAAAACCACTCACCTCTTCACTAGCTCTGTGCCAGGTGAGAGCAGATGTACTGATTCCCTCATGCAACCAAACCACATCTTGTTAAATAGCTGCAATCATACTCATTACATAATAAACTGTACAATATTCTATTGTCAATTTCTAAGGTCCGTTTTTTTTTTTCCCTAGGCCAAATACACACAATGAAATGAACATGGCAGAAAAAACACCCCTGCAATTTTCTGCTCTTGTTAGTGGCAATGATCTCTGCAATTACTCCAGAATGTAGGCATATTTTCATAGGTAGATGCAGTCTTTAGTCTTCTCTTACCATAACAATCCTCATTTTACAGGTGGCAATTAAAGTGGGAATTACTTTTAATCTCTATGTGTAAATATATTCAATTTTTTATTCCAGAACTTGGGCCCTATAATAGTCAGCTTTCCCATACATCAGGGACAAAATACAGAAAGCAAAAGTTTAATTTTGTTCATGGTTTCTGACATTCCCTTGCATAATTGAATGTTTCCAAGGAAGGAAAACTTGGAGGAGCAAAGTTGTTCAGTTCATACTAACTGGGAAACAGAACAGGTGAATAGGAAAAGGGGCCAGGGGCCAGTATACGGAAGAGGCAGCTTTACTAATCCTCTGTGTGGTTCTGAAGCCAATCAACTTGACAATCCAGTTTAACTATCATAGTGCCTAACCATAAGGCAGGTTTCGGGGATGCTGTGAAATCACTGCTGTATGTCTGAGGAGCAAAACTTCATTCATTCTTTAACTTCTCTAACCTCTAATCATAGTATACTGCCATGATCCACTGAGTCTCAAAATCCGGTATCAGATCAGAGCCAGTGTTTAATAATTCTTGAGAAGTCTACATATTTCCCTTTTGGCATTAAAATCTTACTGGTGAAAGATACAGAACCTTTTCCTGAACAGAATATTAACAGTATAAACATTTATACAAGAGCTTCCTCTTCATTGAAGGGATTCAGGGGCATTGGTCTGGCTCAGATTGAGAATGCATTTGAAGACCTTTGTCTCCCTGTAGTAAATTTCTGTTCATTATACCAAAAGTTTTCTGTTAATTTACTGCAGTAACATCTTCATAGGTTTAATTTTGGAGAATACTATGATCAACCAACAAAAGTGACAGATACTTACTGATTAGATTATTCAGATTACTGCTTTGGCTCAACAATCTTATTATGACAATCATACCTACCTTATCTTTGGCTATTACATGTTACCATCTGGTGCCTGTCACCCTATCTCATTATCACTATTATGTTTAGGAACACCAGTACTATGATAAAAATGTTTCCCTAATGTCGTATATGTATAGGTGGTGATTAGAGAACGCTGTACTCATCAAGTGAATCATCTACTGATGGTCAGTGGCAGAGTATGCTGTTCGGAGGCAGGGTCTGGTTGAAGCTGGGTCACTGAGGATATGCCTAGGAGAAGTGTATTTTTGTCCTTGACTCTGCTCTTCTATCTGTTTCTGTGGTGCTATGATGTTAATGAACAGTTTTTCTGATCAACAGTTTTTCTTACCTGTCCATTCTGCTATACCGTTTCTGCCTTTGATCCAACCAACCATGGACCGAACCCTTGCAACTGGGAGCCAAAATAAACCTCTCTTGCTTTAAATTGTGGGAGTCTAGTATTGTGCCCAATGGTGGGAAAGTAAGACATCAGTTTGAGAGTAACATTTTGCAGTCTGATCTCCAGCCTACAAAGCAGATCCACTACAGAATGACGCTGGATCCTGGGCCTTTGTTTATAAACAGTTTTTCTATTGTTATAATGAAAGAAGTGTCCTTTGGACTTTCAGTGATGGGAGCAGATCGCACATAAGCCACTGTAAGGGGGAGCTTTTTTTCTGTGATAGCTAGAGTGCTGAGAATGCCAAAATGAAACCAAATTACCTTTAATCTCTAATCAAATCAAATAACATCAAATCAAACTGAATCAAAGACATCTATAAAAACAAAAACACTGAATCGGCTGAAAGACAATATATATATATTTTTTTTTTTTGGTTTTTCTCCGGTACTGGGAACCGAACTCACGACCTTGCACTTGCCAGGCAGGCGCTTTTGCTGCTGAGCTAAATCCCCAGCCCCTGAAAGACAATATTGATAAAATTCTTAAAGACATGCATAAACAAAGACTGCACAGAGTTCAGTTTGCATAAAAACAAGCCCAACAATCAACAATAGGATTATTTAAAATTAAAAAGCTTCTGGACAGCAAAGAAACAAATTATAGCTTCAGCAGACAACTTAAACAATGGTAAAAAATTTTTTTAGCTACTCCCCAGACAGAAGACAATACCTAGAATGTACAAAAAAAAACTAAAAAAATTTAGACCTCTCTAAATAAATCATCCAGTGAAAAATGGGTAATTGAAATTAATAGATGCTTCTCAAGAGAGGTACAAATAATTAATAGGTACACAAAAAGTGTTCAGCATCTTTGATCATTAGAGCAAATCAAAAAGTGTGATTGCATCATATTGCAGAAAGAATGACTACCATCAAAATTTCAAAAAACAACAAATGCTAGGAAGGTTGTAAGGAAAAAGGAAACCCTCTCCTTGTTGATGGGAATATGAACTGGTACAATCACTATCAAAATCAGTGTAGATAATTATAGTGATACATGCATACCTATCCTCTTAGCCTGAAAATAAAACTTAGCTTGAAAATAATGACCCAAGAAAACTAAGGATCAAAAAAGCCAGCCCCAATCAACCCACTTTTGCCTTACCTACCAGCACTACTCTTGCTCAGTGGCTACTCTGTAAGGCAGGTGAAGCAAGGATAGGCTGATGGGGGTTGGCATTTTTGATCTCTAACTTTCAAGGGTAATTATTTTCCAGCTAGATATTATTTTCAGGGAAATATGGTCTGTTTGTAGAAGCACAACTTATAATAGCTACATTTGGAAGTGGCTTGTATGTCCATCTTCAGAATGAATATAGAAAACATGGCATATGTCTTCAGCTATAAAGAAGGACAAATTTGAGTCATTGGTAGGAAAATGGACCTACCTTGAAACCATATGCTAAGTGAAATAAATCAAACACACAAGGTTATATACTGAATAGTTTTTCTTATATAGAGAACCCAAACAAATAATTTAAAGAGCAAAATAAAAGATTCTAGTAAAGAGAGTGATAGACCTGTGGAGACAGGAAGAGGATCTGCAGATGTGTGAAGATGAGGAGGAGAAGTGAAGGGAAAGTAAAAAGGATCAAGATGCAATACATTGATGTACTAATACCCTATGATGAATCTACACATTATGTATTGCAAACATATCCTAATAAAAACTTAAAAAGAGAGAATTGCCCTGCTAGCCTGGAAAGCTGAAAATAGAAAACTATGCTGTTAAACTGCTTACTGGGTGAGTAGAATGTTTAAGAGCTGAAAGCTTTTCTTAGCCAATTACTATGAAGATAAAAGGGACCCCATTTACAACTTGCAAGGCATGGAAATCTACCCACCACTTGATTGAATACCAAATGAAAACCAAAGATCTTTGCAGCATGAGGCTTGAATCAGATGACCCAGCTAAACTGCATCATTATGGACCCACAAAAGTGATCCGACAAAGCATTTTCATTGTTCTTTGTTGTTAAGTTTACCGCAATTTGTTATGGAAGAAATAAGCAAGCAGGACCCTCCTAAACCTTCAAAACTTATTCTGTGGTGTACTGTCCATGTAGTAAGACCAATAGTCTACACACAAGAGGAAGAAATTCTCCTGGGACATGAATATAAGGAGGCACATATTCTAGACAGGCAAAAGATAGCCTGCCTATCATACTGGGAAGAAATTCATATATTAGTTCGCAGCCAGGAATTCCAAGAAGCAAATTTTACCAACTTTTTGCTGTAGGACAAATAGTTACCTTTATCATTCTTAACCATTCTGAAATGCTACTTGTTAGGAAGTACTACTTATTAAACTTAATTCAATTGTAAATTTGTTATATATATTATTTCAATGGCATTGATTCGTGCGTAAAACACACCACCTTGTAAGCTATATTGGACCTTCTGTGGATCATTTGAAAATTGTAGAGACTTACTAGGTCACCTTGAAGTGTAATTCATAGCAGAACACCTAAATATAAGTACAAAATGATCTTCAATCTTGAAGTGTTAGAGACCAACAACCCCATCATGAGTAGAAAATGTTTCTAATGGAAAAAATACATTTAATACATCAAATCTAGTGAATATCATGGCTTAGCCTAAGTTAATAGAGATGTGTCAAGAACATTTAAATTAGCCCACAGTTGGACACAATCATCTAACACAAGGTCTATTTTATAATGGAATGTTGTGTAGTTCATGTAATTTTTTGAAAACGCTACTGAAAATGAAAAGCAAAATATTTGTATGTGTGTGCTTTTACACCACTTTAAAAAAATAGAAAAATTGTAATTCAGGTACATTTGTATTTAAATGTATTTGCCCCTAGATTTCCTAATATTAAAGGACCATTATTATTTGTTGAAAGGAAATTTTATGTACAGAAAGTATTTGCTTAGTTCTGGAAGTTTTAACTTGGACTTCATCTGAGCCAGAGGCTTTGCATGTATGTTTTCTGTGTCAATTAAAAAGTATTTTTAGTAGCTATTTGTTCCGCTAGAAACCCACTGAGATTTAGATTTGCTCTTTCCGGGATTTAAAAAAAAAATCAATTGTGAAAAGTTAAAGTAGTTTTTGCTTTACTGTCATTGCTTCAGAATTTAATTCTGTTTTGTATGTTCAGAGCATTAGCTACTAAAATCATCAAAACTTGCTTCTCCTCCCGTGATCCCTCACCAAATGAAAGAAAATTCATTTAATTTTAAAAAGTAGAGAATTAACTGAATCAACTAATTTTCAAAAACACAACTAATTATTTAAATCAATTTTATAAAATCAATAATTGGTTAAAAATAATGTGTTCTGAAAGAATTATATGAAAGAAGAAAACATAATTGCCTTAACACTTAATTTAATTAACTATTTTAATTGAATGTGTTTAATTGTACTAATTCTTGAATTCATGCATAGTGTGCTTTTCTGGATTTTTTTCACAGAGTTATCCTATCAACAAAGTTTGAAAAAGAAGGCTAAAGAAAATCTGTGATTCAAATGATGTGTAAAACTTGAATTTCACCAAAGCTGTTGTTGAAGATAACAATATACAATATAACAATCACTGCTAATCGCTATTATTTGGTTTGAGACCCTGTATCATTTTTAATGTCCTTGCTTTGTGTCGTTTGTATTTTGCTATTGTTCTTTTTGTACTATTTTCTTTAAAATATAAAAACAAACCCTGAATTTCAAACTAGAATCTAAAACTTGAATTTATTGTGTGTGTTCTGTATTTTTGGGTTTAGTAACAATTCTCTTCCTTTCTTGGCTGGTCACTGACTTCTCTCTCTTGCTTCTATTTGAAAACCTTCTCAGTTTCCCCATTCATTACTGATTAACTTTTAATCTCCAGTGATCATGAAACCTCTTTTGGGACAATTTATATTATTAACAAATAATCCAATATGATTCTGATGGTATTTTTGAGTAACATTAATAAAATCAATTTTCTTAAGAAGCATATCCTACTGTTGCTGTGTGTCACATTTATGCCTCAGTTCATCTCACAGCTCTGCCCTATGCCCTCTGTTCTTTTATTTGGGGGGGCATCAAGAATTGAACTCAGGACCTCCTGCTTGCCAGGCAGGTGCTGCACTGTTGAGCTATACCCCCAGCTCCCTCTGTTCTTATGACACAATACCATTTATTTTTCCCTGGGAAGATTTGTTCTCTGGCATATTTTTATTCATACATAGTATTCCTGATCAGATTTAATTAATATACTGATTTGACTTTAGGACATTTCTCAAGTCTATCAGAATAGGGCAGGCTAGAATATATGACTATTTGAGGCAACAAGCCTCATGTCCATAAAAAAAAAACAGCAATTTTATCAACTTATAAATAGAATAATTGAGAAATTTACTAAAAGGTCATATTTTATGTATTTTATTTCTTTCTTCTTAGAACTCAATACTTGTTGATTGGTTGATTGATTTATGCAATAAACTGTATGACCTTATAACTTTCAACACAATCTCCTTTCTTAACCCACACCAAGCACTCAATACAAATGAAAATAACATTATTATCTTGACACTAAAAGTGCCAAAAGCTTTTTACAAATAAATTTCCCAGCTATTTTCTCAATTTATCATTTTTATGTCAGTATTTTCACCTTTTAAAACTTTCTGACTCTTTTAATTCACAAAGTATTATGTGAACATTGTACTTCTCTATATGCAGCCTCTAAATTTCCTCTATAACACATTTACAATAGACCCTATTACTTTTATTATCATGAGAATTGTGCAGTGTTAAATATAATCTCTCAAATGAGACCTAACTTTAAACATTTTGAGTTGGATTAAAGTGTAATACAGTATTTATTTAGTTAAATTTATTAATATTTCAACATATCACTAATCTTTTTTTGATCTTTATTCTACTTAGTTGAATATGTTGGCGTCTCTCATTCATGTATATATTATAGTCACACTTTAAAATTTTGCTTTAGACCTCAGGGTAAATATAAGTTAACATGCTGTTTCCTTCTCTTTGTGACTCCAATGGTTAATACATGTGACATTAAAAGGGGTAAAACTTGTGTTGACTGAGTAATGGAAGTAACTGAGGATAGCATATCAAGGAGTCACTGAGATGGACACTATATTAGACACTTTCCTATCACGGATAAAATGCCAGACATCCACAATTTAAGGATAAATTTAATTTGGTTCAGGACTTCAGAGGTTTAGTCCATGGTTTCCTGGCTCTACAGCAAAGACACCATGGCAAGAGGAACTAAGGGAGCAAACCTTCTAGCTTTGTTGTATCGGGGAAGCAGAACACAGAAGAACAAATTCTACAGCTACACACTCCAAAGGCACTGGCCCAGTAACCCCCTTGCTCCAATTGGTTCCTACCTCCTAATAGCACTTTCAGCTATGGGAATATCATCTCCCCCTCTCCAATCCCCTTGCTAGGGGTTTCTGATCACTAAAGATGATACTAACTGGCCCAGGAACCAAGACTCACTCCCAAATTACTAAAGAGGAGTGCTGGTGATGACTGTGGTCACAGGGGGTCACTTTAGAGAAGGAGCTGGTTTGAGGTGAGTTAGAAATGGTACATCATCCAAAAATACAAGTATGGAGAGCTAGTCAGCTCTTTGTGAGAAGTCCATAGGAATGCCTGCCCTAAGAGATAGGGTCCTCTCTCTTAAATGAACTGAGCGCCACAAGGCAGCCATCTCTACAGAGATCCATGAATGAACAACCACTCGGTGCAGGGACCACTCACTTGGCCAAGAGTAGGACAGATTCTCCACAGGGAGATGTCTTGGGGGGATTTCTGTTGACAGAATTTAAATGCACATTTTCATGAAAACGACTTATTGAAGGAGGGTTCTCAGAAAGAGAGGAACACAGAAAGGAAGAGGGAAATTAAAGATAGTATCAGTGTATAATCATTCTGAGAAGCGGGGAAGGAACCCACAGAATTGGTAGACTCAAGGCCAGCAGTGATCCTTTCTCATCCCATGTCAGTCACTCATTAGTGTTGACTGTCAAGGAATGAGTCCTAAGGGGAGAAGTCTCCTAGACTAAGGAACAACTCCCTGTAGCAGTGGGAAGAGGGAGGCACAAGACGAAGGCAAGGGACCTAAGTACACCTACAATGTTTAAACTACGCATTTCTGCTCTTCTAAAAAGTCTTGTGGGAAGACAAGCAAGAATTGATTTCCAAATAGCTATAAATGAACCTGCTCAGCGGACTTAGTACATGTGGAAAACAAAGATTTTTCTGCCTGAAGTCAGGGTAGCTCAGGGTCTGAGTCATAACTTTTCTTTGTCTTTATTGACGATGACAAGTTTATGAATCTTTGACTAAACATCATATTTTAAATTCCATGAGATATTTTTCACTGGTTTACATTCAAGATAAATTTGGGAGCTATCCATACTCTAGAAGCTTCATAGATTACTGTTAAATAAAAAAATAAACACGGCTTATATAGGAGAGACTGTAGTAGGATTCTCCAGAGAAACAACCAAAAGATGTGTGTATACATTGTACACATATATGTCCATATGGATATGTATGGAAAGGAGTGTCAAAAAAATATTGATTTTACATAATTGTGGCTGTTAGCAAGTTCACAATCTGCAGGGCAAGTTGGAAGGCTGGAGACTCCAAGGAGAGATAATGCTATATTCTGACTCTAAAGATATCCAAAGGCAGCTTGTAAGCTGGCTTCATCTGATCAGTTGAAAGCCTAAGGAGAAAAGACTAAGTCTGAAGGCAGAATTTCTTCTTCCTCCAGGAATCTTAGTCTTTTCTCCTTAGGCTTTCAACTGATCAGATGAAGCCAGCTCACATGGGAAGATAATTGCACTACTCAAAGCATATTGATTTAAATGTTAGTCACGTCTAAAATAAGTGCTTTTGTAGCATCATGTGGACATATTTGACAAAACAACTGGGTACCATAGCAAATTTGAAACATAAATTTAACTGTCACAGAAGCCATTATCAGAATGGTGATTAGAGCTCTTATTATTTTTCTCCATATAGGGAATTTTCATCAAATGCTTATGAATATATAAAACTCTCATAATTATATTTCTGTATTTCAAACAGTGTTATTTTTCTGAAAATTTATGTATTGAAAGTTTCAAAAATTATGAAATTAAGAAGGGGTACCACATGTCTATTAAGGGGATTACTCATTTTTCTGTGCAGTTATAAATGTTATGACATACCTGTTTACTCAGGGTTAATCTTAAATCATGCAGCATGAAAGACTATACAATTTTGTATTACACATAGAATATTTCAAAATAGAATCTTCAGAATGTTCTTCCTGATAAATTATTTGTTTTGTGTATATTAAAACAATACCTTTGAGTATAGTTTTTAAAGTTTTGATACAAATACATTTTAACATTAAAATGTTAGTATTAAGTACTGAATCCTTTAATTTACCCCTGAGTGGAAATCCGCTTAAGAACTTTTAATATCTAAGAAAAACAGCATCTCTCCCACCTACAACAATTTTTTAAAACGGTGTAACTTGTCCCTTATTTTCAAAGATGGGAATATTGAGAGTGATTATTTTTCGATTATAACTAAAATGTCTAACATACGGTTATTCATCTTGTCCTTATTCTCCTTGCTAAGACATGTAACAGAGTATTGTGACTCACCTCTGCATCTTTTGGCAGACTGCTTGCCATTTCCTGTCTGTGCAGTCTTTGCCCTACAATACGTGTTCTCCAGTTCTCTGTTACTGCTTTCCATGAACATTATCTTAGAACAACTCCCTGAGATATATATAGGAATTTATGTGCTAGGAAGTGTGTATATAAGAGACCAATTACACCATAAGCTTCTTGAGAGTGAGAGCTCTTTCTTTTTTAGCAATGTGTAAACCAATGCTTTAGGCACAATGGATCTTTAATAAATATTTGTAAATCAATGAACAGATGAATGTGGTCAGTCACCATATGGAAATCCTTTAATACGTCCTTGATCAAAAAATAAAACAGTAAATCCTCTCTACATATAATATGTTTACTGTGTCTGATGCACTTTTGTCTGAGTAGTTATATGCCTGACATAGGTAGATTGATAGATCGATAGACAGACAGAAAGAAAGAATTATTTTTTAGGGCCAGGGATATAGCTCAGTGGTACAAGTGCCTGCTTGGCCCACACAAGGCCCTGGGTTTGATTCCTAATATA
>NW_004955403.1:28604895-28608618 GCF_000276665.1 Chinchilla lanigera
AAAAAAAAAAAAAAAACAAACAAACAAACAAAAAAAAAACAAAATAAATGGTTCTGAGTTATGATGCTGTTACTGCAGTTTTCTTTCTTGTTGGCAACTTGCTCTAATAATATTCTATGGTCAGTGTTTGCTTTTATTTCATGTTGTTTCATTAAATAAGAGAAAGTTCACTGTAGACTTAGGGACACTCTACTGGATCCTTACTGTATCCCCTCTACTGATTAGTGCACTTTTTCACATTTTTAGACATTTAAGGGATATTTGTTGATTTAAAATACATAGTTATGACATTAGTGGAATTATTTTCTTTTAAATCAGTTTTTCTCTATGTTTTTATTGATTATTATGTTTAATTTTCCAAAATTAACTCTTTGTTCAGGAATTTTCCCCTAATTATGACCTTAAAACAATAAAATCATGCATATGATTTTAGTATGGTCTCTAGTTGCATCCAGTTATCTATAAAAGCATCTCGTTTACTTTTCTTTATAGCTGAGTAATAATCCACTGTATAAAAATACTACATCTTTTTTATCCATTCCTCAGTTGATGGACATTTGGGTTGTTTCCAAGATTTAGCTATTACAAATTGTGCATAAACATGGATGTGCATATATCTCTGTGGTACGATGTTTTCAGTTCTTCTGGAAAAACACCAAGGAGGGAACTAGCTGGGTTGAATGGGACCTCTAATCTTAGTTTATTGAGGAATTTCCAGACTGATTTCCACAGTGGCTGCACCAGTCTACACTCCCCTCAACAGTGGAGAAGAGTTCCTTTTTCTCCACATCACCTCCAGCATTTGTTATGGTTTTATTTCATGATGATAGCCATTCTTTCTGGGGTGAGACGGAATCTCAGTGTGGTTTTAATTTGCATTTCTCGAATGATTAATGATGTTAAACATTTTTTCGTGTATTTGTTTGCCATTTATATTTCTTCACGTGAGGAGTGTGTATTTATCTCAGACTCCTATTTTTGTATTGGGTCTTTGAATTTTGGGGTCCTGATTTTTTTTTAATTCTTTATATGTTCTGGACAGTAGTTATTTGTCTGAGGGATCATTGGCTAAAATTTTTTCCCAATTCGTGGGTTTTCTTTGCACTCTGCTGGTTATTTCTTTTGATTTGCAGAAACTTTTCAATAAGATGAGATCCCAGTTATTGAGTCTTTGAAGTATTTCCCGTGCAGTTTGTTTTTTGTTCATAAACTCTCTACCTACCCCTGTGTCTTTAAGACCATGTGTAAACATCATATTTCCTCCATACTGTAAGAACCTGAAAGAGTAAATAAAATCTGAAAAGTACAAAGGATATCCTGAAAGGGAAAAGAAACTGCTCAAATAGGAAGGAGCAACTGGGATGAAGGAGGAGAGAGGAAAAAGAAAGAAAGAAGAGGGAAAATATGTATATCTAGATACATAGGATAGCTAGGACAATTGTACTACTAATATCTGTTGGTTTATTGAAAGGAACTGTTAATGTGCAATTGTTTGATCAGTCTTGCATGCCTATGTCCAGTTATATGTGCAACCATTTTGAAGATGACATTGTGTGGTATAACAACCACTGTTAATATCCTATAACCATGTTTTGAAATTCTGTATCATTTTTATAGCTCTCTCTGTTTTGTTTATGTATTTTTTTGTTATGTTTTTTTCTTAAACAAAAAACAAAATTTATAAGTATATATAAGGATAGCTGGAATAAGTGTATTGCTGATGTCTGTGGTTTATCAAGAGGAACAGTCAATGCTTAAAATTTTCTTCTTTTTTGACCAATTTTACACGCTTGACTTTGGTAATTGATTTGAAAACGATGTGCAGTATAAGAACTATTGCTGAACTCCTACCATTTTGCGTGGTGAAGCTCTGCATCATTTCCAATGTTTTTTCTTTAATTATTTTTATTGTTTTTTACTTGTTACTGTCTTTGATTGTCTGATCAATCTTACATTATTATGTCTAATGGACTGAGCAACTTGATTTAAGATAACAGTATGTAATTTAGCAACCATTGTAAATTTCTGTCATTTTGTTTAGAGGTCATATTTCATTTTTGTTGTTTTTGTGTTGTTTTGTTTCTGTCTTAATTGTTGTTTTGTCAGTTTCTTAATTTTTAAAATTAAAAAAGATGAAATTTTGACTTCAAAAATCTAATCTTTTGAATATTTTTTTAACTTTCCTTAAAAGAAATTCTTGTCTTTGCAATAACTGATGGAATGATGGTTGCCCTGCACTGTAGCCCTTCTGGCATAAGAATTCAAAAAAAAAAAAAAAAAAAAAAAAAAAAAAAAAAAAAAAAAAACCAGAAAAGAATGCAGAAGACAAATCTGTAAATTTAAATTCTGATAGAATCTCTTGTTCAAGGTTTGGGAAGAGATGGAACTGGTATTTTATACTTGCTGTTTTTTGGATGTTTTCCTCAAAGTATCTGCTGTTTGTTATACAATCACTTGATATAAGTGTGTTTCCCAAGTATGTGTTCTAACGTAACATTTTGTATAATATTGGCATAAAATTACATAATTATGCAATGACTTGGTCATCAGCATCCACATCTAGCAGTGGGTATATTGTTGTAAAAACAATGTTCACTCTCTTCAATTCTGTATGAAGCAGATTCAAGATTCAAGAATATTGCTTTTTAAGTAAAAAAAAGAGGAGGTGTTTGCCTTTCATTGTAATTAAAGATATCTGCTGGCTCTTAGACCATCTGGGAACTACAGCTAGGGGAAGAAATCTAAGCACATTATTTTGTAAAGGAAGTGAATATTAATATACTTTGTTTTCATTGTACTTCCAAGTTCCATCATTATAAAGCTAAAAGAAGCAAAAACTGAGTCTGAGCTCAAATATCTATTTCTTACATAACTGGGTCATGTGTGCTACATTCATATTTAAGGGATACAATAGTATGTACGTGTAATCTTTATAGCAACTTATACAGAATCAAATTTGAAGTTTCAAATAATAAATTCCCTATATCCATTCAGAAAATATAATGAATCTGAAGTAGCTTTATTTCTAACTTAATTCAATTATGTAAATAAATATTTCCTTCTTTAAAATGAAGAATTTGATGATTTTTGACTACTGTAGACATTTATGAAAATGACACAAGGATTAAGATAGAAATCATTTATATCATAATATACATTTCCTTGGTCTTCATTTTGTCATCATCTTTCTCAATCCCAGGAAACCACTGATGTAATATCAATTACTATCATTTAGTTCTTGCTAAAATACCATAGATATAGTTATTTATATGAGTGGCATATTTCATTTTATTACTGAACATTTTCATAAAGTGTGGGGAAACAAAGTTTTGTTCATTCAAAAATGAAAAGAATGAACTGGCGTTGTGGTGCAAACCAGTAATCGCAGCACGCTGGGAGGTTGGGGTAAGACAATCACAAATGCTAGTGCAACCTGGGCAGTTTAGTGACTTTGTGAGACCCTGTTAAAGAAAAGAATGAAAGACATGAAGGAGGGAAAGAAGGAAGGAAGGAAAGAAGGAACAAAGGAAGGAAGGAAGGTAGGTAGAGAGAGAGAGAAACAGACAAAGAGGTGAAGAGCAGAGCAGAGCAGAACAGAGAAAAGAAAGAGAAGAGAAAGAAAAGAAGAGAAAGAAGAGAAAAGAAGAGAAGAGAAGGGGAGAAGAGAAGAGAAGAGAAGAGAAGAGAAGAGAAGAGAAGAGAAGAGAAGAGAAGAGAAAGAAG
>NW_004955403.1:28608763-28615848 GCF_000276665.1 Chinchilla lanigera
GGAAGGGAAGGGAAGGGAACGGAAGGGAAGGGAAGGGAAGAGAAGAACAGAGAAGAAGAAAAATAAGACATGGGAATGTGAAGACCCGGGGTTCATTTTCAGTACCAGGCTACAAAAACTATTCCTGGGTTTAGCTTAATGCAGATTAGGTAAAATGTTACCATGAATATCCATGAACAAGTCTTTGCATGTAAATATATTTTTATTCTGTTCAATAAATATCTAAGGGTAAAATTGATGAATCACATTTGTTATTGTAAATTAATTTATGAGAATATGATGTCAAACAACTTTCCAAAGTGTTTATATGATATTTTATATAAATCACCACCAATGAATGATAATTCCAGTTTATCTGTACTCTCCTTAATATTTTAGATTATCAGTCTTAATGTAAGACATTTCAGTGAATTTGTTGTAATATTTCATCGTTTAAATCCTTATTCCTTGATACGTAGTGATTTCCAGCACATTTTTATGTTTATTGGTTATTATACTTTCTGCATAAAATATCTATTCAAAGATTTTACCTATGTTTGTGTTATGTATTTATCTTCCAATTAAAGAGGCTTTTGTCTATTTTTACTTGATATTCAAAGAGCATATATTTGTAATTTCATGAATACATCTGTCAATATTTATTTTTTACAGCTTCTAGTTATTGGGTACTATTTAAAAAAACATTTGCCTAGCCTTGTCGTACAAAAATTTCCTTTAGTAATGCCTGCTCCTCTAGAACTAATACATTACTTTTCAACTTTGTTAAAAAATAAATTAACTATTTATTGTCATTGTGTTCTGTTCCTCTAAAAGGTATATAATAGTTTTTCTACTAATATTACAATGTTTTAATTCCTTCAAATTTGTCATTAATTAAAATCAGATAATATATGTATCCTCTAAAAGGTATATAATAGTTTTTCTACTAATATTACAATGTTTTAATTCCTTCAAATTTGTCATTAATTAAAATCAGATAATATATGTATCATTTTAAATGACTTGTTTTTCTATACTTTTAAGAATATGTGTATTTACAATATATATTTTCTTTTTTATTTTAAAGAGAGTAGTAAATGAGAAAAAAAGCAAACAAAGAAATAGAACAGTAGCAGTATACCAGTATAACAAACATAAACAAATCAGAGCAAGAACATTCAAAGTAATACAGAGTCTCAAGACAAAATAATACAAATCAAAGTGGTTATTACATTATGTACCACTATCCTCAACTGCATTGCTCATATTACCAGATGTAAGAATGAAAGATTGCTCAAACCATTATAGGCAATAAGAAAATAATTCCTTGATAAAGCAGTAGAGATAATACAGAGTTTCACTAGACAAGATGGTAGGAGTTCACCATTGTAATTTCATTGCTTATTGTTACCTTCAAATTAGTTACTATATTTTACAAACAACTACTCTTTTTTAGAGAAAAAACTTGCTAGGCTTTTGATTGGGATTGCATTGAATCTGTAAAATCAATTTGTGTTAAAAGTAGAGATGTATAATCCAAGAATATGATGTAAATCTCGATTTAAGTCTTGTTTTCTTCAGAGATATTTGATCTTTTTCATGAACAAATTTTCCATACACTATGTCAAATCCTGCCATAAATTATTTTATACGTGGGTGTCTCTTTAAATGGAGAATATAAACATTTAAAACTCACGTGGTCATTGTTAGAGTATAGAAATATATCATTGAATTTTGTAAGAAGTATTTAGAGTTTTACTCAATCATTGCAATGTTCTGTTTGCACATGTTACCTGAACACACATCAATACAAAGCTATACCCTTAAGTAAACTAGCATGCTTCATATAGAACAAAGTTGGCTAATGAGCTTCTGTTTAACGGGGACCTTTCTCTGGGAGCAGAGGACGTTCTGCTCTGAGCAACTGTGACACCACCTGCTTATTTCTATGTGTGGAAGTTTTATTCTGTTTAAATTTTTAAGTTTATTTACAAAACCTCTGTGACTACCCATGACTCAAGTCTCATTAGTAATGATTTTTCATTTAGCAAAAGAAAGATTAACTACAATTCATTTGGTAATGGCTTACAGCAATTTTTACAACACTGCTCTCTAGAAAATGGAAGCTCTTTCCTCCAGACGACAAACTAGTCAATGGCATGCAAAGTGAATACCTCTGACCATGGTGCGAAATTTTTAAAGGTAGTCTATGATGCATCGTTAAGCTTCAGAATAACTCCTTTGAAGCTCTTCCTTCAATCATAATCTTACATATTTCTAGGTGTATTATTCTGATATATTATTTTTACATCCCTGGTATACTCATTTACTCTGCACTGTTGATCACGTTTTTAGCAACTTTCACATAAAACTATGCATGTAGCTCAGTTGCTCCCTCATGGATGTGCAAAATGTATGTGAGGTCATTATTTTTCCTTATTTCAATCATTTTTCTCTGTGCTCTTCTGTCTTGTATTTGTCTCACAAATTGTATTGATTAAATATAATCAACATGTTTGTCATTATTTATGTCATTCAAATATTCTTTATCAGCAATGCTGTTTCACTTGTGAATTTGTAGTCTTCTTACTTTTATATTGTATACTACTTCTCTGTAGTTGCTTAATTGTTTTAGTGTTCTATGCATCTTACTTTTAAATTATATACTATATTATAGTTGCTTAATTGTTTTAGTGTCTATGCATCATATTTTTGTATGTATTTGCTGCATATATTTCATTTATGAACCATGACTGTTAATCAAATTTATGTGAAAAATGAACAAGAATTCATATTTCCCTTTCAGATTTTACTTTAATTTTTTAAAACTATTATTTAATCTGTGTAGATAACACATTGAGAATATGTCAAATTATGCAATCAATATTATACATATATATAAAATCAGGTATATTTTATCTGTTTATTTTTAATAGTAACTTTAAAATATTGTTATTAAATATTTTCTTTAAATTAAGTTTAATCAAATAATTGAAAGGAATCCTTAATCTTATCAGGACCAGGTAAGTAATGGCAACTTCAAGAGAATAATATTCTTCCAAATATAGAAATTATTATATGTTGACATAATATCTCAGAAACAAATGGCTGCTCAAAATAGTAAATATACTCTTGCAATATCCTCAATTCAGCTTTACAAACATGATATGCCACAAAAATGAAATTCTGCTCTCAGGTCTAACTATTTGATAAATTATTTTTTATTGTATGGTTTGAAACTGTTGCTCTAAATATAAAAATAAGGGGAAAATTGCCACTTTGCTATTTTCTAATTTCTTTCATTTGTGTTACCATTTTGTTCTTTTAGCAATATCATACTTAGATGCGTGATTCACATATATATCAGCAGCTGCTTTTTTTCTTTTGTGAGTCAGACCTAAGTTAAATTCAAGTTGATAAGCATGTTTCAAAATTAAGTATTAAATTTAAACATGAGGATCTGACACTAATCTAAAACATAAGACACAGGCAATAACCTGCATATGCTTATGATTCGGTTTCCTTCTGTGTCCCTAATGGTTCTTAATCACATACAGATCAACTTTACACTTGATCAACCATTAACTGACAGTTGAGAGCACAATTTTCTTTCTATGATTGCTTCATCTGAGAGTTTTACATTTTTTCTTCTACTGGTATGTATTCAGAATGGTTGGTATTTTCCTAGATACTTAAGAGAAATATCTAGCTACAACTATGATAATTTAGCTAATATGCCTAACTGTTTCTAGAATTAAATGTTCCCATTACTTAACATGAAGTTTGAATTATAGTAGAGCCTTCTTCAATGTAATTATGATCTCTTAATAACTTCCAATTGATTTTTTGTTATGGTTACCACAATTACAAAGAATCTAATTAATTTATTTTAGTAACTAAGTAATACTGTTTCTGACCATTTTGAGAATACTGCAGTGTTCTGGAAAATTAAACTGAGCTATTCAGAGGAACAACAAAGAAAAAATCAGTATATTTCAAAAATATAACAAACTTTAGAACGTATTCAACCAAACCTGTTCATTTTTCAGATAGGAGATTTAAATAGACAGTTTACAATATTTCCTCTCAGACATAATAATGATATAAGAAAAAACAGAATCCAGGACTTCTAAAACCCTCCAAAATAATTTAACTTTTCTTATCACATACCCAGATATAATGTTTGATTCTGGAAGATTATCTGTTAAGTTAATCGCTTATTTTATTTTTCTTTGTCACAGATATCATGCTGGAGAAATGAATGGGTTGAGACATATGGTAAAAATTATATCTATTCCATTATCAGTAATGAATTCAGGTGAGGCTGGAGTCATGTCTCACATGTTAAAGATTAAAACATTCTACTGATTAGTCTTGGCATTAGAGTGATCACAGACTACATGGTTCATTAAAAATATATTTCATACTAGGAAAATAATTTATTTTAGGTGTAATATTTGCCATATAATTTAAGTCTGATTTATTCACTAATCTGAAAAGAACTAGAGAGGCTGAGGTCAGTTAAATTATTGCATTTAAATTTTATTTCAGTACACAATTGAATATCTAATTATATAGGTTCATGTTACAAGAAAGATCATGAGATAATTAATTTACAAAAAGACTTATTTTTGTTCATGGTTTCTGGAATTTCCAGAGAACAGTTGATCCATTTCTGTGGGTCTCTCCTAAGGTGGCACATCATAACGGAAGCATAGGTCAGAGCAAACTCCCTCACCTTATGAGCCAGGAAAGGAGAAATCCCGAGCAGGCTGGAGTCCCTAAAATCTCCTTTCTGGAGAAGGTCCCAATAACCTAAAATCTTCCATGACCACAACTCTTACAGGTCCACCTTCCAATAGCACCAAACTGAAGACCATACCTTTCAAACATGGACCTATGAGAAGCTCATTCAAACCACAGCACTAATGTTATTTATCTGAAAACCCTAAAAACAGAACATTCCATTTTTCAATTAAAATCTTTCAAAATAGTGTTATGATTGAACATTATATTATTTATCAGTCTCTGGAACTGTGTGAGTCAGTCCACCATAATAAATCTCAAAAACCTCCACCAATGTATATCTATCTATCTATCTATCTATCTATCTATCTATCCATTATGTATCTATCTGTCTATCTATCTATCTATCTAATCTGCCCACTTATTTATCTATCCATCCATCTTTCTATCTTATTGGTTCTGCTGTTTTGAAGACTCCCAAATAATACATTACCACATAGGTTTTTACACAGGATCAACTTTCCAATGGTTCTTACAGTGTTCTTTAGTTTAGCAGCATCAGCAACATCTGCAGACTTCACACAAATGGTGATTATTTGCTTTGAACCCAGACTTATTGATAAACAATTTATTTTAATAAGTTGTGCATGTTATTCCAATGTACTGCAAACTTTGACAGCTAGTGTTTTAAAAAAAATTTTAGAATAAGTTAAATGTACTTCAATAGAAAATTTTATAGCTAATGCAACATTTTCAAACACTAACAAAAGAAATAGATTAAAAGTATATTCAAATGGAAAATTGAAATTTGGGTTTATATGTCATAAATTAGTGTTAAGCCCTATATAGTACCTCTGATTAAAATAATAATTACATAATGGCATGTGCAACTTTTGAAAAGTTTACCTGGTAATTCTGTTTTGAATATGTCTTCAAATTCTTTCATTTCATGAAGAAATGTGTATCAGAAAGGTTATTAATTATAAGACTATTTCAAATATCTCTAACCAAGAAGAAAGTGATACACTTCTACAATTCAGTATGTATAAAATATCAAAGTTATTCTCAAAATATAGTCCCTGTAAGCAGAGCTGGAATAGAATTACACTGACCTGTTCAGTGCCTATTATCATGCAAAGTACTTTACAGAGGTAAGAAAATTACTTAAATTATTAAATAATTAAAATAACATGCATGGATTTCAAATGGTGAAGCAAACATTTGAAACACTATACACACATAGATAAGTCAAAAACTTTTTATTTAACTTTAAATAAATTAGCTGTGAGTTATAGTTAGCTTTCCTTAAGAAACATATTAGCATTACATGAGACTAGCATTGCAGAGAATAATCTTAAAATTAATAAGCCAAATTATATTAAAATATTTGTAGTCATAAACATAAAAATTTCTTTTTGTAGAATCTATTGGCCTATATAAAATATTTTCAACAAAGACAACAATCCTTCATTGAAAAATTTTTCATTGTTGCCATCAGGGTGGTGCATTTCTATAAACCCAGCATTCTAGGAGGCTGAGGCAGGAAGATCTCTGGCCTAAACCCAGCATAGGTAACCTATGACTTAGTGAGACCTTCTCCCACTGGAGATATAGCTCAGTGTGAAGGCCCTAGGTTCAGTCCTTAACACTGAAGAAAAAATTATCCATTATTAAATGAATTCATATAGCATCATTTCATCAGAAGACAGTATTTCATAGAGTTAGTGGTTTAACTTATACCCTTACAAGCCATGTAAACTTGTACAAACTACTTGTGTGTGTGTTTCATCCAGTTCAACTGTTAAATGAGACTAACAATACCCAATCCATGGAGTTGTGAGTTTTGTAAGTTTCTCACACTGACAGTTTGTGACACACTGTGTGTTTGCAATATGATCATTATTGACTAGACTAAAAATATTTCCAGGTTAGTAAGCTTTCATACCACAGGAGAATTCTTTGGTTAAATTCAATACTTGTGTGTTGTATTGGTATATGTTTGCAATGCACGATTTTTACATTCACTTTGGAGAATTGGTACATATACATATAACATATCTTGACTTTAGATTCTTTCATCTGCACTCTCCTCACCTGTGGTTTACTTAAGCTCTTCATCATCATAACTTATATTTAACAGTTCACTAATGGAGAAAAGGGAAAAATATGAAATATCTTTGGTTTAGTAAAGTGTTTATGCAATGCATCCTACACATTTTACTATCTGCTAATGTAGAATACCATTATTTAACATGAAGAAAAATGGAATAAAAAATTTCAAGTAGTAAGTAACATAAAATGGAAGTAACCTGATTCTAGCCCCTAAATATTAGTAAAAGAATAAAATATTATTTTCTTTT